>NC_064243.1:0-311875 GCF_003254725.2 Canis lupus dingo | reverse complement strand
CCCGCGGGCGCGCCGGGAGAGCCTGGGCCTGGGGCGCGCCCGCGGGGCTGGGGGTCCGGCCGGCCGCGCCCGCGCCCGCGCCCTCGCCCGCGCCCTCGCCCGCGCCCGCGCCCTGCCGGCTCCGAGGCTTCTCCGCAGCCACAGGGGAGGCGCGGCCCGGCTCCCCCCGGCCCGGGCCCCCCGGGCTCGCGACCGCCCCGCTCTGAGAAGTCCCCGGGTCGCCCCGGAAACGCCGCCCCCCACCGTGCTGCGCGCCGGGTCGCCTCCCGCTCGTGGAACAAAAGAGCGGCTCCCGCGGGGTCCGGAGCCGGCGCGGCCCTCTCGGCGCCGGGCCCCAGCTGCACCCCGGGCTGCCGGGCTTTGTGTCGGTGCAGGGGCGGGAGGGGCGGGAGGGGCGGGAAGGGCGGGGGGACCCGCGTGCACCCCGCCGCGGCGCCCGCGCCCCAAAGTTGTCGCCAGCCGCGGCCCCTCCCGCAGCGCCCGGCGCCCCGCGGCCGCTCATTCATTCGCAGGGGGGCGCAGACCGCGGCTCGGGCTCCGGCTCACCTTGCTCTTGACTTCCACCGCGCTGCAGTCGTAGAAGCGCAGAATCTGAGACTTGTGGAAACTCCGATTCATGGTTCCGGCCGCGCTCAGCCTCGTCGTCGCCCTGGCTCCCCGCTCCGGGGGCCGCAGGAGGACGGTGGGGGCGGCGCCCCCCGCCCCGGCCCCGGCCCCGGCCCCGGCTCCGGCCCAGCCCGGCCCGCGCTCGCTCGGCCGCCCCAGCCGCTCGGAGTGCGGCGGCCCGAGCTGGGCTGGCCGCGCGCCTCGGGATCCAGGGGCCGCGCGCGGGAGGAGCCGGGTCGGGGGTGGGCGGACGCCGGCGCGCGCCGCCCCGAGGACCCGCCCCCAGTCCTGCCCCACGAGCCCCAAGGACCCACGTCCCGCCCCGCGTCCCCGGGACCCGCTGCCAACCCCCACTCCACGCCCCCCAGGACCCGCCCCCAAAGCTCCAAGCGCCCGCGTCCCGCCCGCGCCTGAAGACCCGGGCCACAGTCCCCGCCCCGCGCCCCGAGGGTCCGCCCGCCCACCCATCCCCGCCCCATTCCCCGAGGACGCGCCCCACGAGTCCAGAGGATCCTGGCTCCGCCCCGCGTCCCAGGCCCCGCCCCCGCCCCGAGGCCACCGCCTCCCCGGGAGGTGCGCGTCTCTGTCAGCGCAATACTGAGCCGCTGGGAGAAGCTTGCACCGACCCCGGGCGCAGCGTTCCCACCTGGGCACCTGCAACTTCTGTGTCATGCGCGCCCCCACCGTGATTCTGTTTACCTCCACTAGATGACCAGGGGAGGGTTCTAATTTGGGCCGATTTTTGCCGTTATCTTGGGCGATACGGGAACCAATAGTGGCTTGGCTCCAGCTGTCCATACTAGCTGCCAGGTTCTGCAGGGAGGCCAACTCCTAAGGCGTACTTTAACACAGGTAGAAGTAGAGGGTCGGCAGCACCTCTAGGCCTACCTGGAAAAGAAAGTCTTCTGCAAGGACGGTGGAATAAAGAATATCTTAGGAGGTGGATGGAATAAACCTAACCAAAGAGGTAAAGGATCTATACCCTAAAAACTATAGAACACTTCTGAAAGAAATTGAGAAAGACACAAAGAAATGGAAAAATATTCCATGCTCATGGATTGGAAGAATTAATATTGTGAAAATGTCAATGTTACCCAGGGCAATTTACACATTTAAGGCAATCCCTATCAAAATACCATGGACTTTCTTCAAAGAGTTGGAACAAATCATCTTAAGATCTGTGTGGAATCAGAAAAGACCCCGAATAGCCAGGGGAATTTTAAAAAAGAAAACCATATCTGGGGGCATCACAATGCCAGATTTCAGGTTGTACTACAAAGCTGTGGTCATCAAGACAGTGTGGTACTGGCACAAAAACAGACATGTAGATCAATGCAACAGAATAGAGAATCCAGAAGTGGACCCTCAGCTCTATGGTCAACTAATATTTGACAAAGCAGGAAAGACTATCCCCTGGAAAAAAAGACAGTCTCTTCAATAAAAGTTGCTGGGGAAATTGGACATCCACGTGCAGAAGAATGAAACTAGACCATTCTCTTACACCAGACACAAAGATAAACTCAAAATGGATGAAAGATCTAAATGTGAGACAAGAATCCATCAAAATCCTAGAGGAGAACACAGGCAACACCCTTTTTGAACTCGGCCATAGCAATTTCTTGCAACATACATCCATGAAAGCAAGAGAAACAAAAGCAAAAATGAATCATTGGGGCTTCATCGAGATAAAAAGCCTCTGCACAGCTAAAGAAACAGTCAACAAAACTAAAAGACAACCTACAGAATGGGAGAAGATATTTGCAAATGACGTATCAGATAAAGGGCTAGTATCCAAGATCTATGAAGAACCTATTAAACTAAACAGCAAAGAAACGAACAATCCAATCATGAAATGGGCAGAAGACATGAACAGGAATCTCACAGAGGAGGACATAGACATGGCCAAGAAGCACATGAGAAAATGCTCCGCATCACTGGCCGTCAGGGAAATACAAATCAAAACCACAACGAGATACCACCTCACACCAGTGAGAATGGGGAAAATTAACAAGACAGGGAACAGCAAATGACGGAGAGGATGTGGAGAAAGGGGAACCCTCTTACACTGTTGGTGGGAATGTGAACTGGTGCAGCCACTCTGGAAAACTGTGTGGAGGTTCCTCAAAGAGTTAAAAATAGATCTGCCCTATGCCCCAGCAATTGCACTGCTGGGGATTTACCCCAAAGATTCAGATGCAATGAAACGCCGGGAAACCTGCACCCCGATGTTTATAGCAGCAATGTCCACAATAGCCAAACTGTGGAAGGAGCCTCGGTGTCCATCGAAAGATGAATGGATAAAGAAGATGTGGTCTATGTATACAATGGAATATTCCTCAGCCATTAGAAATGACAAATACCCACCATTTGCTTCGACATGGATGGAATTGGAGGGTATTATGCTGAGTGAAGTAAGTCAATCGGAGAAGGACAAACATTATATGGTCTCATTCATTTGGGGAATATAAAAAAATAGTGAAAGGGAATAAAGGGGAAAGGAGAAAAAATGAGTGGGAAATATCAGAAAGGGAGACAGAACATGAGAGACTCCTAACTCTGGGAAACGAACAAGGGGTAGTGGAAAGGGAGGTGGGCAGGGGGTTGGGGCGACTGTGTGATGGGTACTGAGGGGGGACACTTGGCGGGATGAGCACTGGGTGTTATGCCATATGTTGGCAAATTGAACTCCAATAAAAAATTTTTTTAAAAACCAAACTTATCTTGGAAAACTCAAAAAAAAAAAAAAGGAAGTGGATGGAATAGGGAGTTAGCAACCTCACTGAGCACTTCTTTTCTAGAGGGCTCTGGAAGAGGAGCTGCTGAAATAAAATCCTCACCCTTCAGGAATTTGTGAAGAAGCTAAGAAGACAGGATAAATAAGTGTCTTATTTCCATTTTTATTTATTTATTTATTCATGAGAGACACAGAAGGAGAGAGAGGCAGAGACACTAGCAGAGGGAGAAGCAGGCTCCATGCAGGGAGTCGGACCTGGGACTCATTCAATCCCGGGTCTCCAGGATCATGCCCCGGGCTGAAGGTGGCGCTAAACCGCTGAGCCACTGGGGCTCTCCCAAATAGGTGTTTAAAAATTATTATAAAGTATACTATAAATAATAATAATTTATAAGTTATGTAATTGTAAAATTACAATACATTCATTGTAAAAGAGATCTGGAGAATACAAAGAATCGAAAGACAAAAGTTGCAGTCATCCAAAATTATACTAGTCACCAGTCAGTTCTGTTAACTTTTTGGTATATATTATCTTGTTCTTTTTTCTGTGTATATATTCATATATTTTACAAAATTGTGATCATGCTGTGAAACCAGTTTTGCAACCTACTTTTTTCACCTGTTATTTAAGGAACATATTCATTCACTGTTCTTAAGAAATACAGTTTTTAAGACCTGCATATATGAATATACGCATCACTTTTAATCATTCCATTATTGGATATTCAAGATGTTTCCAATGTTTAGCTGTGTTTCTTGAACTCACTTATTTCTGATTACGTCATTAGAATTGACTCCTAAAAAATAGAATTACTATGCCATGGAGTACAATATCCTTTAACACAGATTACCAAACTGTATCACTCAGAATTTAATTTTTACTTCATTTCACTAAATACCCTCTTATATACGTGCCAGCAGCTACAACCACAGAGATACAGAGTAACAGTCCTGCCTGTAAGAGAAACACCTGTCTGGTTAGGGGTCCAGACATATAGACAGAATTCCAAACTAAGGACACCTGCGTGGCTCAGTGGTTGAGTGTCTCTGCCTTTGGCTCAGGGCATGGTCCCGGAGTGCCAGGATCGAGTCCTACAACAGGCTCCCCACATGGAGTCTGCTTCTCCCTCTGCCTGTGTCTCTGCCTTTCTCTGTGTGTGTCTCTCATGAATAAATAAAATCTTAAAAAAAAAAAAAAAAAGAATTTCAAACTAAGGCAAAAATGCCAAGAAATTCCCACAGAAGAAAGTCAGTAAAAAAACATTCCAGACAAAAGGTTTTGGATGTGCACTGGTCTTGAAGCTACACAAGACCTGACATAATGGTTTATTATTAATACAAATTTTAATAAATTCTAGGCAGAGAGAGCAAAATATGCACGGAGGTGCTTTCTTTCAAAGAGAAATCCCCTAAACTGCATGTAGGTCTGTGGTTGCTGATTGTAGAGAATGGGCCTCACTGACAGCCAACAGTGGTCATGCTGAGGGGAGAGCTCCCACCTAGATTTCTGTAGAAGCTGGAACTAGGGGCTGAAGGAAGATGGACAGCATTCCAGGTGATGGGGGCAGGTGCTGGGCACCACTGGTCAGGGCTTGGAGATGAGGAAGGAGGGCTGGAAGCTGCAAAATTCTGTCCTTGATGGAAGTGAGATAACTCCTGTCATGCCTGTGGCCCCCATGGGGTCCAAGGCCCAGCAGTGCTTGCCCTACCCAGCACCCATTATCAACACCCCTCTCAGACCCACTGAATCAACACCTGAACAAGATCCCCTGGTGGTCCGCATGTACTTTTTTTGTACTTTGTCAGCTATTGCTTTGTCAGTTCTTAACTGGCATGGTAGGCAGGAGGGAATGCATGTGGAGAGGCCCCTAGTCTTCAGCTGGGCTTCAAGCTTGTGTGTGGGTTGAGTGTAGACAAAACCAAGTGACCAGGCAGAGTCTTCAGATGGAGAAGCTTCTTTATAGTCGGGCAGCATGATTGAAGAACTCCCTCAGGTCCTGGCCTGACACACAACCACAGGAGCACACAGCCTTGGAGGCTCTGTTGTTGGCTCCCTCTGGCAGGCAGGTAGGCTCTGAACAGCTTGTGCCATGCCCCAGTCACACATACAGGCCAGACACACAATCCTAATTTCCATGCTGTTCATTATTGCTGAGCTAGCTGCCTCAGCATCATGTTCAGAGATTGGGATGAGGTTAAATGAGGAGACTCACAGCAAAGGTGTTGGAAATTTTGGTTGGCTTTGTCTTTGCACTGTGTGTTCTGCAAGCATCCCACAAAGGACCTGCATCAGGTGAATTTTGGCATGTTACTTATGTGAGCCTCATGTTTCTTTATTTGTGAAGTGGGTGCCTCGGTCCTCCCCTCACCTGTTTGCTGGCAGTATTCCAGGAATGAAAAAACACAGTGGATGTGGCCCCATGGTGGAATCTCAAGACACTCTACCAGAACAAGTGGTCAGAGGGGTCTCCCGCCCAGCCTGGGGTGCACTTCCCCTGAGAGTGGACATGGAGGAGCCAGAGGCCTGGTCACAGAGATACATCCTTACCATTTGTTACAGGGTGAGCATCTGGTTTTAGAGAAAGAAAATAGAGAGGGGCCTAATCCTCCACAAATAATCCATCCAAAACTGGTGACCGAGCCGCCCTCAAAAGTCCCCCTCAAATATTGTAGGCCCAGAAAACTATGTTCCCCCAAAGCCCTAGGTTTGACCTCACCATTGTCAGTATCCACAGTGGAAGGAGCAGTAGAGTTAAAAATCTTGAACTGATAAATACATGAGGACTTAAGGCTTCTTCATCAGAAAGAAGAGGGATTTAATAATGAAACACACAGTGTTAAATTGTTTTTAGGATCCTGATCATAGGGAAGAGAAATGTTAACCTCATGTGTGTCACTGAATCAGCTGTCAACACATCCTGTTGATTCCAAGTGGGATGGAGCAGAGTCTATGAAGGAGCAGAGACTCAGCTGCTCCCCACCCCCACACCCTGGCCCCTCACCCCCGCACCTTCTCCCACCTCCTGGAGTGCCTGGCTAGGAGGGGGTCCTGCATGCACGGTCAGCCTCAGGGTGGGCCAGAGCCCAAGTCTGTGCAGCAGGGTAAGTTCAGGTGTTCCTCAACAGAACTCCTGTCCTCTCTCCCCAGGAGCACTTGGCAATGTCTAGAGAGTGTGCTGCTGACCACCCTGCAATGCACAGGACAGCCCCCATTGCAAGGTACAATCTTGCCCAGAATGTCAGTGGTGCCGAAGGTGAGAAACATGGGCAAGTGGTAATACCAGTCTCCAGAAGATGCTCAGGATCCCAGCACCTTCCTCTTCCATTCCCCCATAGGTGGTCCTCTGCTCTACCTTGGCAAAGTTTAAGGATCTTCTGTTGTTCACTGATGATGGGTCATCCAGTGCTCCATCCTTAGAAGTCAGGAATAGAGTTATCTGCCTGTCATGGGCTCAGAGTGACCACCCCAGCACCCCCACCTCACTCCTCCCTCCTCTGCTGTGGAGTCTAAAAAGCTCGATCTAGTGGCTGCTGGCTTTAGTGCTAGCAGGTTTGGTGCCAGACTCACTGGTGACATAGGCTGTGGTATTAGGTTAGAAAGAGACAATTGGCAGTGAGGCTGTGGCTGCTCTGTGCACCATCCTTGAGTAGCAGAGGTCTGATGAAGACACACTCTCACACTCCTACCCCAAGCCCAGAACCTTTCCCAGTCCACATCCCCGGAAGGCTCTCCCAGCTACAGACACCTTCCCTTAGGCTCTCAGCATGTTGCCCAGCTGTGTACCGGGAGGTCCAGGGACAATGTGTAGCATGATGTCCACTCCAGATGAAGCTTTAGGTCAGAGCAGCTCAGCCTGAGGCTGAAGGAGACCTGTCAGTAGGTTAGTGGTGGGTACCTCTTTGGGTGGAGTCCTAAGAAATGTGTATTATTTCCAGTGACTTGCATTTTGAAAAGCCTGCCATCAGCGCACATTGCTGTAATGAGTGACTAACAAGCTGGTAGCTCAGTGCAGGTCCGCAACTTTGCAAAAGGGTCCTGTCTTGCTCTTGGCCAGTCCCTTCAGCCATGGCCCCATCAGCAATGGTGACCTTCTGCAACACTGATGTCTTCTGACTTCCTTTTGTAGATTCCCTGGTTGAGGAATTTGAGTTCTGTGATTCTCAGCCTCCTCCTCTGTGGAGAAAAAGGGCAGAAAATGTTGACAAATGTCCAGAACACTTCTTGGGGAACCTGCCTCTGGGCACAGACATGTGCTACAGAAAGAGCAGGTGATGCTGGTGTCTGCCTCTCACGGCGCAGGCTCAGTGACTCAAAACAACTAGCCATTTTGTTTGTTTTCTTTTGCAGACATTCGTTGAGCAGAGTCCTGATACTGCTTTTGAGTTGATAAGAGTCTGAGCTTGTGTGGAGGAAGGGGCCGTGAGAGGGTCCACACACTTTTCCTTCCCAGCCGCATGTGTCCCGTCCCTCCCCAAGCCCTTTTGCTCTTACACTAGGTAGCACCTTCTTCCTTTTCTGTTATCTAGGCTCTCCCAATCTGTCTTCAGTGTTTCCCAGAATTGCAGCCTGAGGTTGCAGTAACTTGGCAGCACAGATTATTTAAGAGTCTTGAAGGGATTTATAATAAGGATCCAGCAGGGTCTCCTAGAACCTGGGTTTGGATGTGGCTACATTTCATGGGGGGCTGGAGCCAGAATCTTCCTCATAGGTTAAGGACATTTGGATTGTTTCCAGCTCTGATCACTCATCATGTATGAGGCTGGATACTTAACTCCCCTGCTCTGCCTCAGTGTCCTCATCTGTGGAGTGAAGGTAATAGTGGTACTTGCCCACCTGTGGTTGTTATGAAGATTGGAAGTGTGGAGCAGTAAGCAGCCCCCCTTGCAGCAGGAGGCACCTCTGTCTGTGTCCTTATCACCAGAGTCTGACTCCACCAGCTCTTTCTTCAGTGGAAAGCAGGGAGCAGCTTTGGAAGAAGGGAGAGAAGGGTACTAAGCAAATGGAGACAGAGGGAGGTCCACCGGATAAAGGTTTCTGCAACCCATGGGTGGGCCTGGGAGACAGGCTGAGATGTAATGTATGTGATCAAGGGGACTTGGCCAGGAGCAGAGTGGCTACCAGCCAGGCTGGAGGTCTGCACAGGAAGACACCCACTGTGTGCTACATCCTGGATGCAAGGACGTGAAGCAATATTCCCTCCTCTGTCGCCAGTCCCACAGAAACAGAGAGGGGCCGGTCAAAGTTGCCAAGTATGCATGGTATGCAAGAGATCGGTACCACATGCTGTCTATAGTTAATGATGCTGTGTTGCAAAGTTAAAATTTTCTAAGGGGATGGCTTTCGTGTTAAGTGTTCTTACCACATATGTAAATGATGCAGATGATGGCAGTGATGATGATGATGAATACATGGGGCAGGAAGAAGCTTTTAGAAGTGATGGATATGTTTATGGTATAGATTTTGGTGATGGTTTCACAGGTATAAATCCATCTCCAAACTGATCAAATTGCATACATCAACTACATACTGCTTTTTATGTCAGTCATACCTCCATAAAGAGGTTTAAAAACTAAAATAGAGAATATAGTCAAAGCACTGAGCATGTTACAGGTCATAATAAATACAGAAGTAATTATAATTATTGTTAAACCTCAGTTAAGGGCTGGGAGTTGGTCCCCTCGGTACTGGATAGGGGGCATCCATGGCCAGGACATCCATGGCCAGCACAGCCATGGCCAGGACATCCATGGCCAGGGCATTCATGACCAGCACATCCATGGCCAGGGCATTCATGACCAGTACATCCATGGCAAGCACATCCATGGCCAGCACATCATGGCCAGGACATCCATGGCCAGCACATGACAGCCAACATGTCCCTAGCCAGTACATCCATGGCCAGCACATCAGGGCCCAGCACATCCATGGCCAGGACATCCATGGCCAGCACATCCATGGCCAGCACATCCATGGCCAGCACATCCATGGATAAGCACAGCTTTCTGCTAAGCCTGAGGGCAGCACAAACAGAGGAACCAGGTCCAGGTGTGGCTCCCTCCTGTCAGCCAGGGCTCATTCTCAGCAGGTAGAGAAGATTTTAGACACTATGATACCTTCTTTTGATTACTTGCTATCTGTCCCCCATTTTTGTCACCCAGATCCCTGAACTGTGCCAAACCTCAGCTCCTTTCTGTGGGAACTTGGTTTTACAGATTTCCGTAGACATTTCAAAGTGTGCACATTCATCTTGCTTTTGTTCACAGTCCTTGGGTCCAGATACAGGTGGGAAAAATCAACAATAATAAATGTCAGGTGTGTTCTGCTCTTTGAGCCTCAGAGAAATGGCAAACTACTCACCTCATTTTATACACAATCTGTTTTAAGGACCCATATAAGGACTCATGTAAAAGGAAAATGTGCTGAAAGACATCTCATTACTGAACGTTTGCATTATAGAAGACACTTTGGGATAAAAGTCCCTAAGAAAATGTTTTTTAAGGAAGCATAAATGCAAAATATGTTTCATGAATAGAGTTCTTTCCTTCTCTTGAAGGTGAAATGAGCAGACAGTATAGCTCAGAATCCAGCTGCATCTCCATCACTACCACCAATTGTGCGTAGGGGGAACCCAGAGGGCTAGACGTTGGGAGCAGCTGATAGCGTTGGGTCCCCTGAATGCAAGCATGGTCGGTGTCCTTGGTGCTCTGGGTCCAACAGGTCTGGAGATGGGTGAGAAGGGAGGTAGGAAGAGACATGAGGACACAGATTGCCCTGATCTAACATGGTAGATGAAGGTCAGTGACTAGAGAGGTCCAAAGCAGACATGGCTGGGCCTGAGACAAGATGAATGACCACAGCTAGGGTAGCAGGGATAAGATGAAGGTTCAGGTTCGGGTTTGGGTTAGGATAGGGTTAGGGTTCAGATTTGTGTGAGGGTTCAGGTTTGGGTTTGGGTTAGGGTTAGAGTAGGGTTAGCATTCGGGTTCAGGTTAAGGTTAGGATAGGGTTAGGGTTCAGGTTCGGGTTAGGGTTAGGGTTCGGTTAGGGTTTGGGTTCCGGTTTGGGTTAGGGTTGGGGTTCTGGTTCGGGTTAGGGTTCGGATTCGGATTCCAGTTAGGGTTAAGGTTAGGGTTAGGATTAGGGGTTAAGGGTTAGGCTTACGGTTGGCATTAGGGTTCAGTTGTATGTGTTAGGGGCTTGGGGTTTGTGTTTGGTTTTCGGTTAGTGATAGGTCTAGGGTTTGGGTTGGGTTAAGGTTAGGATTAAGTTTAGAGTTATTGTTATTATCTGGGTACAGTTAGAGTTTGGGTCTCGGCATGTGCCTGGCATCTGGGGCTCCCAGTATCTTCGGTGAGTTAGTTTTAAGCACTATATTTAGGTTTTGTGTTCGAGGATGGCCTGGCTCCACCAAGTCCAAGGCCTCTCCAGAGAATGAAACTTCAGGCATCTGCTGGGATGAGAATAGCTATGGCAGCCACCTCTTGAGCTGAGATAAGGAGGGGATTTGTGGCTCTAAATAGTCTTTTTTTTTTTTTTTTTTTTAAAGATTTTATTTTTTTAATTTTTATTCATTTATGATAGTCACAGAGAGAGAGAGAGAGAGAGAGAGAGAGAGGCAGAGAGAGAAGCAGGCTCCATGCACCGGGAGCCCGATGCGGGATTCGATCCCGGGTCTCCAGGATCGCGCCCTTGGGCCAAAGGCAGGCGCCAAACCGCTGTGCCACCCAGGGATCCCTCTAAATAGTCTTTATATGGATATTCAATTTATTTTCTCTTTTTTGTCTCTGTGCACACCTGTTTCATGAATACTAACAATTGTTATTTTTAAAAGTTTATTTAAATTCCTGTTTGTTAGCACAGTATATTAGTTTCAGGTGTACAACATAGTGATTTAACACTTGGATACAATGCCCGGTTCTCATCACAGGTACCCTCTGTCATCCCCATCCCCTGTTTCCCCATCCCCCCTCACTTTCCTCTGGTATTTATTAATTTATTATCTATAGTTGAGAATGTGCTTCTTGGTTTGCTTTTCTCATCACCCCCAACCGCCCCCTCCCCGCCTTTGCCAGTTTATTTGGTTTCTTAAAATCCACATATGAATACAATTGTATGGTATAAGTCTTTCTCTGACTGGCTTTTTCAGTTAGCATAATTCCTTTCATGTTGTAAATGGCATCATTTCATCTTTTCTGATGACTGAGTGATATTCCAGTGTGTATATTTGCCACATCTTCTCTGCCCATTCATCTGTCAATGGACATTTGGGCTCTGTCCATAGTTTGACTAGCTATTGTAGATAATGCTGCTATAAACATCAAGGTGCATGTACCCTTTCGTATTTTTGTATCCTTTAGGTAAAGCCTAGTTGTGCATTTCTGAATTGTAGGGTAGCTCTATTTTTAACTTCTTGAGGAACTTCCATACTGTTTTCCACAGTGGCTGCACCTGTTTGCATTCCCACCAGCAGAATAAGAGGGTTCCCCTTTCTCCCCATCCTCGCCAATGCCTGTTGTTTCTTGTGTTGTTCATTTTAGCCATTATGACCGGTGTCAGGTGACATCTCATTGTGGTTTTAATTTGCATTTCCCTGATGATGGGTGATGCTGAGTGTCTTTCCATGTGTCTGTTGGCCATCTGGATATCTTGTTAGAGATGTTGTCCATTCATGTCTTCTGTCCATTTTCAATTGGATAATTCGTGTTTGGATGTTGAGATTTCTATTTTGGATACTCTTTATTGGATTTGTCATTTAGAAAGATCTTCTCTCATTTTGTATGTTGCCTTTTATTTTTTTTAACATTTTATTTACCTATTCATGAGACACACACAGAGAGAGAGGCAGAGATACAGGCAGAGGGAGAAGCAGGTATATATAGGGAGCCTGATGTGGGACTCGATCCCAGGTCTCCAGGATCAGGCCCTGGACTGAAGGCGGCACTAAACTGCTGAGCCACCTGGGCTGCCCATATGTTGCCTTTAAGCTTTGGCTGTTTCCTTCACTGTGCAGAACCTTTTTATCTTGATGAAGTCCAAATGGATTATTTTTGCTTTTGTTTCCCTTGCCTCAGAGGCATATTTAGAAAGAAGATCCAATGGCCAATGTCAAAGAAATCGCTGCCTATCTTTTCTTCTTTTTATGGCTTCAGGTCTCACATTTAGGTCTTTAATCCATTTTGAATTTATTTTTGGGGGGATCCCTGGGTGGCTCAGCGGTTTGGCGCCTGCCTTTGGCCCAGGGCGCGATCCTGGAGTCCCGGGATCGAGTCCTGCATTGGGCTCCCAGCATGGAGCCTGCTTCTCCCTCTGCCTGTGTCTCTGCCTCTCTCTCTCTGTGTCTATCATAAATAAATAAATAAATAAATAAATAAATAAATAAATAAATAAATAAATATTTTTCACATATGGTGTAAGAAAGTGGTCAAATTTCATTCTTCTGCATGTGTCTGTCTAGTTTTCCCAACACCGTTTGTTGAAGAGACTGCCTTTTTGCCATTGGATATTCTTTCCTGATTGTTGAAAATTAATTGATCATAGAGTTACAGGTTTGTATCTTGTTTCAGTTTTCCATTCTGTTCTATTGATCTATGTGTCTCCTTCTTGTGCCCGCACCATACTCTTCTGATCACTAGAGCTCTGTAAAATAACTTGAAGTCTGAAATTGTGATGCTCCAGTTTTGGTTTTCTTTTTCAACACAACTTTGGTTATTTTCAATCTTTGTAAGTCCATACAAATTTTAGTATCGTTTGTTCCAGCTATGTGAAAAATGCTATTGCTATGCTGATAGGGATCGCATTAAATGTGTAGATTGCTTTGAGTAGTATAGCCTTCTTAACAATATTTGTTATTCCAATCCTTGAGCATGAAACGTCTTTCTATTTTGTTTGTGTTATCTTCAGTTTCTTTCATCAGTGTATTTTTAAAAAGATTTATTTATTTATTTATTTATTTATTTATTTATTTATTTGAGGCACAGAGAGAGGCAGAGACACAGGGAGAGGGAGAAGCAGGCTTCCTGCAAGGAGCCCAATGTGGGACTCGATCCCAGAACCTGGGATCACCCCCTGAGCTGAAGGCAGATGCTCAACCGCTGAGCCACCCAGGCAACTCTCATCAGTGTTTTTATAGTATTTACAGTACAGGTCATTCACCTCTTTGGTTAGGCTTAATCCTACGTATCTTATTGTTTTTGGTGCTAGTATAAATGAGATTGAGTCCTCAATTTCTCTTTCTCTGCCTCATTATTGTGCATAGAAATGCAACAGATTTCTGCACATTAATTTTATATCCTGCAACTTTTCCAAATTCATGTTTGACCTCTAGCAATTTTTTTTGGTGGAGTCTTTTGGGTTTTCTACATAGAGTATCATGTTTTCTGCAAGTATTGAAAGTTTGACTTCCTCCTTGCCAATTTGGATCCCTTTTATTTCTTTTTGTTGTCTGATTACTGAGGCCAAGACTTCCTAGGAGTATGTTAAATAGGAATGGTGAGAGTGGACATCTTTGTCTTGTTTCTGAGTGTAGGGGAAAGACTCTCAGTTTTTCCCCACTGAGCATAATATTAGCTGTGGATCTTTGGTATATGGTCTTTATCATGCTGAGGTGTGTTCCTTCTATCCCTACCTTGCTGAGCTTTTTTTTTTTTTTTTCAAGAAGAATGCTGTATTTTGTCAAATGCTATTTCTGCATCTACTGACAGATCATATGGTTCTTATCCTTTCTTTTATTAATGTGGTGTATCACGTTGATTGTTTTCTGAATGTTGAACCACCCTTGCAACCCAGGAATAAATCCCACTAGATTGCAGTGAATAATTCTTTTGATGTACTGCTGATTTTGATTTGCTGATATTTTACTGAGAATTTTTGCATTCATGTTCATTAGGGCTATTGGTCTGTAAATCTTCTTTTTAATGGGGTCTTTGTCTGTTTTTAGGATCAAGGTAATGCTGGCCTCATAGAACTAGTTTGGAAGTTTTCCTTCCATTTCTATTTTTTGGAAACATTTGAGAAGAATAGGTATTAACTCTTCTCTAAATGTCTGGCAGAATTGCCCCAGGAAGCCATCCAGCACTGGACTTCCATTTGTTGGGAGAGTTTAAAAAAATTTTTTTAGATTTTGTTTATTTATTCATGAGAGACAGAGGCAGAGACAGACGGAGAGGCAGAGGCAGAGGGAGAAGCAGACTCTCTGCTGGAAGCCTGATGCAGGACTTGATTCCAGGACCCTGGGGATCATGACCTGAACTGAAGGCAGATGCTCAACCACTGAACCACCCAGGTGCCTTGCTGATTCAATTTCTTTGCTAGTTATGGATCTGTTCACATTTTCTATTTCTTCCTGTTTAAGTTTTGGTAGTTTGTACTTTTTTTTTTTTTTTTTTGAGGTTTGTCCATTCCTTCCAGGTCTCCCAGGTTGTTGGCATATAATTTTTCATAGTATGCTCTTATAGTTGTTTTATTTCTGTGGTGTTGTATGTGATCTCTCTTCTTTCATTTGTGATTTTATTTATCTGGGTCCTTTCTCTTTTTGACAAGTCTGGCTAGGGTTTTATCAATTATTTTGAAGAACCAACTCTTAGTTTAATTATTCCATTCTACTGTTTTGTTGTTGTTTCTGTATCATTTATTTCTGCTCTAATCTTTATTATTTCCCTTCTACAGACTTTAGGCTTTATTTGATGTTCCTTTTCTAGCTCCTTTAGGTGTAGGGTTAGGTTATGTATTGGAGACTTTTATTGTTTCTTTGGGTAGGCCTGTATGGCTATGTACTTGTCTCTTAGGACTGCCTTTGCTGCATCCCAGAGGTTTGGACAAATATGTTTTCATTTGCATTTGTTCCCATATATTTTTAATATTTCTTCTTTAATTTCCTGGTTGCCCCATTTATTCTCTGGTAGGATGTTCTTTAATCTCCATGTATTTGTGGTCTTTTCACAATTTTGTCTTGCAGTTGACTTCAAGTTTCATAGTGTCGTGGTCTGAAAATGTACATGGTATGATCTCAATCTTCTTGTACCTGTTGAGGGCTGATTTGTGGCCCACGATGTGATCTGTTCTGGAGAATGTACCATGTGCACTTGAAAGGAATGTGTAATCTGCTCTTTAGGATGAAATGTTCTAAATATATCTGTTGAGTCCCTCTGGTCCAGTGTGTCAAAGCCATTGTTCCCCTGTTGATTTTCTGCTTAGATGATCTGTCCATTGCCATAAGTGGGTGTTAAAATCCCTTGTCATTGTATTATCATCAGTGAGTTTCTGTATATTTGCTGTTAATTGGTTTGTATATTTAGGTACTCCCATCTTGGAGGTATAAATATTTATAATTGTTTCATCTTCTTGATGGATAGTCTCCTTAATTATTAAATAATGCCCTTTTTCATCTCTTGTTACAGTCTTTGGTTTCAAATCTAGTTTGTCTAAGTATGGCTTCTCCAGCATTCTTTTGATGTCCATTAGTGTAATAGATGATTTTCCATCCTCTAACTTTCAATCTGTAGGTGTCTGTATGTCTAAAGTCAGGACCTTGTAGGCAGCATATAGATGGATCTTGTTGGGGTTTTTTTAAAGATTTTATTTATTTATCTGTGAGAGAGAGAAAGAGAGAGAGAGAGACAGAGACAGAGAGACAGAGAGAGAAAGGCAGAGACACAGGCAGAGGGAGAAGCAGGCTCCTCACAAGGAGCCCAATGTAGGACTTGATGCCAGACTCCAGGATCATGCCCTGAGCTGAAGGCAGACAATCACTGAGCCACCCAGGCATCCTGGATCTTGTTTTTTAATCCATTCTGATACCCTATAGCTTTTGATTGGAGCATTTAGTAGTCTATCTGAATTCAGAGTGATTATTGAAAGATATGAATTTAGTGCATTGGTGTTACTAGTAGAGCTGGTGTTTCTGGTGATATTCTCTGGTCCTTTTTAGTCTTTGTTGCTTTTGGTCTCTTTATTTTCCCCCCCTAGAAGAGTCCCCCTTAAAATTCCTTGCCAGACTGGTTTAGTCATCATGAACTCCTTTATTTTTTGTCTGTCTGGGAAACTCTTTATCTCTCCTTCTATCCTGAATGACAGTCTAGCTGGATAAAGAATTCTTGGCTGCATACTTTTCCCATTCAGTATATTGAATATTTCTTTCCACTTCTTTCTGGCCTGCCAAGCTTGTGTGGACAGATCTGCTGCAAACTTGGTTCATCTTCCCTTGTAGGATAAGGACTCCCAACCCCCACCAGCCACTTTCAGGATTCTTCCCTTCTCTGTATTTTGTGAATTTGACTCTGAGGTGCCTTGGCGATGGTCAGCTTTTGTTGAATTTAGTGGGAGTTCTCTGCACTCTTGATTTCAGTGCCTGTGCCCTTTCTCAGATTAGAGAAATTTACATAATTTGTTCAAATAAAACTTCAGCCCCTTTTTCTCTCTCTTCATCCTCTGAGTCTCCTATGATATGAGTGTTATTGTTTTAATACATGGCTGAGTTCCCTAAGTCTGCCTCTGTGATCCATTACCTTTCTTGTTTTTACGGTTTCCGCGTGGGACTGCATCTCAGTTATAGCATTTTTAATGTTGGCCTGACTAGATTTTAGTTATTTTATCCTTACAGCAAGGGATTCTCTAGTTTTCTTCTGTGCTCTTTTTATAGTCCAGCTACCATCCTTATAATCATTGTTTTAAATTCTGGTTCAGGGGACACCTGGGTGGCTCAGTGGTTGAGCACCTGCCTTTGGTTCAGGTTGCGATCCTGGAGTCCTGGGATTGAGTCCCACATCGGGGTCCCCATGGGGAGCCTGCTTCTCCCTCTGCCTATGTCTCTGCCTCTCTCTCTGTGACGTTCATGAATAAATAAATAAAATATTAAAAAATAAATAAATTCTAGGTGTGACATCTAACTTATATCTGTATTGATTAACTTCCTAGCTGTTGGTACTACCTCATGTTCTTTTTGGGGGATGAATTTCTCCATCTCATTTTTTCCAGAAAATACAAAAGAAAGAGAAATATAAGAAAAAAACAATAACAACATCACTCCCTGCCCCCCAAAACTAGATCCTGTGTGTGTGTTTTGGCCTGGTTGTTAAAAGAATTTAAGTACCAAAATAAGAAAGAAAAAAAGTAAAGTACAATGAAAGTAAACAAAAAAATATGTATATACATAAAAATTCAGCAATTAATAAAAAAGAATTGAAGAAAAATGAAAAAATAATAAAGAACAAAGTACAAAGGATCCTACTTTCCCCATAGAGCTGAAGCTTTGCAGCCCTCTGTGATCAGTACACTTGGTGAGAGCCCGTGTACTTGTCTGTGCAGGGCTTCTGGGGGAGGGGCCCGTTGCCCTGATTGTCAGGTGCACCCCTGCCTTAGTGGAGATGCACCTGTAGGGCTCAGACACGGGGCTCGGTGTAAGTGCCCCTGGTCTTCACCAGGTGGCGCTGTGCTGCTCCCTGAAAACAGTACTGATGGGCTGGATGAGAGTGGGGGCGCCGGGTTGTCTGGCCCTGGAGCTGAACATCCAGCCCCCCAGTCTGCAGTGAGCCTTCACAGAAGAGCTATCAAGCCCACTTGTCTCCACAGTTTCTGTCAGAACCCTGCGTTCACCCTGCCTGCGTCTGAGTTTTATTTGTTTGGTTTTTTTTTGTTGTTGTTTTCTTGTTTTTGTTTTTTTTTAAATCTCAGACAAGTGACTCAGTTCCAAAACCCCAAATTTTAGGGACTCCCTGTTGTGCCCAGGATTGCGAATCCGAGAAATCACCAAGGAGCCGACACCGATGCAAGTGCACGAGGGTTTATTTACAAGCTCGAGCTTGGGTCCAAGTACACCCGACACAGCGGAGCAGGGACTTGGACCCCGAGACTAAGAGGCGTAGCAGCTTTATAGGGGCCAGTGGCCCATGGGATACACAGAAAGTTGCACAGTCATGTCGGTCCCCACGCAGGTGGCCGATTGAATTACATCTTCCCCTATAGTATCCACTTGAACTGGCCTATTACTCGTCAGAATTGGCGCGCAGTTTTGGCGGGCACAAAGCAGGGTTACATGGTTATGAGCCGATTTCTGATTAGGGTGTGCCCAGCGGCTTGACTAGGCTGGGGCAGCGCCTTAAGCAATAAGCAGGTCATGTGGGTGTGATACAGGAGGTGGCGGGTGTAGCACAAAATGGAATTAGTCCTGCTCTGCTTGTCCAGCGTTGGGGATTTTTGTTAAATTTCCTGGGTTCCACACTCCCCTGGTAGAGACCTGTGCTCTTCCTGCCCGGAAGGGTCTCCTTCCACTTCTGGCCTTTGCTGGCCCGTCCCAGGAAAGCGGTCCCATGATTGCACAGGGCTTTGCAGTTTATGGCCACATAGGGCAGACAGCTGGCCCCTAGACTCGCTGCTTTCAGCGGGTTTCCCGCTCCTGTGCTGGGAACAGTTGGCGACACCATCCTGGTGACCCCGGGGATCCTGAGGCCACCCTGTCACTCCAGGGGCTGCCCCATACATTGCCACCGAAGCACCGTTAAGGCTGATGTGTCCCACACTCTAGCAGACTTCTGAAAGTTCTGATTTTGTGCTCTGCTGCTTATAGTTCTGTGCATAGACTTGTAAGCTGGGTCCTGCCCCTGTAGGATCCATGTCTGTGTCTCCCCCAGATCAACTGATTGAGTGATTTTTTTTAAGATTTTATTTTTCTGTAATCTCTACACCCAACATGGGGCTTGAATTCACTACTCCAAGATCAAGAGTCGCATGTTCTTACCAACCACATTGAATTGGCCAGGCTCTCTTTGATTGATTGATATGTATTAATTGAACCAGACATGCAGCATGTGTCAGGGCAGAAACTGAGCCCACACTTTGAGGTTTGGTGGAGTTATTTGGACTTTGATCAATGTTAAATAAATAATAGCTTCCCTGGGAGCCCAGGGAGCAGGGCCTACATGCGTGAAAAGTTGACAATTTCCTTTACCACTATTCATTTTACTGACTATTTATTTAAAGTGCTATTCAATGGCAAACATCGTTTTAAGATTTGGAGGTAGTTAAAGCTCCTCCATCATGAACTCAAGTGTTCCAGTGGTATGAGGAGATAGGCAAGCAAGCAAAGAGATATAAAACGTGGCACTAGGGTGCCTGTCTGGCTAGGTCGGTGGATCTCAGGATTGTGAATTTGAACTCCATATTAGGTATAGATGTGACATAAAAATAAAATATTTAAAAAATAATAAATGGATGAACAAATAAAGCATGCCATCAAAGGTAAGTGCTTGCTTTAGGAAAAAACTCAAAGCAGACTAAGTCTAACCCAATGGGGAACCACTGAGTGTCTTTACCCTAAGAACAGGAACATGACAGGGATGTCCACTCTCACCACCGCTATTCAACACAGTCCTAGAAATCCTAGCCTCAGCAATCAGACAACAAAAGAAATACAGGGCATTCAAACTGGTGAAGAAGAAGTCAAACTCTCCCTGTTCCCAGATAACATCATACTGTACCTAGAAACCTGAGAAGACTCCACCCCAAGATTGCTAGAACTCATACAGCAATTCGGTAGCGTGGCAGGATACAAAATCAATGCCCAGAAATCAGTGGCATTTCTATACACTAACAAGGAGACTGAAGAAAGAGAAATTAAGGAGTCAATCCCATTTACAATTGCACCCAAAAGCATAAGAGACCTAGGAATAAACCTAACCAAAGAGGTAAAGGATCTATACCCTAAAAACCACAGAATGCTTCTGAAAGAAATTGAGGAAGACACAAAGAGATGGAAAAATATTCCATGCTCATGGATTGGAAGAATGAATATTGTGAAAATGGCAATGCTACCCAGGGCAATGTATACATTCCATGCAATCGTTTTCAAAATACCATGGACTTTTTTCAGAGAGTTGGAACAAATCATCTTAAGATTTGTGTGGAGTCGAAAAGACCCCGAATTGCCAGGGGAATATTAAAAAAGAAACCAGAGCCAGGGACCTCATAATGCCAGATTTCAGGTTGTACCACAAAGCTGGGAGACAGAATCCTTCCTTGTCTGCAGCTTGCCACTTGCCTCTACAACGTCTTCTGACATGCATGTAACATAAGGGATTTAGAAGCACAGGCAATGTGGAGCTATTAGAGACAGCAAGTTTGCTCAACCCTCAGAAATATTTATGCCTTGAGTCCAGCTTTCAACTAGCCCTCTCTCCCATGGGAGTTAGAATGTAGCTCCATTCTAAGTGCGGGAGTTCCATGGAAATCTCTGTATTGATCTCAGACACGCAATCCTCCTAGGCCTGCAGTTTGCCACTTGTCTCTCACACGGCTTCTGTCAAGTATCTAACATAAGGGACTTAGAAGCTAAGTGCACAGGCAGTGTGGAGCTGTTAGGGACAGCAAGGGTGCTCAACTCTCAGAAATAATACGTCTTGCACCCAGCTTTCCACAAGCCTCCCTCTTATGGGAGTTAGAATTGAAGTCCATTCTAGGTGTGAATGTGCTATGGAAAGCGCTATATTGAGCTCGCACACACAGGCCTTTTGGGCCTACGAGTCTTGTTACCACTTGTCTCTCAAAGATCTTCTGACATGCATCTAACATAACGGAGTTACAAACTAAGTTCACAAACAGTGTGGAGGCCTGAGCGACAGCACCTTTACCTAATTCTCAGAAATAATTCCACCTTGATGCCAACTTTCAACTAGCCTCTCTCCTACAGGAGTTAGAACGTAGCTCGATTCTAGGTGAGGAGGTTCCATGGAGAGTGATATAGTGAACTCAAAGAAGGAATACTTCCTGTTCTGCAGCTTGTCACTTGACTCTCACACAGCTTATTTCAGACATGTAACATTAGGAAGTTAGAAGTTATAGCACTTCAGTTTGGAGCCGGAAAGGACAGTACCTGTGCTCAACACTCAGAAATATGTGTGCCTTGAGCCCAGCGTTCAACTAGCATTACTCCTATGGGAGTTAGAACGTAGCTCCATTCTAGGTGAGTAGCTTCCATGGAAAGCGCAGTATTGAAATCGGACACACAAACCTTCTGGGCCTGCACATTGACAATGCCTCTCAAACAGCTTGTGACAAGCATCTAACATAAGGGTGTTAGAAGCTAAACCCAGAGGCTGTGTGGAGCTGCCAGGGTCAGGCCCTTTGGTCAACTCTCAGAAATAAGTAGGCCATGGGCACATGGGTGGCTCAGTGGTTTAGCACTGCCTTTGGTCCAGGGAGTGATCCTGGAGACCCGGGATCGAGTCCCACATCAGGCTCCCTGCATGGAGCCTGCTTCTCTCTCTGCCTGTGTCTCTGCAACTCTCTCTCTGTCTTTCATGAATAAATAAAAAGATAAATAAATAAATACTTAAAAAAAAAAGAAATAAGTAGGCCTTGAACACAGCATTCAACTAGCATTGCTCCTGTAGGACAGAGCTCCATTCTCGATTAGAAGTTTCAATAGAAAGTGCTGTATTAAAGTTGCAGACAGAAGTCTTCCTGGTTTGCAGCTTGCCACTTACCTCTCACACAGTTTCTATCAGACTGATAGAAACTTTTTTTTTAGACTCACCAAGATTTCATATTTCCTTTTTTATTACCAATCAAAAATAAATTCCATATATTATTTAGCAAATATTATCATTGTCTTGTGACAAAAGACACAAGAGTCATAACAACAAAACTCCCCAAGAGTCAAACTCATAACAATGCCAAAATAAATCACAAAAATATACAAATTAAAATCTTATGCAAAATAAATATGAGTTATTTGCAATGGTGGCTGTGACTTGCCTACCCATTTGGAGGCCATTTGTGGTGGTCTCCCTTACATGGGAAGACCCTTACATGGGAGTGGGCCAGTTCCAGGGTATGGCTCAGCCCAGGAACCAGAGGTTGGAATAGGAAGTGAAAAATTGCACTGGGAGGAGGAAGTCGTCAGACCAGTAATATTTGGAAATAATTATGACCCTCTGCAAGAAGTGATTAGAAGTGGGAAAAAGGGACGGGTTGAGGGACCATCTCTTGGTAGTAACTGTGTGTGCAAAGAGGTAGCTGTGGAAGTGTGTGCACCTGCTCCTTTTACTTCACACACTCACTTGGTTCAGGCCAATGCGGTTTGCTCCACTTGGCACTCAGGCATCTCAGGAACATAGCTTTGCAAGCTCCCATGGACCCGCAGGGAGGCTTTTTTTTTTTTTTTCAAAGTACATATTTTATTTATATAGAATAGTGCAAGTTAAATGAAAATAATGGTTGGTAATCTAATTTATATAGCATCAGGTGCTGGCTGGTTGTCCTGACTGTGGTGGGAGGTGTGGCTGGCCTTGGGAAGAAAAACGATGAACATTTCCATGATTTGGACGCAATGTGAATTAGCCCAGGGAGTAATTTTTCTCAACAGCGTGATCCCAGCGTGATCTGAAGGTTCTGTGAGACACTTAATTGGGCTGTTTTAATGTTCAGAGACTTCAAAGGTGGAAATATGAGTAAAAACCATAGCAATTCTTTTTTATAAGAAATCAACTCCGCTGTTTGCCTTCTTCCTCTCTCAATCTGTGGTAATTCTGAACCTCGTGTAAATCCCTATCCCATCTTCCTGTGTCTTTGCAAATACTCTTCTCCTTAGGATGCCCCTTTTTCTGAAAATGCCTTCAAGTCTCAGCTCAAATAATATACCTTTCTCTCCACATAGCTGCCCCTGATTTCCCCAAACATGCCTTCCACTACTTCTTATAAATATCCTCTATTATAGCTTGTCCATATTCTAGTGGAAGTGTATATTTCCCTACTCTCAGTTCTTGAGGATAAAGGACCATGTCTCACTGTCTCTAGCAAGCACATTTTGGAGATAGGGCATAGAAAGCACACCTGTTCCTTTTGTGTGTTTTAGTCACAAAACACACCCAGAGTAGTGCTGGGAGCACAGAAAGATGATGTGGTCTTTGTCAATTCCCCTCAATGTGCTAATAATAAGACATCTGGGATATTGGAGAGAATGGATATTTGGGAAAATTTAAAAATAAAGGGTAGTTTTCAACTAAATTTAAAAGAGTAATCATGGCTTGATTGGTGGAATATGCAACTCTTGATCTTGGGATCCTAAATTCAAGCCCCACAGGTGGTATGGAGTTTACTTAAAATTAAATAAATGACTGATTATGCTTGAAAAAAAATGTATGGGTGTTAAAAATTAAGTACAATGAGAGTGTGGAGCCACGTGGGACAGGGCATTTGCTCAAATCTCCGATGTAAGTATGCCTTGAAGCCTGCTTTCCACTAGCCACGTTTCTATGGGTGTTAGAATCTAGCTCCATTCTAGTGGAGTATTCCATGGAAAATGCTGTATTGAACATAATTCAAGGCTTGCTACTTGCCACTTGCCTCTCACACAGCTTCTCACAAGCATCTAAATATAAGGGAGTTAGAAGCTACTTTCACAGGCAGTGTGGCTCCGTGAGGGACTGTAAGTAAGCTCACCTCTCAGAAATAATTATGTCTTGAACCCAGCTTTCAACTAGCCTTGCTCCTATTGGAGTTAGAAACTAGTTCCTTTGTAATGTCACGGTTCCATGGAAAGCGCTCTATTGAATTCAGACACGCAAGCCTTCTGGATCTACAGACTGCCACTTGCCTCTCACACAACTTCTAAGAGACATCTAACATAAGGGAGATAGAAGCTAAGTTCACAGGCAGTGTGGAGGCATGGCAGAAAGCACCTTTGCTCAACTCTCAGAAATAAGTATGCCTTGATGAGAGCTTTCAATTAGCGTCTCTCCTATGGGAGCTAGGATCTAGCTCCATTCAAGGAGATGAGGTACCATGGAAAGTGATGTCTTGAGCTTGGAGACAGAATTCTTCTTGGTTGGCAGATTGCCACTTGCCACTCATGTGGCTTCTCTCAGGCACCTAACATAAGGGAGTTAGAAACTAATAGCCAGGGAGTTTGGAGCGGTGAAGGACACCCCCTGTGCTCAACTCTTACAAATAGGTATGCCTTGAACAGAGCTTTCAAGTAGCCTCGTGCCTAGGGGAGTTAGAACCTAACTGCACTCTACAAGTGAGGGTTCCATGGAAAGTGATGTATTGAACTGGGAGACAAAATCCTTCCTGGTTTGCAGCTTGCCACTTGCCACTCACACGGCTTCTCTCAGGCATCTAACATAAGCGAGTTAGAAACTAAGTCCATAGGCAGTGTGGAGCTACAAAGGACAGGCCATTTGCTCAACTCTCGGAAATAAGTATGTCTTGCAGCCAGCTTTCAACCAGCCTTGATCCTGTGGGAGTTAGAAGCTAGCTCCATTCTAGATGAGTAAGATCCATGGAAAACTCTGTTTTGAACTCAGAGACATAAGCCTTCCTAGTCTTCCTGGTCATAAGCAGCTTGCTACTTGCCTCTAACACAATTCTGACATGTAATTAACCTAAGGGACTTAGAAGCACAGGTAGTGTTGAGCCGTTGGGGACAGCAAGTGTGCTCAACTCTCAGAAATAATAATGCCTTGAACTCAGCTTTCAACCAGCCCTGTCTCCTATGGGAGTTAAAATGTAGCTCCATTCTAAGTGCGGTGGTTCCATGAAAAGGTCTGTATTGAGCATGGAGACACAAGCCTTCTGGATCTCCAGTTCACCACTTTTCTCTCAGGCAGCTTCTGACAAGCATCTAACATAAGGGTGTTAGAAGCTAAGACCACAGTCAGCGTGGAGGCATGAGGGACAGTCACTTTGCTCAACTCTCAGAGGTAAGTATGCCTTGAAGCCAGTTTTCAACTAGCCTTGTTTCTATGGGATTTAGAATCTAAGTCCATTCTAGGTGTGGAGGTGCCATGGAAAGCGCTGTATTAAATTCACACACACAGCCCTTTTGGGCGCACAACTTGCCACTTGTGTCTCCCACAGCTTCTGACAAGCATCTAACATAAGGGAGTTAGAAGCTAAGTTCCCAATCAGTGTGGAGGCCTGAGGGACAGCACCTTTGCATAATTCTCAGAAATAAGTCTGTCCAGATGCAAGCTTTCAACTGGCATCTCTCCTATGGGAGTTAGAACGTAGCTCCATTCTAGTTGAGAGGGTTCCATGAAGAGCGACGTATTGAATTCGAAGTCA
Source organism: Canis lupus dingo (assembly GCF_003254725.2). Taxonomy (NCBI): domain Eukaryota; kingdom Metazoa; phylum Chordata; class Mammalia; order Carnivora; family Canidae; genus Canis; species Canis lupus. The sequence continues at coordinate 286,478 of NC_064243.1, read as the reverse complement.
GAATACTTCCTGTTCTGCAGCTTGTCACTTGCCTCTCACACAGCTTCTTTCAGACATCTAATATTTGGGAGTTAGAAGCTATGAGCACTGCAGTTTGGAGATATTAGGGACAGTGCCTGTGCTCAACACTTAGAAATATGTTATCCCTTGCAGTTGCACACTGCCTGTCGATTTAGTTTCTAACTACCTCATTTTAGATGCCTTTCAGAAGCTGTGTGAGAGGAAAGTGGCAAGCTGCAGAACATAAGGCTTGTGTCTCGGTACTGTACAGGGCATTTCATGGACCCCCTCAACTAGAATGGTACTAGTTTCTAACTTTCATTGGAGTCAAGCTAGTAGAAAGGTAGCTTGAAAGCATTACTTACTTCTGAGAGTTGAGCACAGGCACTTTCCCTCATGGCTCCACACTGCCAGTGGATTTAGATTCTAACACCCTTATATTAGATGCCTCTCAGAAGTTGTGTGAGAGGTAAGTGGCAAAATGCAGGACCAGAAGTCTTGTGTCTCTGAGTTCAATACGGCGCTTTCCATGGAACCACCTCACTTAGAATGATACTAGGTTCTGAGTCCCATAGTAGAGACGCTAGTTGAAAGCTGACTTCAAAGCAGAATTACTTCTGAGAATTGAGCAATGGTGCTATCCCTTGGGCACCAATGGCCTGTGGACTTAGCTTCTAGCTCCCTTATGTTGGATGTTTTTCAGAAGCTGTGTGAAAGGAAAGTGGCAAACTGCAGAACAGGAAGTCTTGTGTCTCTGAGTTCAATACATCACCTTCCATGGAACTTCCTCAACTAGACTGGAGCTAGGTTCTAACTCCCGTTGGAGAGAGGCCAGTTGCAAGCTGGCTTCATAGCATACTTCTGAGAGATGAGCACAGGTGTTTTCCCTCATGGCTACACACTGCTTCTGGACGTAGCTTCTAACTCCTTTAAGTTAGATGCCTGACAGAAGTTGATGAGAAGCAAGTTGCAAGATGCAGAGGGGAAGGCCTGTGTCTCCAGGTTTAATACAGTGCTTTCCATGGAAACTCCTCACCTAGAGTTGAGCTAGGATCTAACACTCATAGGAGATATGTTAGTTGAAAGCTGGCTTTAAGCATACTTACTTCTGAGAGTTGAGCACAGGTGCTTTCCCTCGCAGATCCACACTGCCTGTGGATGTAGTTTCTAACTACTTCATTTTAGATGCTGGTCAGAAGCTGCATAAGAAGCAAGTGGCAAGCTGCAGCCCTGGAAGGCTTGTGTCTCTGAGTACTGTACAGTGCTTTTCATGTAACCTTCTCACCCAAAATGGTGCTAGTTTCTAACTTCCATCAGAGCAAGCTAGTGGAAGGCTGATTTCAAGACATACTTACTTCTGAGAGCTGAGGAAAGGGTCTGTACCTTGCGATTCCACACTTCCTATAGAGTTAGCTTCTAACTCCATTATATTAGATGCTGGACAGAATTTGTGTGAGGCAAGTGGAAAGATACAGAAAAGGAAGGCATGTTTCTCCTAGTTCAATACAGTGCTTTCCATGGAAACTCCACCTAGAGATTAGCTACTTTGTCATTCTTATAGGAGGGAAGCTAGTTGAAAGCTGGCTTCAAAGCACTCTTGCTTCTAAGAGTTGAGCACAGGCGCTGTCTGTCATGGCTCCACACTGCCTGTGGACTTAGCTTCTAAATTTCTTCTGTTAGATGCTTATCACAAGCTGTGTGAGAGGCAAGTGGCAAGGTGCAGAATGGAAGGCTTGGGTCTCTGAGTTCAATATTGCGGTTTCCATGGAAACTCCTCCCCTAGAATGGAGCTTGATTCTAACTCCCGTAGGAGAGAGGTTACTTGAAAGCCGGCTTCAAAGCGTACTTCCTTCTGAGAATTGAGCAAATTTGTTGTCTCTCGCAGATCCACACGGCCTGTAGACATAGCTTCTAACTCCTTTAAGTTAGATGCCTCAGAGAAGTTGAGTAAGAAGCAAGTAGCCACCTGCAGAACAGGAAGGATTGTGTCTCCGAGTACAGTACAGAGCTTTGCATGGAACCTCTTTACCTAGAATCACGCTAGGTACTAACTCCAATAAGAAGGAAGCTAGCTGAAAGCTGGATTCAAGATGTACTTATTTCTGAGTGTTGAGCAAAGTGCCTATCCCTCGCGGTTCCACACTGCATGTGTACACACCTTCAAACTCTCTTATGTTACATGCCTGTCAGAAGCTGTCTGAGAGGTATGTGGCAAGTTGTAGAACACAGTCTTGTTTCTCCTACTTTAACACAGCACTATCCATGGAAAAACCTCACCTAGTGTAGAGCATTTTATAATTCTTATAGGAGAGAGGCTACTTGACAGCTGGATTCAAGGCATACTTACGTCTGAGAGTTAAGTGCAGGTTTGGTCCCTGCAGTCTGCACTGCCTGTGGATTTCCTTTCTATCATCCTCATTTTTAGATGCTTGTCAGATGCTGCATGAGAGGCAAGTGGCAAGATGCAGGCCTGGAAGACTTGTGTCTCCGAGTTCAATACACCTTTTGCAATGGAAATTCCTACCGTAGAATGGTGTTAGTCTGTAATCCCATAGAAGCAAGTATAAAAGGAAGTTGGCTTTAAACATACTTACTTCTGAGAGTTGAGCACAGGGCCAGTCCCTCCCAGTTCCACACTACCTGGGGATTTAGTTTCTAACATCCTCATTTTATTTTATTTTTTTTAAATCCTTTTTTTTTCTTTTTTTTTAATTTATTTATGATAGCCACAGAGAGAGAGAGAGAGGCAGAGACACAGGCAGAGGGAGAAGCAGGCTCCATGCACTGGGAGCCCAATGTGGGATTTGATCCCGGGTCTCCAGGATCGTGCCCTGGGCCAAAGGCAGGCGCCAAACCGCTGCACCACCCAGGGATCCCTAACATCCTCATTTTAAATGCTTGTCAGAAGATGCATTAGAGGCATGTGGCAAGCTGCAGGCTTGGATGGTTTGTGTCTCAGGGTTCAATACAGCAATTACCTTGGAACATCCTCAATTAGAATGGATCTAGGATCTAACTCCTAAAAATTGGAGGCTGGTTGAAAGCTGGCTTCAAGGCATACTTTCTTTTGACCGTTGAGCTGATGGCCTGTTTCTCCTGCATTCTGATTCCCTGTAGAATTAGCTTCTAACATCCTTATGTTAGATGCCTGACAGAAGTTGTGTGAGAGGAATGTGAAAGTTGCAGGCCCAGAAGTTTTGTGTCTTCATGTTCAATACAGCAATTTCCTTGGAACATCCTCACTTAGAATGGATCTTGATACTAATTCCCATAAATGAGAGGCTTTCAACTAGAAAGCTGGCTTCAAGGCATACTTTCTTTGAGCATTGAGCCAAGGTTCTGATCCTCGCTTTCCACACTGCCTGTGGATTTAGTTTTGAACATCTTCATTTTATTTAATTTTAATTTTTTTAATTTTTATTTTTTGTATATTTTTATTGGAGTTCTATTTGCTAACATATAGCATAACACCCAGTGCTCATCCCATTAAGTGCCCCCCTCAGTGTCCGTCACCCAATCACCCCAACCCCCCACCCACTTCCCTTTCTACCACCCCTTGTTCATTTCCCAGAGTAGGTGTTGCTCATGTTTTGTCACCCTCACTGATATTTCCCCACTCATTTTCTCTCCTTTCCCCTTTATTCCATTTCACTATTTTTTATATTCCCCAAATGAATGAGACCATATAATCTTTGTCCTCCGATTGACTTACTTCACTCAGCATATTATCCTCCAGTTCCATCCACGTTGAAGCAAATGATGGGTATTTGTCGTTTCTAATGGCTGAGTAATATTCCAACGTATACATAGAACACATCTTCTTTATCCATTCATCGTTTGATGGACACCGAGGCTCCTTCCACAGTTTGGTTATTGTGTTCATTGCTGCTATAAACATCGGGGTGCAGGTGTTCGGCATTTCACTGCATCTGTATCTCTGGGGTAAATCCCCAGCAGTGCAATTGCTGGGTTGTAGGGCAGGTCTATTTTTAACTCTTTGAGGAACCTCCACACAGTTTTCCAGAGTGGCTGCACCAGTTCACATTCCCACCAACAGTGCAAGAGGGTTCCCCTTTCTCCACATCCTCTCCAACATTTGTTGTTTCCTGTTTTGTTAATTTTCACCATTCTCTTCGCATCACTGTCATCAGGGAACTACAAATCAAAACCACAATGATATATCACATCCTCATTTTTAGATGCTTGTCAGAAGCTGTGTGAGAGGCAAGTGGCAAGCTACAGGCCTGGAAGGCTTGTGTCTCCGAATTCAGTACAGCTTTTGCAATTGAAATTCATACCATAGAGTGGTGTTACCATAGGAGCAAGGATAGTTGTAAGCTGGCTTCAAGGCATACTTACTTCTAAGAGTTGAGTACAGGGGCTGTCCCTGGATGTTCCACACTGCCTGTAGATTTAGTTACTAATATCTTCTTTTAGCTGATTTTCAGAAGCTGCGTGAAAGGCAAATGGCAAGGCCTGGAGGGCTTGTGTGTCCGATTACAATACAGTGCATTGCTGGAGCCTCCTCGCCTTGAATGGTGTTAGATTCTAAGGCCAATAGAATAAAACTATTTGAAAGCTGGCTTCAAGTCCTACTTATTTCTGAGTATTGAGCAAAGTGCCTATCCCTCACAGTTACACACTGCGTGTGTACTTAGCTTCAAACTCCCTTACGTTACCTGCTTGTCAGAAGTTGTGTGAGAGGCAAGTTTGCCACTGTTCAAATGGAAGGCCTGTTTTTCCTACTTCAGTATAGCACTTTCCATTGAAAGTTCTCACCTAGAGTGGAGATACTTTTTTTTTAATTTTTTTAAATTTTTACTTATTTATGATAGTCATACAGAGAGAGAGAGAGAGAGAGAGAGAGGCAGAGACATAGGCAGAGGGAGAAGCAGGCTCCATGCACCGGGAGCCCGATGTGGGATTCGATCCCAGGTCTCCAGGATCGCGCCCTGGGCCAAAGGCAGGCGCTAAACCGCTGTGCCACCCAGGGTTCCCTACTTTTTAATTCTTATAGGAGAGAGGCTACTTGAAAGCTGGCTTCAAGACAATCTTACTTCTGAGAGTTGAGCTCATGGCAGGAACTTCGCGCCTCCTGACTGTAGACATAGATTCTAACATCCTTATGTTAGATGCTGGCAGAAATTGTGTGAGAGGCAAGTGGAAGTTGCAGGCCCAGAAGTTTTACGTCTCTGAGATCAATACAGCGATTTCCTAGTAACATCCTCAATTAGAATGGAGTTAGGTCTAACTCCCATAAATGAGCAGCTAGTTGAAATCTGGCTTCAAGGCATAATTACTTCTGGGAGTTGAGCACAGGTGTTGTCCCTCACAATTCCTCACTGAGTTCAATTTAGCTTTTGCCATGGAAACTTCTACAGTAGAATGGAGTTAGCCTCTAACTTAGGGTCGAGTCTAGTTGTAAGCTGGCTTCAAGCCTTATTTACTTCTGAGAGTTGAGCTCATGGCCTATCCCTCCCGCATCCTGTTTGCCTGTAGACTTAGCTTCTAACATCCTTATGTTAGATGCCTGACAGAAGTTGTGTGAGAGGCAAGTGAAAGTTTCAGGCCCAGAAGTCTTGTGTCTCCATGTTCAATACAAGGATTTCTTAGGAACATCCTCATGTAGAATGGAGCTAGATTCTCACTCCCATAAATGAGAGGCTAGTCGAAACCTGGCTTCAAGGCATACTATATTCTGAAAGTAAAGCTCATGGCCTGTCTCTCTCGTATCCTGACACCGTGTAGTCTTAGCTTCTAACATCCTTATGTTAGATGCCTGACAGAAGTTGTGTGAGAGGCTAGTGAATGTTTCAGGCCCATAAGTCTTTTGTCTCTGGTCAACACAGCGATTTCCTAGAAATAACCTTACTTAGAAAGGACTAGATACTAACTCCCATAAATGAGAGGCTAATTGAAAGCTGGCTTCAAAAAAAAAAAAAAAAAAAAAGGCTGGCTTCAAGGCATACTTACTTCTGAGAGTTGAGCACTGGTGCTGTCCCTCGTAGTTCCCCATTGCCTATGGATTTAGTTTCTAACATCCTCATTTTAGATGCTTGTCAGAAACTGTGTGAGAGGCAAGTGGCAAGCTACAGCATGGAAGGCTTGAGTTTCTGAGTTTAGCACAGTTTTTGCAATGGAAATTCCTACCTTAGAATGGTGTTAGCCTGTAACTTCCATAGGAGCAAGTATACTTGTAAAGTGGCTTCAGGGCATACTTACTTCTGAGAGTTGAGCAGTTCGACACTGTCTGTGGATTTAGTTTCTAACATCCTCTTTTAGATGATTGTCAGAAGCGGTATTAGATGCAAGTGTCAAGCTGCAGGCCTGGAAGGCTTGTGTCTCCAACTGCAATACAGCTTTTCCAATGGAAATTCCTACTGTAGAATCATGTTAGCCTGTAAATCCCAGAGGAGCTGGTATAGTTATAAGGTGGCTTAAAGGCATACTTCTGAGAGTTGAGCACAGTTGCTGTCCTTGGCAGTTCCAAAATGCCTATTGATTTAGTTACTAACGTCTTCTATTAGATGATTGTCAGAAGCTGCCTGAGAGGCAAGTGCAAGCTGCTGGCCTGGAAGGTTTGTGTCTTCGAGTACAGTACATTACTTTGCATGAAACTTCCACACCTAGAATGGTCCTAGGTTCTAGTTACAAAAGAAAAGAAGCTCATTGAATGCTGGCTACAAGACATACTGATTTCTGAGTGTTGAGCAAAATGCCCATCCCAAGCAGTTCAACACTGCATGTGTACTTATCTTCAAACTCCCTTATGTTACATGCCTGTCAGAAATTGTGTGAGAGGCAAGTGGCAAGTTGTAGAAATGGAAGACTTGTTTTTCCTAGTTCAATACAGCACTTTTTTTTTTTTAATTTATCTGTGATAGTCACAGAGAGAGTGAGAGAGAGACAGAGACAGAGACACAGGCAGAGGGAGAAGCAGGCTCCATGCACCAGGAGCCCGACATGGGATTTGATCCCGGGTCTCCAGGATCGCGCCCTGGGCCAAAGGCAGGCGCTAAACCACTGCGCCACCCAGGGATCCCCAATACAGCACTTTCTATTGTAAGTTCTCACCTAGAGTAGAGCTACTTTGTAATTCTTATAGGAGAGAGGCTACTTGAAAGCTGGCTTCAAGTTATACTTACCTCTTAGATGAGCTCATGGCTGGTCCTTCCTGTATCCTGACTCCCTATAGATTTAGTTTCTAACATCCTTATGTTAAATGCTGGCAGAAGTTTTGTGAGAGGCAAGTGGAAGTTGCAGGCCCAGCAGTCTTGTGTCTCTGAGTTCAATACAGTGGTTTCTGAGGATCATCCTCAGAATGAAGCTAGAGTCTAACTCCCATTAATGACAGGCTAGTGGAAAGCTGGCTTCAAGGCATACTTACTTCTGATAGTTAAGCTCATGGCCTGTCCCTCCCATATCCTGATTCACTGTAGACTCAGCTTCTAACATCCTTATGTTAGATGCCTGACAGAAGTTGTGTGAGAGGCAAGTGAAATTTGCAGGCCCAGCTGTCTTGTGTCTCCGAGGTCAATAAAGCAATTTCCTAGAATTAGCTTCACTTCAAGACATACATATTTCTGAGTGCTGAGCAAAGTGCCTATCCCTCTTGTTTCCACACTGCAATGTGTACTTAGCTTCAAACTCCCTTAGTTACATGCCAGTCAGAAGATGTGTGAGAGGCAAGTGAAAGTTGCAGACTCAGAAGTCTTGTGTCTCCAAGGTCAATACAGTGATTTCCTAGAATTAGCTTCACTTATAATGGAGCTAGATACTAACTACCATAAATGAGCGGCTAGTTGAGAGCTGGCTTCAAGTCGTACTTACTTCTTAGAGTTGAGCACAGGTGCTGTCCCTCGCATCTCCACATGGCCTCCGCATTTCGTTTCTAACAGTATCATTTTATATTTTTTAAACATTTTATTTATTTATTTGGAGAGAGAGAGAGAGAGAGGCAAAGACCTAGGCAGAGGGAGAAGCAGGCTCCATGCAGGGAGCCCAACGTGGGACTCAATCCTCGGTCTCCAGGATCCGGCCCTGGGCCGAAGGTGGTGCTAAACCGCTGAGCCACCCGGGGCTGCCCTAACAGTATCATTTTAGATACTTGTTATAAGCTACATGAGAAGCAAGTGGCAAGCTTCAAGCTTGGAAGGCTTGAGTCTCCGAGTTCCATACAGCCCTGCAATTGAAATTCCTACTGTAGAATGCTTTTAGCCTGTAACTCCAATTGGAGCAAGTATACTTGTAAGGTGGCTTCAACAGATACTTACTTCTGAGTGTTGAGCACAGGTGCTGTCCCTCACAGTTCCACACTGCCTGGGGATTTAGTTTCCAACATCCTCATTTTAGATGCTTGACAGAAGATTTGTGAGAGGCAAGTGGCAAGCTGCAGGCCTGGAACATTGTGTCTCCGAGTTCAATACAGCTTTTCCATGGAAACTCCTAGTGCAGAATAGAAATAGCCTCTAACTCCCATAGGAGGGAGTCTAGTTGTAAGCTGGCTTCAAGTCATACTTATTTTGAGTGTTGAGCAAGATGCCTATCCCTAGTGGTTCCACACTGCATGTGTACTAAGCTTCAAACTCCCTTATGTTACATGCCTGTCAGAAGGTGTGTGAGAGGCAAGTGGCAAGTTGTAGAAAAAGAAGGCTTGTTTTTCCTACTTCAATATAGCACTTTCCATTGAAATTTGTCACCTAGAGTAGTGCTGCTTTGTAATTGGTATAGGAGAGAGACTACTTGAAAGTTGGCTTGGCTTCAAGGCATAGTTACTTCTGAAAGTTGAGCTCTTTGTAGGACCCTCCCGTATCCTGTTTGCCTGTAGACTTAATTCTAATATCCTTATGTTATGATGGCAGAAGTTGTGTGAGTGCAACTGGAAGTTGTAGGCCCAGAAGTCTTTTGTCTCCGAGTTCAATACAGCAATTTCCTAACAACATCCTCAATTAGAATGAAGTTAGGTTCTAACTCCCATAAATGAGAGGCTAGTTGAAACCTGGCTTTAAGGCATAATTACTTCTGAGAGTTGAGCTCATGGCCTGTCCTTCCCATATCCTTACTGCCTGTACACTTTGCTTTTAACTACCTTATGTTGGATGAATGATAGAAGCTGTGTTAGAGACAAGTACAAGATGCTGGCCTGAAGGTTTGTGTCTCCGAGTACAGTAGAGTGCCTTGCATGGAACTTCTTCACCTAGAATGGTGCCAGGTTCTAGCTACAAAAGGAACGAAGCTAGCTGAAAGCTGGCTTCGAGACCTACTTATTTCTGAGTGTTGAGCAAAAGCCTATCCCTCATAGCTCCACACTGCATGTGTACTAAGCTTCAAACTCCCTTATGTTACATGTCTGTCAGAAGGTGTGAGAGAGGCAAGTGGCAAGTTGTAGAAATGGAAAACTTGTTTTTCCAAAGTCAATACAATGCTTTCCATTGAAAGTTCTCACCTAGAGTAGGTGAATTACTTTGTAATCTTATAGGACAAAGGCTATTTGAAAGCTGGCTACAAGGCATACTTAATTCTGAGAATTGAGTTCTTGGCAGGACCCTTCCCCATTCTGTTTGCCTGTAGACTTAGCTTTCAACATCCTTATGTTAGATGCTGGTAGAAGTGGTGTGGGAGACAAGTGAATTTGCAGGCCCAGAAGTCTGATGTCTCCGAGTTCAAAAAAGCTATTTCCTAATAACATCATCAATTAGAATGGAGTTATGTTCTAACTCCCATAAATGAGAGGCTAGTTGAAAGCTGTCTTCAAGGCACACTTACTTCTGCGAGTTGAGCTCATGGTTTGTCCCTCCTTCATCCTCATTGCCTTTATACTTTGCTTCTAACAACTTTATGTTCGATGACTGATAGAAGTTATGTGAGAGGCAGGTGAAACTTTCAGGCCAAGAGGCCTTGTGTCTCCATGTTGACTACAGGGACTTTCTAGGAACATCCTCACTTAGAATAGAGTTGGAATTGAACTCCCATAAATGAAAGGCTAGTTGAATGCTGGCTTCAAGGCATACTTAGTTCTGAGTGTTAAGCTCATGGCCATTCCTTCCCATATCCTGACTTTCTGTAGACTTAGCTTTTAACATCCTTATCTTAGGAGCCTGAGAGAAGTGGTCGAGAGGCAAGTGAAAGTTGCAGGCACAGCAGTGTCTCCGAGGTCAAAACAGTGATTTCCTAGAAATAGTCTCACTTAGAATGGATCTAGATATTAACTCCCATAAATGAGAGGTTAGTTGAAAGCTGGCTTCAAGATGTACCCATTTCTGACTGTTGAGCAAAGTGCCTATCCCATGAGGTTGCTCACTGCATGTGTACTTAGCTCCAAACTCCCGTATGGTATATGCCTGTCAGAAGTTGTGTGAGAGGCAAGTGGCAAGTTGTAGAAAAGGAAGGCTTGTTTTTTCCTACTTCAATACAGACCTTTCCATTGAAAGTGCTCACCTAGATTAGAGCTACCTTGTAATTCTTATAAGAGAGAGGCTAATTGAAGGCTCGCTTCAAGTCATACTTACTTGTGAGCATTAAGCTTATGGCCTGTCCCTCCTGTATCCTGTCTCACTGTAGACTTCACTTCTAACATCCTTGTCAGATGCCTGGCAGAAGTTGTGTGAGAGGCAAATGAAAGTTGCAGGCCCAGAAGTGATTCATAGGTCAATAAAGCGATTTCCTAGAAATAGCTTTACTTAGAATGGAGCTAGATACTAACTCCCATAAATGAGATGCTAGTTGAAAGCTGGCTTCAAGGCATAATTACTTCTGATTGTTGAGCACAGGTGCTGTCCCTCACACTTACACACTGCCTGGGGGTTTAGTTTCCAACATTCTCATTTTTATGCTTGTCAGAATTTTCGTGAGAGTCAAGTGGCAAGCTACAGGCCTGGAAGGCTTGGGTCTCTGAGATCAATACAGCTATTGCCTGGAAACTCCTAGCATAGAATGGAGTTATACTAATTCCCAAAAGAACGAGTCTAGTTGTAATCTGGCTTCAAGACATACTTATTTCTGACAGTTGAGCTCATGGCTTGTACCTACTGCATCCTAATTGCCTGTACACTTAGATTCTATCATCTTTATGTTTGATACCTGACAGAAGTTGTGTCAGGCAAGTAAAAATTTCAGGCAGTGAAGTCTTGTGTCTCTGTGTTCAATAGAGCGGTTCCCTAGGATCATCCTCACTTAGAATGGAGCTAGATTCTAACTCCCCTAAATGAGAGGCTAGTTGAATGCTGGCTTCAAGGCATACTTAGTTCTGAGATTTATGCTCATGGCCAGTACTTCCCATATCCAGGCTCCCTGTAGACTCAGCTTTTAACTTCTTTATGTTAGATGCCTGAGAGAAGTTGTGTGAGAGGCAAGTGAAATTTGCATGCCAAGCAGTCTTGTGTCTCCGAAATCAATTCATCAATTTCTTAGATATAGCCACACTTGGAATGGAGTTAGATACTAACTCCCACAAATGAGAGGCTAGTTGAAAGCTGGCTTCAAGATATACTTATTTCTGAGTGTTGACAAAGGTGCCTATCTATCGCGGTTCTACACTGCATGTGTACTTAGCTTCAAATTCTATTACATGCCGTAGGAAGTAGTGTGAGGCAAGGAGCAAGTTGTAGAAATGGAAGGCTTGTTTTTCCTACTTCAATACAGCCCTTTCCATTGAAAGATCTCACCTAGAGTAGAGCTCTTTGCAATTCTTATAGGAGAGAGGCTACTTGAAAGCTGACTTCAAGGCATACTTCCTTCTGAGAGTTAAGCTCGTGGCCTGTTCCTCCTGTATCCTGACTCACTGTAGACTTAGCTTCTAACATCCTTATGTTTGATGCCTGAGAGAAGTTGTGTGAGAGGCAAGTGAAATTTGCAGGCCCAGAAGTCTTGTGTCTCCAAAGTCAATATGGCGATTTCCTAGAAATATCCTCCCTTAGAAGGGAGCTAGATACTCCCATGAATGAGACGATAGTTGAGAGCTGGCTTCAAGACGTACTTACTTCTAAGAGTTGAGCAGAGTTGCTGTCCCTCGCACTTCCACGTGGCCTCTGGATTTTGTTTCTAACACCCTCATTACAGATATTTGTCAGAAGGTGTGTGAGAGGCAAGTGGCAAGCTGCAGGCCTGGAAGACTTGTGTCTCTGAGTTCAATACAGATTTTGCAATGGAAATTCCTACTGTAGAATGCTATTACCCTGTAAAACCAATAGGAGAAAGTATACTTGTAACTGTGTCAGAGGCAAGTAAAAGTTTCAGGCAGTGAAGTCTTGTGTCTCTGTGTTCAATAGAGCGGTTCCCTAGGATCATCCTCACTTAGAATGGAGCTAGATTCTAACTCTCATAAATGAGAGGCTAGTTGAAAGCTGGCTTCAAGGCATACTTGCTTCTGATAGTTAATCTCATGGCCCATCCCTCCCGCATCCTGACTCATGGTAAACTTAGCTTCTAACATTCTTATATTAGATGCATGATAGAAATTGTGTGAGAGGCAAGGGAAAGTTGTAGGCCCAGCAGTCTTGTGTCTGCGAGGTCAATACAGTGATTCCCTAGAAGTGCCTCACTTAAAATGGAAATAAATACTAAAAAATAAAACCATAGCTGGGGGCATCACAATGCCATATTTCAGGTTGTACTACAAAGCTGTGGTCATCAAGACAGTGTGGTACTGGCACAAAAACAGACGCATAGATCAATGGAACAGAATAGAGAACCCAGAAGTGGACCCTCAACTTTATGGTCAACTAATATTCTATAAAGGAGGAAAGACTATCCACTGGAAGAAAGACAGTCTCTTCAGTAAATGGTGCTGGGAAAATTGGACACCCACATGCAGAAGAATGGAACTAGACCACCCTCTTTCACCATACACAAAGATAAACTCAAAATGGATGAAAGATCTAAATGAGGCAAGATTCCATCAAAATTCTAGATAACTTTCAAATCATCCTGAAAACCTACGAATTCAGTCTGAGATTTAAAGAGAGAACAGATGGAATGCTACAGTGAGAAGAGTTTGTGCTTCTATCAAGGTAGGAAGACGGAAAAATATAAGTAAAAAAGCATCCAAGGGGAAGGAGCCCCCATGAGGAGCCGGGCTAAGGCTACACGGCAAGAAGCAGGAGGTTTACCAATTTTCCCAGACCGAAAAGGCACTTGCAGGGAGCTCCGGCAGGATCCCAGGAGGGGCAGGGATGCCCTCAGGTTCCAAGGGGCACTAACAGAGGAACTGTGCCCCGGGGGAGAGCCCACCACACACCATGGGCAGAGCTCCCTAAAGGCCTGGAGCGTGTGCTTGGTGGGGCCTGGAGAGCAGCTCAGGAAGCTCAGGGAGCAGCTGGGGGGGGGGGGGTGGAGGCGCTGCGCGGTCCTGTGAGCCCCTCGGGTGGCGGCTCTGGCGGCGGCTCCACGAGGTGGGGGGTGTGCGGCCCCGGAGCCCAGGGTGCTGGGGGACAAAGCCTAACATCCGGCGCTCCCCCCAGGACAGACAGAGGCTGGGAGGACACAGGACAGCAAGGAGGCTCCTGCCGCCTGGCAGCCCCAAGCTGTGCAGATGGGCGGCCCCATCCCCCCGAGCATCCAGGCCCCTGTGGACTGGGAGCTGCGGTAGTTACTGTGGAAGCTGACTCCAGAGTTGGAAAGCTGGCCACCATAATTGTTGTTCCTCCTGGTGTCACCTTGTACCTGGGACTCAGCAGGGGCCTCGCAGGATAAACAGCTCCCACTGAGCCATGCACCTGGCAGGGGGATGAGCAGCTCCCCCAGGTGCACACACCTGAGAATCAGCACAGCAGGCACCTCCCCCAGAAGACCAGCTAGAAGGACAAGGGAAAAAGAAGTTATTGACCAAGGAGCACTGGAAAATTACAGGGGAAGTCGAGGGATTTCCAGTACATAGAATCAGAAGATACTCCCCCCCACCCTTTTTTGTGTTTTCTGTTCCCCCCCCCTTTTCCCCTTTTTTCTCTCTTTTCTCCTTTTTCCATTACAACATCTTTTTGGCCACTCTGCACTGAGGAAAATGACTAGAAGGAAAAACTCATCACAAAAGAAAGAATCAGAAACAATCCTCTCTCCCACAGAGTTACAAAATTTGGATTACAATTCAATATCAGAAAGCCAATTCAGAAGCACAATTCAGAAGCACAATTATAAAGCTACTTGTGGCTCTAGAAAACAGCATAAAGGATTCAAGAGACTTCATGACTGCAGAATTTAGATCTAATCAGGCAGAAATTAAAAATCAATTAAATGACATGCAATCCAAACTGGAGGTCTTAATGATGAGGGTTAATGAGGTAGAAGAACGAGTGAGTGACATAGAAGACAAGTTGATGGCAAGGAAGGAATCTGAGGAAAAAAGAGGAAAACAATGAAAAGATCATGAGGATAGGTTAAGGGAAATAAATGACAGCTTCAGAATGAAAAATCTACATTTAATTGGAATTCCCAGGGGTGCCGAAAGGGACAGAGAAAGTGTAGTTGAACAAATCATAGCTGACAACTTCCCTAACTTGGGAAGGGAAACAGGCATTCAGATCCAGGAGATAGAGAGATCCCCCACATAAAATCAACAAAAATCACTCAAAACCTCTATATTTAATAGTGAAACTTGCAAATTCCAAATATAAAGAGAACATCCTTAAAGCAACAAGAGACAAGAGATACCTAACCTTTATGGGGACAAGTATTAGGTTAACAGCAGACCTCTCCACAGAGACCTGGCAGGCCAGAAAGGGCGGGCAAGATATATTCAGGGTCCTAAATGAGAAGAACCTGCAGCCAAGAATACTTTATCCAGCAAGGCTCTCATTCCGAATATAAGGAAAGATAAAGAGCTTCCAAGATAGGCAGAAACGGAAAGAATATGCACCACCAAACCAGCTCTGCAAGAAATAGTAAGGGGGACTCAGTAAAAGAAAGAGGAAATCCAAGGAAATAATCCACAAAAACAGGGACTGATAGGTAACATAATGACACTAAATTCACAACTTTCAATAGTAACTCTAAACGTGAATGGGCTTAATGATCCCATCAAAAGATGCAAGGTTTTAGACTGGATAAAAAAGCAAGACCCATCTATTTGCTGTTTGCAAGAGACTCATTTTAGACCTAAGCACACCTCCAGCCTGAAAATAAAAGGTTGGAGAACCATTTACCATTCAAATGGTCCTCAAAAGAAAGGGGTAGCCATCCTCATATCAGATAAATTGAAGTTTCTCCCAAAGACTGAAAGAAGAGATGAAGAGGGACACTATATCATACTTAAAGGATCTATCCAAAAAGAGGACCTAAGAATCATGAATATTTGTGCCCCGAATGTGGGAGCTGCCAAGTATATCAATCAATTAATAACCAAAGTTAAGACATGCTTAAATAATACACTTATACTGGGAGACATGAACATGGCACTTTCTGCAATCGACAGATCTTCTAAGCACAACATCTCCAAAGAAACAAGAGCTTTAAATGATACACTGGACCAGATGGATTTCACAGATATTTTCAGAACTTTACATCCAAGTGCAACTGTATATACATTCTTCTCAAGTGCACATGGAACTTTCTCCAGAATAGACCACATATTGGGTCACAAATCAGGTCTTAAGTGACACCAAAAGATTGGGATTGTCCCCTGCATATTTTCAGACAATAATGCTTTGAAACTAGAACGAAATGACAAGAAGTTTGGAAGGATGTTAAACAATCCTGCTAAAGGATGAAAAGGTAAACCAGGAAATTAGAGAAGAATTAAAAAGATTCATGGAAACTAATGAGAATGAAGATACAACCATTCAAAAACTTTGGGATAGGGATCCCTGGGTGGCGCAGCGGTTTAGCGCCTGCCTTTGGCCCAGGGCGCGATCCTGGAGACCCGGGATCGAATCCCACGTTGGGCTCCCGGTGCATGGAGCCTGCTTCTCCCTCTGCCTGTGTCTCTGCCTCTCTCTCTCTCTCTCTGTGTGACTATCATAAATAAATAAATAATTTAAAAAAAACTTTGGGATACCCCAAAAGCAGTCCTGAGGGGGAAATACATCGCAATACAAACGTCCATCCAAAAACTGGAAAGAACACAAATACAAAAGCTAACCTTGAACCTAAAGGAGCTGGAGAAAAAAAAAAAAACAGCAAATAGAAACTACACCCAGCAGAAGAGAATTAATAAAGACTCGAGCAGAACTCAATGAAATAGAGACCAGAAGAACTGTGGAACAGATCGACAAAACCAAGAGTTGGTTCTTTGAAAGAATTAATAACATAGATAAACCATTAGCAGCCTTATTAAAAAGAAGAGAGAAAAGACTCAAATTAATAAAATCATGAATGAGAAAGGAGAGATCTCCACCAATACCAAGGAAATACAAACGATTTTGAAAACATATTATGAGCTGTTCTACGCCAATAAATTAGGTAATCTAGAAGAAATGGACGCACTTCTGGAAAATCACAAACTACCAAATCTGGAACAGGAAGAAATAGACAACCTGAACAGGCCGATAACCAGGGAGGAAATTGAAGCAGTCATCAAAAACCTCCCAAGACACAAAAGTCCAGGGCCAGATGGCTTCCCAGGGGAATTCTATCAAACGTTTAAAGAAGAAACCATACCTATTCTACTAAAGCTGTTTGGAAAGATAGAACGAGATGGAGTACTTCCAAACTCCTTCGATGAGGCCAGCATCGCCTTAATTCCAAAACCAGACAAAGACCCCACCAAAAAGGAGAATTGTAGACCAATATCCCTGATGAACACAGATGCAAAAATTCTCAAGAAGATACTAGCCAATAGGATCCAACAATACATTAAAAAGATTATTCACCATGACAAAGTGGGATTTATCCCCAGGATCTGGCCCTGGACTTTTGTGTCTACAATTTGGATTACATCTCATTTAATTGATTTTTTAATTTCAGCCTGATTAGATGTAAATTCTGCAGTCATGAAGTCTCTAGAATCCTTTGTGCTTTTTTTCCAGAGCCACCAATAGCTTTATAATTGTGCTTCTGAATTGGCCATCTGACATTGAATTGTAATCCAAATTCTGTAAGTCTGTGGGAAAGAGGACTGTTTCTGATTATTTCTTTTGTGGTGACTTCTTCCTTCTAGTCATTTTCCTCAGTGAAGAGTGGCTAAAAACAAGTTGTACTTGATGGAAGCACGAACTCTTCTCATTGTAGCATCCCAGCTGTTCTCTCTTTAAATCTGAGGACGAATTCATAGGTTTTTCAGGATGATTTGAAAGTGATCTAGGTAAGTTAGTGGGGATAGGTGACTGGGGACCCCACTCTTCCACCATCTTGCCCCAACTCCCAAGGCATATTTACTACTGATAGATGAGCACAGGTGCTTTCCCTCACTATTTCACAATGCCTGGGGATTTAGTTTCCCACATCCTCTTTTTAGATGCTTGTCAGAAGATTTGTGAGAGGCATTGGCAAGATGCAGGCCTGGAAGGCTTGTGTCTACTAGTTCAATACAGCTTTTGCGATGGAAATTCTAAGCATATAATGGAGTTAGCCTGTAACTCCCAAAAGAGCAAGCCTAGTTTTAATCTGACTTCAAGGCATACTTCCTTCTGACAGTTGAGCTTATGGCCTGTCGCTCCCACCTCCTGATTGCCTGTACACTTAGCTTCTATCATCCTTATGATCGATGACAGACAGAAGTTGTGTGAGAGGCAGGTGAACGTTGCAGCCCAGACGACTGTGTCTCCATGATCAAGAGAGCACTATCCTAGAAATAGCCTGACTTAGAATGCATTTATATACTAATTCCCACTAATGAGAGGTCACTTGAAACCTGGCCTCAGTACTCCCTGACTTCTGAAACATGAGAACACATGCTGCCCCTCGCAGTCTTACATGGCCAGTGGATTGAGTTTCTAACACCCTCATTTTATATTATAGAATCTGCCTGAGAGGCTAGCAGCAAGCTGCACGTGTGGAAGGGTCGTGTCTCCGAGTAGATTTGAGCACTGCCATGGATCCTTCTGAAATGGAATGGGGCTAGGTTTTCACTTCAAGGGAAAAGAAGCTCTCTGGGAGGTGGCACCAAGAAATACTTCTTTCTGAGTGTTGAGCAAGGTGCTTATACCAGGCGGTTCCACACTGCATGTGTACTTAGCTTCAAACGCACTTATGTTACATGCGTCTCAGAAACTGTGTGAGAGTGAAGTGGCAAGGTTTAGAAAGGTATACGTTGGGATCCCTGGGTGGCGCAGCGGTTTGGCGCCTGCCTTTGGCCCAGGGTGCGATCCTGGAGACCCGGGATCGAATCCCACATCGGGCTCCCGGTGCATGGAGCCTGCTTCTCCTTGTGCCTGTGTCTCTGCCTCTCTCTCTTTCTCTCTCTGTGACTATCATAAAAAAATAAAAATTAAAAAAAAATTAAAAAAAGAAAGGTATACGTTGAATCCTGATGTCCATGCAAAGCTTTCCAGTGAAAATTCCAACCGAGAGTACCCCTACACTGTACATCTTAAAGGAGAGAAGATACTTGAAAGTTCTCCATGAGCCCTACTACTTCTGAGTTGGGATGACGGCATGACCCTTGCACATCCAAAATGCCTGTAAACATAGCTTCGGACATAAAATACTGGACTCTGACTGAAGTCGTTTCAGAGGCAAGGGGCAAGGTGTTGAAAAAGAAAGCTTGTTGTCCTATCTCAAACGCACTCAAGTTACGTGCCTGTCATAGAGGGTGTGAGAGTTAAGTGGCATGATGAACGAAAGGAAAGCTTGTTTTCCTACTTCGAATCAGTGCTCTACATGAAAATTCTCAGGGAGAGTTGAGCTGCACTGTAAATCTTAAAGGAGAGAGGCTACTTGACAGCTGGCGATTACATCTGTGAGTAGGGCTGACAGCGTGACCATCCCGTGCCCAAACTGCCTGAAAACATAGCTTCTGACATCCTAATGTGCTATGCCTGGCAGAAGTCGTTTCCCAGGCAAGGGGCAAGGAACAGAAAGCTTGTGGTCCTAACTTGCAAGAGCGCTTTCCATTGAAATGGCTCCCTTCGAGTAGAGCTACATCGTAACTGTGAAAGCAGAGAGGCTACTTGAAAGCTGGCTACAAGGTCTCTTTAGTTTTGAGAGTTGAGTTGACGGCATGACGCTCCCGCTTCCAACTTCCTGGACCTAGCTTCTGGTATCCTCATGTTCTCTCCAAGACAGAAGTTGAGTGAGAGGCAAGGGAATGTTGCAGACCCAGACGACAAGTGTCTCCATCATCAAGAGAGTGGTTTCCAGGAAATGGCCTCGCTCCGAATGCAGCTATATAGTCATCCCCACAAAAAACAGGCTTGTTGAAACATGGCTTTAGGACTCACTGACGTCTGTAACAGGAAAAAACATGGAGTCCCTGGCGTATCCACATTGCTTGGGAATGAGTTTTTGACACACTCGTTTTACATGATTGTCAGAATCTGCGGAAGAGGCAAGCAGCAAGCTGCCGGCTTGGAAGGTTTGTGTCTCCAGGTCCACCAGAGTCCAATGCATGGAACCTCCTCACCGAGGATCTTGCTACGCCCCATCTCCACGTAGAACTAACCGCGTAGAGGGCTGGTACAAGCACATACTTCTGCGTGAGTGTTGAGCAAAAGGACTAACCCTCTCGGTTCCACACTGCATGTGACTGAGCTTCAAATGCACTCATGTTACATGCCTGTCATAACCTGTGTGAGAGTTAAGTGTCACGGTGTGGGAAAGGGAAGTTTCTTTTCCTACTTCAATTCAGCCCTTTACATTGACCTTCTAAGGGAGAGTACAGCTGCACTGCAAACCTTAAAGGAGAGAGGCTACTTGAAAGCAGACCACGAAGCCTACTTACTTCTGAGAGAGGGGCTGACGCCGTGACCGTCCCGCACCCAAACTGCCTGTCAACATAGCTTCTGACATCCTAACGTGCGCTGCTTGGAGAGAGTCGTTTCCCAGGCAAGGGGCAAGGTGCCCAAACAGAAAGCTTGTTGTCCTAACTCGCTAGAGCGCTTTCCATCGAAATGGCTCCCTTTGAGTAGAGCTACATTGTAACTGTGAAAGGAGAGAGGCTACTTGAAAGCTGGCTACAAGGTGTATTTAGTTTTGAGAGTTGAGTTGACGGAATGATGCTCCCGCATCCACAAAGCCTGGAGCCCTAGCTTCTGGTATCCTAATGTTCTCTGCATGACAGAAATTTAGTGAGTGGCAAGTGAATGTTGCAAACCCAGACGACCAGTGTCTCCATCATCAAGAGAGTGGTTTCCAGGAAATGGCCTCGCTTAGAATTCAGCTAAATAGTCATTCCCAACAATGACAGGCTAGATGAGACCTGGTTTCAGGACACACTGACGTCTGAAACAGGAACGCACATGGTGTCCCTGGCAGATCCACATTGCCTTGGAATGAGTTTCTGACACCCTCGTTTTACATGATTGTCAGAATCTGCGGGAGAGCCAGGCGGCAAGCTGCCGGCTTGGAAGCTTTGTGACTCCAGGTCCAGCAGAGGGCATTGCATGGAACATCCACACCGAATATCTTGCTACGCCCCATCTCCACATACAACTATCTGTGTTGAGTGCTGGCACCAGCGTATACTTCTGCATGAGTGTTGAGCAAAGGGACTAACCCTCATGGTTCCAAACTGCATGTGTACTGAGCATCAAAGGCACTCATGTTACATGCCTGTCATAACCTGTGTGTGTTAAGTGGTATGTTTTAGGAAAGGGAAGCTTGTTTTCCTATTTAATTCAGTGCTTTACATCGAACCTTCTAACGGAGGATTTTTTTTTCATTTCAGAAATGTTTTTTTATTTTTATCTGAAAACAACTTAAATTTTTAGACGAATGATTTTAGTATATAAATTTGATTTGTTTTTATTTTTTATTTTTTTAATAAATTAATTTTTTATTGGTGTTCAATTTACAACATACAGAATAACACCCAGCGCTCATCCCATCAAGTGTCCCCCTCAGTGTCCGTCACCCACTCACCCCCACCCCCCGCCCTCCTCCCCTTCCACCGCCCCTAGTTCGTTTCCCAGATTTAGAAGTCTTTATGTTCTGTCTCCCTTTCTGATATTTCCCGCACATTTCTTCTCCCTTCCCTTATATTCCCTTTCACTATTATTTATATTCCCCAAATGAATGAGAACATACACTGTTTTTATACAGAATATAAAGATTCCCCTCATTGATCTTCCACGTGAAGGGTATTACAAGCCTGAAGGTAGATACTTTCTGCACACAAGTGTGTATCTTATACATAGGGTACTGGAAACCAATGGTGTAGTGCTTCTACACATAAATTAGGTCAAGTGACATCACATATTAAAAAGGAGCAAGAGAAATATTCTAGTTAATCAGATTCAAGAAACAAACAGGACACAAAAACTGCAGATAAGACCAAGTCAGTAACTTTAGTTAGGACACTGCAGATTATACTGGAGTAACAAGTCTGCGAGGCTATAGTGTGTACCACATTAAAACAGCAAGGGAAAGGGTGGATGAGGGATTTTCACTAAAGCAAATTAACTTCTTGTCAACTGCCAAAACAAAACAAAACGAAACTGAGCATATGAATGTTAGTATACTGAAGGCGTGTTATACCAGTTTCTGCGCAGCATGCTAAAAGTTAGTTAGAACTTCTTCATTGGTGCATATGAATCATTAATAGTCATGGAAAGTTTTTTTTTTTTTGGCGCCCTTCTCACCAAATTTCAGGCATGTCTTATTTTAGATGGTGTATAGCTTTTATCTATAATTTCGTCCTGTAAAAACATGTGAAGACAACGTTCATTCTGTGCCAGAGGATGACCAGCGACATTATTTATAAACAGCTCCAGCCCTTGCTTCCTTTCTTTAATAAAATTGTCATCAAATATTCCATCATCTCCTCTAAAAGGAAGCTGACGCAAAAATGCTTTTCCAGGGAGACTTGCACAGTAAACATTAAAGGAGAGAGGCTATTTGAAAGCTGGCCACGAAGCCTACTTACTTCTGAGAGTGGGTCTGACGCCATGACCGTCCCGCACCCAAACTGCCTGTCAACATAGCTTCTGACATCCTAATGTGCGCTGCCTGGTGGAAGTCGTTTCCCAGGCATGGGGCAGGTGCCCAAAAAGAAAGCTTGTTGTCCTAACTCGCTAGAGCACTTTCCATCGAAATGGCTCCCTTTGAGAAGTGCGACATTGTAACTGTGAAAGGAGAGAGGCTACTTGAAAGCTGGCTACAAAGTCTCTTTAGTTTTGAGAGTTGAGTTGACGGAATGACGCTCCGGCATCCACAAAGCCTGGAACCCTAGCTTCTGGTGTCCTAATGTTCTCTGCATGACAGAAGTTTAGTGAATGGCAAGTGAATGTTGCAGACCCAGACGACCAGTGTCTCCATCATCAAGAGAGTAGTTTCCAGGAAATGGCCTCGCTTCGAATGGAGCTACATAGTCATTCCCACAAACGAGAGTCTAGTTGAAACCTGGCTTCAGGACACACTGGCCTATGAAACAGGAACACACCTGGTGTCCCTGGCAGTTCCACATTGCCTCTCCATTGAGTTTCTGACACCCTCGTTTTACATGATTGTCCGAAACTGCGGGAGAGGCAAGCGGCACGCTGCCAGCTTGGAAGCTTTGTGTCTCCAGGTCCAGCAGAGGGCATTGCATGGAACCTCCTCGCCAATGATCTTGATACGCTCCAACTCCAGGTAGAACTAACCGCGTTGAGTGCTGGCACCAGCGCATACTTCTGCGTGAGTGTTGATTAAAGGGACTAACCTTCGAGGTTCCACACTGCATGTGTACTGAGCATCAAACGCACTCATGTTACATGCCTGTCATAACCTGTGTGAGAGTTAAGTGGCACGGTGTGGGAAAGGGAAGCTTGTTTTCCTACTTCAATTCAGTGCTTTACATCGAACCTTCTAACGGAGAGTACAGCTGCACTATAAACATTAAGGGAGAGAGGCTATTTGAAAGCTGGCCACGAAGCCTACTTACCTCTGAGAGGGAGGCTGACGGTGTGACCGTCCCGCACCCAAACTGCCTGTCAACATAGCTTCTGACATCCTAATGTGCGCTGCTGGTGGAAGTCGTTTCCCAGGCAAGGGGCAAGGTGCCCAAACAGAAAGCTTGTTGTCCTCTAACTCGCTAGAGCACTTTCCATCGAAATGGCTCCCTTGGAGTAGAGCTACATTGTAACTGTGAAAGGAGAGAGGCTACTTGAAAGCTGGCTACAAGGTGTATTTAGTTTTGAGAGTTGAGTTGATTTCATGACCCTCCTGTATCCACACAGCTTGTAAACTTAGGTTCTAATATCCTAAATTTGGCTGTCTGTCAGAACTTGAGTGAGAGGCAAGTGAATGTTGCAGGCCAATACACTAGTGTCTCCATGATCAATAGTGTGGTTTCCTAGAAATTGCATTGCTTAAAATGGAGCTACAAGGTCATTCCCACAAATGAGAGGCTAGGTGAACCCTGGCTTCAGGACACACTGATGTCTCAAAGATGAGCATACATGCTGTCCCTTGCAGTTCTACTTTGCTTGTGGATTGAGTTTCTAACACCCTCATTTTAGATGTTTTCAGAATCTGCATGAGCAGCAAGCAGCAAGTTGCCAGATTAGAAAGCTTGTGTCTCCGAGTAAGTGGGGTGGTTTCCATGGAACCTCTTCACCTAGAACAGGGCTAGGTTCTTACTCCAATAAGAATGAAGCTCCTTGATTGCTGGCATCATGATATACTTATTTCTGAGATTTTAGCAAAATTCCTTTTTCACGGTTCCACAGTCCATGCATACTTCGCTTCATACTCCCTTACGTTACATCCCTGTCAGAAGATGTGTGAGAGGCAGGTGGCATGGTGTGGAAAAGGAAAGCTTATTTTCCTACTTCAATACAGCGCTTTACATTGAAATTTCACTGAGGGTAGATCCTTATTGGTAATCTAAGGGAGAGAGGTTACTTGAAAGCTGGCTACAAGTCCTCCTTTTTTCTGAGTGTTCAGTTGATGGCATGACCGTCCCACATCCAGACTGCCTTAGAGTTTGCTTCTAACATCCTAATGTTCCATGCTTGACAGAATTTGTGTGAGAGGCAAGTGAAAGTTGCAGGTCCTGATGACTTGTATCTCCATGTTCAATAGAGCAGTTTCCTAGAAATAGCCTCACTTAGAATGGAGCTGTATACTAATTCCCACAAATCAGAGGCTAGGTGAAAACTGGCTTCAGGACATACTGACTTCTGAGACTTCAGCACACGTGCTGTCCCCCGCAGATCCACACTGTGTATGAATTTAGTTTCTAATACTCTTTATTTTATTTATTTTTTTTCTAATACTCTTTTAGGTACTTGTTAGATGTTGCCTGTGAGGCAAGTGTCAAGCTTCACACCTGGAAAGCCTGTGTCTCCAAGTTCGATACAGCTTTTGCAATGGAAATTCCTACTGTGAATGGTGTTAGGTTGTAACTCCCGTAGGAGCAAGTATTGTTGTAAGCTGTCTTCAAGGCATACTTAACCTCTGGGAGTTGAGCACAGGCACTGTCCCTGGCGCTTTCACACTGCCTGTGGTTTAGTTTCTAACCTCCAATTTTATTTTTTTTATTATTTTTTATATTTTTGTACACTGTAATTCCTTAACATTTATTTATTTAACTATTATGTACACCCAGTTTGGAGCTTCATCTCATGACCATGAGATCAAGAGTCATGCACCTGCCAACAGAGGGCCCCACGAGCCTCAGATTGTATACTTTATTTATTTATTTATTTATTTATTTATTTATTTATTTATTTATTTATTTTACCAGGTATAAGAAATTTATTTTTCTTCCTACTTCATTTTTTTAATTGGAGTTCAATTTGCCACCATATAGCATACCACCCAGTGCTCATCCCATCAAGTGCCCCCCTCAGTGCCCATCACCCAGTCACCCCCACCCCCTGCCCACCTCCCTTTCCACCATCCCTTGTTCATTTCCCAGAGTTAGGAATCTCTCATGTTCTGTCTCCCTCTCTGATATTTTCACTCATTTTCTCTCCTTTCCCCTTTATTCCCTTTCACTATTTTTTATATTCTCCAAATGAATGAGACTATATAATGTTTGTCCTTCTCTGATTGACTTATTTCACTAAGTCCAGTTCCATCCACGTCGAAGCAAATGGTGGGTATTTGTCATTTCTAATGACTAATACTCCATTATATACATACACCACATCTTCTTTATCCATTCATCTTCCGATGGACACCGAGGCTCCTTCCACAGTTTGGCTATTGTGGACATTGCTGCTATAAACATCTGGGTGTAGGTGTCCCGGCGTTTCATTGCATCTGTATCTTTGGGGTAAATCCCCAGCAGTGCAATTGCTGTGGAGTTTAATAAGTTCTTTATAGATCTTGGATATTACTCCTTTATCTGATATGTCAGATATATATGCAACTATCTTCTTCCGTTCTGTAGGGTTTTTTGTTTTGTTTTGTTTTGTTGACTGTTTCTTTTGCTGTGCAGAAGCTTTTTATCTTGATGAAGTCCCAATAGTTCATTTTTGCTCTTTTTCCCTTGCCTTCATAGATGTGTCTTGCAAGAAATTGCTATGGTCAATTTCAAAAAAGGTATTGCCTGTGTTCTCCTCTAGGATTTTGATGGATTCTTGTCTCACTTTTAGAACTTTCATCCATTTTTGTTTTTCTTTGTGTATGGTGTAAGAGAATGGTCTAGTTTCATACTTCTGTGTGTGGCTGTCCAATTTCCCCAGCACCATTTATTGAAGAGACTGTCTTTTTCCAGTGGATAGTCTTTCCTGCTTGGTCAAATATTAGTTGACCATAGAGTTGAGGGTCCACTTCTGGATTCTCCATTCTGTTCCATTGATCTATGTGTCTGTTTTTGTGCCAGTACCACACTGTCTTGATGATCACAGGTTTGTAGTACAACCTGAAATCCGGCATTGTGATGCCCCCAGCTCTGGTTTTCTTTTTCAATATTCCCCTGGCTATTCAGGATCTTTTTTGATTCAATACAAATCTTAAGATGATTTGTTCCAACTCTCTGAAGAAAGTCCATAGTATTTTGATAGGGATTGCATTAAATGTGTAAATTGCCCTGGGTAGCATTGCCATTTTCACAATATTCATTCTTCCAGTCCATGAGCATGGAGTATTTTTCCATCTCTTTGTGTCTTCCTCAATTTCTTTCAGAAGTGCTCTGTAGTTTTAGGGTATAGATCCTTTACCTCTTTGGTTAGGTTTATTCCTAGGTATCTTATGCCTTTAGGTGCAATTGTAAATGGGATTGACTCCTTAATTTCTCTTTCTTCAGTCTCATTGTTAGTGTATAGGAATGCCACTGATTTCTGGGCATTGGTTTTGTATCCTGCCACACTGCTGAATTGCTGTATGAGTTCTAGCAATCTTGGAGTGGAGTCTTTTTGGTTTTCTATGTACAGTATCATGACATCTGGAAAGAGGGAGAGTTTGACTTCTTCTTTGCCATTTTGAATACCTTTTATTTCTTTTTGTTGCCTGATTGTTGAGGCTAGGACTTCCAGTACTATGTTGAATAGCAGTGGTGAGAGTTGACATACCTGTCATGTTCCTGTTCTTAGGGGAAAGGCTCCCAGTGTTTCCTCATTGAGAATATTTGCTGTGGGCTTTTCATAGATGGCTTTTAAGATGTTGAGGAATGTTTCCTCTATTCCTACACTCTGAAGAGTTTTGATCAGGAATGGATGCTGTATTTTGTCAAATGCTTTCTCTGCATCAATTGAGAGGATAATATGGTTCTTGTTTTTTCTCTTGTTCATATGATCTATCACATTGATTGCTTTATGAATGTTGAACCAGCCTTGCATCCCAGGGATAAATCCAATTTTGTCATGGTGAATAATCTCCTTAATGTATTGTTGGATCCTATTGGCTAGTATCTTTTTGAGAATTTTTGCATCTGTGTTCATCAGGGATATTGGTCTATAATTCTCCTTTTTGGTGGAGTCTTTGTCTGGTTTTGGAATTAAGGTGATGCTGGCCTCATAGAACAAATTTGGAAGTATTCCATCTCTATCTTTCCAAACAGCTTTAGTAGAATAGGTATGGTTTATTCTTCTTTTTTTAAATAATAAATTTATTTTTTATTGGTGGTCAATTTGCCAACATACAGAATAACACCCAGAGCTCATCCCGACAAGTGCCCCCATCAGTGCCCATCACCCATTCACCCCCACCCCCTGCCTTCCTCCCCTTCCACCACCTCTAGTTCATTTCCCAGAGTTAGGAGTCTTTATGTTCTGTCTCCCTTTCTGATATTTCCTACCCATTTCTTCTCCCTTCCCTTCTAATCCCTTTCACTATTATTTCTATTCCCCAAATGAATGTGAACATATAACGTTTGTCCTTCTCCGATTGACTTATTTCACTCAGCATAATACCCTCCAGTTCCATCCATGTTGAAGCAAATGGTGGGTATTTGTCATTTCTAATGGCTGAGTAATTTTCCATTGTATACATAAACCACATCTTCTTTATCCATTCATCTTTCGATGGACACTGAGGCTCCTTCCACAGTTTGGCTATTGTGGACATTGCTGCTATAAACATTGGTGTTTCTTCTTTAAACGTTTGATAGAATTCCCCTGGGAAGCCATCTGGCCCTGGACTTGGTAGGTTTGTGATGACTGCTTCAATTTCCTCCCTGGTTATCAGCCTGTTCAGGTTTTCTATTTCTTCCTGTTCCAGTTTTGGTAGTTTGTGGTTTTCCAGAAATTGCATCCATTTCTTCTAGTTTGCCTAATTTATTGGTGTATAGCTGCTCATAATAAGTTTTAAAAATCGTTTGTATTTCCTTGATATTGGTGGTTGTCTCTCCTTTTTCAGTCGTGATTTTATTAATTTGAGACTTTTCTGTTTTGTTTTTAATAAGGCTGGCTAATGGTTTATCTATCTTATTAATTCTTTCAAAAAACCAACTCCTGGTTTTATTGATCTTTTCCAGATTCTTCTGGTCTCTTTCATTGAGTTCTGCTCAAATATTTATTAACTCTCTTCTGCTGGGTGTAGGTTTTATTTGCTGTTCTTTCTCCAGTTCCTTTAGGTGCAAGGTTAGCTTGTGTATATGAATTCTTTCCAGTTTTTTGAGGGATGCTTGTAATGCGATGTATTAGGGAAATACATCCCTCAGGACTGCTTCTGCTGCATCCTAAAGATATTGAACTGTTATATCTTCATTCTCATAGTTTCCGTGAATCTTTTTATTTGTATTTTTTCCATGAATCTTTTTAATTCTTCTCTAATTTCCTGGTTGACCCTTTCATCTTTTAGCAGGATGGTCCTTAACTTCCACGTGTTTGAGGTCCTTCCAAATTTCTTCTTGTGATTTAGTTCTAGTTTCAAAGCATTTTCATCTGATAATATGCAGGGGACAATCCCAATCCTTTGGTATCACTTGAGACCTGACTTGTGACCCAGTATGTGGTGTATTCTAGAGAAAATTACATGTGCACTTGAGAAGAATGTATATTCAGTTGCGTTTGGATGTAAAGTTCTGTATATATCTGTGAAATCCATCTGGTCCAGTGTATCATTTAAAGCTCTTGTTTCTTTGGACATGTTGTGCTTAGAAGTTCTGTCATTTACAGAAAGTGCCATATTAATGTCTCCCAGTATTAGTGTATTGTTATCTAAGTATGTCTTAACTTTGGCTATTAATTGATTGATATACTTGGCAGCTCCCATATTCAGGGGCATGAATATTCATGATTGTTAGGTCCTCTTGTTGGATAGATGCTTTAAGTATGATATAGTGTCCTTCTTCATCTCTTACTACAGTCTTTGGGATAAAGTTTAATTTATATGATATGAGGATGGCTACCACTGCTTTCTTCTGAGGACCATTTAAATGGTAAATGGTTCTCCAACCTTTTATTTTCAGGCTGTAGGTGTCCTTAAGTCTAAAATGAGTCTCTTGTAGACAGGAAATAGATGGGTCTTGCTTTTTTTATGCAGTCTGAAACTCTGCCTCTTGATAGGATCATTAAGCCCATTGACGTTCAGAGTTACTATTGAAAGATATATATTTAGTGTCATCATGATACCTCCCTGTTTTTGTGGATTGTTTCTTTGGGCTTCCTCTTTCTTTTCCAGAGTCCCCCTTAATATTTCTTGGAGAGTTGGTTTGGTGGTCACATATTTTTGCAGTTTCTGCCTATCTTGGAAGCTCTCTATCTCTCCTTCTATTCTGAATGAGAGGCTTGCTGGATAGAGTATTCTTGGCTGCATGTTCTTCTCATTTAGTACCCTTTCTGGCCTGCCAGGTCTCTGTGGAGAGGTCTGCTGTTAACCTAATACTTCTTCCAGAAAGGTTAGGGATTTCTTGTCTCTTGCTGCTTTAAGGATCTTCTCTTTATCTTCAGAATTTGCAAGTTTCACTGTTAAATGCTGAGTGTTGAACAGGTTTTATTGATTTTAGGGGGGAATCTCTATCTCCTGGATCTCAATGCCTATTTCCCTCCCCATGTTAGGGAAGTTCTCAGCTATGATATGTTCAAATACACTTTCTGGTTCTCTGTCCCTTTCGGCACCCTCTGGAACCCCAAATAAACATAAATTTTTCCTTCCAAGGCAGTCATTTATTTCCCTTAACCTTTCCTCATGATCTTTTAGTTGTTTTTCTCTTTTTTCCTCAGCTTCCTTCCTTGCCATCAACTTGTCTTCTACGCCACTCACTTGTTCTTCTACCTCATTAACACTCATTAACCTAGTTAGGACCTCCAGTTTGAATTGCATTTCATTTAATTGATTTTTAATTTCGGCCTGATTAGATCTAAATTCTGTAGTCATGAAGTCTCTTGAATCCTTTATGCTTTTTCCAGAGTCACCAGTAGCTTTATAATTTTGCTTCTGAATTGGTTTTCTGACATTGAATTGTAATACAAATTCTGTAACTCTGTTGGAGAGAGTTCTGTTTCTGATTCTTTCTTTTGTGGTGAGTTTTTCTTCTAGTCATATTCCTCAGTGCAGAGTGGCTAAAAACAAGTTGTACTGGAAAAAGGAATGAAAAAGAAAAAAAAAGGAGGAAAACAAAGAAGTAAAAACAAAAACAAACAAAAAAGAAAACAACAAAAATAATAAACAAACAAAAAAAAAAAACAAGGAGGGGTATCCTCTGATTCTATATACTGTAAGTTCCTCGACTTCCCCTGGAAGTTTCCAGTGCTGCTCAGTCAAGAACTTGCTCTTCCCCTGTCCTTCCAGCTGGTCTTCTGGGGAAGGGGCCTGCTGTGCTGACTCTCAGGTGTGTGCACCTGGGGGAGCTGCCCTGCCCCTTCCTGGTGTATGGCTCCATGGGAACTGTTTTTCCTGTGAGGCCCCTGTTCCCTGTGGCCCCGACCCTCCCAGACACAGCGTGACACAAGGAGGAATAACAACAGTGGCGGCAGCCAGCTCTCCAGCCCTGGAGTCAGCTCCCGCAGTAACTACCACAGACACCAGTCTGCAGGGGCCTAGATGCTCCCGGGGATGGCAGTGCTGACTTGCACAGCTCGGGGGCTCCCGGTGGCAGGAGCGCCCTTCCTGTCCTGTGTCCTCCCGGCCTCTGCCTGTCCCGTAGGGAGCACCGGATCCTGAGCTATGTTCCCCAGTGCCCTGGGCTCCGGGGCCTATGCCGCTGGAATTGCGCTCTGGGGGCCACGCAGCCCCCTCCACCCGGAGGCCGTGCCTGAGCTGCCACCTGAGGTGCTCCTGAGGCCCCGCCAGGTGTGCGCTCCAGCCCTTTATGGAGCTCAGCCTGCGGTGTGTGGTGCCCTCTCCCCCAGGGTGCACTTCCTCTGTTAGTGACCCCGGGAACCTGGTGGCTCCACTACCCCTCCTGGGATCCTGCCCGAGCTCCCTGCGAGTGCCTTTCTGTCCGGGAAGATTGGTAAAGTTCCTGCTTCTCCGGGACTGGGCTTTCCTATTCTAGAGGCTCTCACCACCCATCCTTAGCCTGGCTCCTCGCAGGAGCCCCTCCCCAACTGGATTTTTTTTATTTATTTATTTTTCTGTCTTCCTACTTTGATAGAAATGCATACTCTTCTCACCGTAGCATTCCAGCTGTTCTCCCTTTAAATCTCAGGCCAAATTAGTAGGTTTTCAGGATGATTAGAAAATTATCTAGGTAAGTTGGTGGGGGCAGGTGACTTGGGGAATCCTACTCCTCCGCCATCTTGCCCTGCCCCCCTCCCAGGAAATATTTCATGTGGTAGCACAAGTAATGCTATACCATGGGCCTGTATTGAGCTTATATTGGACAAACATAACCAAACATGAACAGGCGACTCATTCTGGCTACATATTAGACAACAGCATCAACTATGTTTTTAGATAAAATGACTCCAAATTTTCCCAACTTTAGGGTCTTCAGCCTCAATTCTCAAATGCAGAGTATAACCCCATACTTCTACAGAGATTGGCAGCAGTTTCCTCTGGATTTACTCTGGCTACACACCAACTAGGAAAGTGTGCCTATCACATGATCTCTGGTCCTTAATGACACATTCTAGTCCCTTGTATCTTTGAGGAAGCCACATACCCAACAGCTGCCATCGTGTCCTTGTCTGGATATTACAAAAATACTGGCTTCAGAAGGAAATCATGATGAATTAAAAAGAAAAAGAAGAAGACTGGTAAAGATACCAAAATAAGCAAGAAAAATCCTGGCCAACATATCTGTGCAAGAAATCATTTCTTTTTCTCTTTTTATTCTATAACTCTCCTTGCTCTATTATCCATACTTCCTTTTAAGTTTTTTGTTCAATTTCATAGTGTCTTTTTTTCTTATACAAATTGAGCACAAAATAGTAGTGACAGCCTTAACATTTGAGATTATTGAGACTTAAAATAAGAATGAGGAAGTAGAAAAATTTTAATTTTCCCATATTCTTCCCTGTATCTTTTTCTCTCAAAAAGGTCATAAGGGGGAAAAAGTCACTTTGTACTTCTAGTTCTCATTTTCCGACTTTCTTTTTAGATGCCTGGGAGTTGCACTTTTACACAGTTTAAAAATACGTCATCAAGTTACGGCAGTAATTATTAAAGAAACATGTCACTCCAGTTTGTAAGAGATCCACGAATTTTTCACAAATAAGGAGCGTGTACTAGATCTCAAAAACTTTTGACTTGATTTGACAATTAAGCAAATGTAGGTTATTTCAAGGGTAAATTGAATCCATGGTAAAAGGATTTTGGTGCAATTAAACTAATGTTTTAAATTTTTCCTGATATTTACTAATTTGTTGTATACTTTCATATATAATTTAAATTCAAGAGTTGTAATTGCCACTCAAAATCTAGACATATAGGGGATTCCTGGGTGGCTCAGCAATTTGGTGCCTGCCTACAGTCCAAGGCATGATCCTGCAATCCCGGGATTGAGTCCCACATTGGGCTCCCTGCATGAGGCCTGCTTCTCCTTCTGCCTGTGTCTCTGCCGCTCTCTCTCTGTCTCTGTGTCTCATAAATAAATAAATAAAATCTTAAAAAAAAATCTAGACAGACCTACTGTCTGCCAAAAAAGGAGGGGGATTTATGGTGGCTAAAGATATATACAAATAAAAATTTAGAATGTTTATTTCTAATCATAATTTCATAATTTAAATCACATTTTTATTTTTTATTTTTATTTTTATTTTATTTTTTCTCCTGTTTTATTTATTTTTATTTTTTTAATAAGTTTTTTTTTATTGGTGTTCAATTTACCAACATACAGAATAACACCCAGTGCTCATCCCGTCAAGTGCCCCCATCAGTGCCCATCACCCATTCACCCCCTTCTACCACCCCTAGTTTGTTTCCCAGAGTTAGGAGTCTTTATGTTCTGTCTCCCTTTCTGATATTTCCCACACATTTCTTCTCCCTTCCCTTATATCCCCTTTCACTATTATTTATATTCCCCAAATGAAAATAAAATATATTGTTGGTCCTTCTCCGACTGACTTACTTCACTCAGCATAATACCCTTCAGTTCCATCCACGTTGAAGCAAATGGTGGGTATTTGTCATTTCTAATGGCTGAGTAATATTCCATTGTATACATAAACCACATCTTCTTTATCCATTCATCTTTCGATGGACACCGAGGCTCCTTCCACAGTTTGGCTATTGTGGACATTGCTGCTAGAAACATCGGGGTGCAGGTGTCCCGGCGTTTCATTGCATCTGTATCTTTGGAGTAAATCCCCAACAGTGCAATTGCTGGGTCGTAGGGCAGGTATATTTTTAACTCTTTGAAGAACCTCCACACAGTTTTCCAGAGCGGCTGCACCAGTTGATATTCCGACCAACAGTGTAAGAGGGTTCCCTTTTCTCTGCATCCTCTCCAACATTTGTGGTTTCCTGCCTTGTTACTTTTTCCCATTCTCACTGGTGTGAGGTGGTATCTCATTGTGGTTTTGATTTGTATTTCCCTGATGGCAAGTGATGCAGAGCATTTTCTCATGCGCATGTTGGCCATGTCTATGTCTTCCTCTGTGAGATTTCTCTTCATGTCTTTTGCCCATTTCATGATTGGATTGTTTGTTTCTTTGCTGTTGAGTTGAATAAGTTCTTTATAGATCTTGGAAACTAGCCCTTTATCTGATACGTCATTTGCAAATATCTTCTCCCATTCTGTAGGTTGTCTGTTAGTTTTGTTGACTGTATCCTTTGCTGTGCAAAAGCTTCTTATCTTGATGAATTCCCAATAGTTCATTTTTCCTTTTGTTTCTTTGGCCTTCGTGAATGTATCTTGCAAGAAGTTACTGTGGCCGAGTTCAAAAAGGGTGTTGCCTGTGTTCTCCTCTAGGATTTTGATGGAATCTTGTCGCACATTTAGATCTTTCATCCATTTTGAGTTTATCTTTGTGTATGGTGAGAGAGTGGTCTAGTTTCATTCTTCTGCATGTGGCTGTCCAATTTTCCCAGCACCATTTATTGAAGAGACTGTCTTTCTTCCAATGGATAGTCTTTCCTCCTTTATTAATTGACCATAAAGTTCAGGGTCCACTTCTGGGTTCTCTATTCTGTTCCATTGATCTGTGTGTCTGTTTTTGTGCCAGTACCACACTGTCTTGATGACCACAGCTTTGTAGTACAACCTGAAATCTGGCATTGTGATGCCCCCAGATATGGTTTTCTTTTTAAAAATTCCCATGGCTATTCGGGGTCTTTTCTGATTCCACACAAATTTTAAAATAATTTGTTCTAACTCTCTGAAGAAAGTCCATGGTATTTTGATAGGGATTGCATTAAACGTGTAAATGGCCCTGGGTGACATTGACATTTTCACAATATTAATTCTGCCAATCCATGAGCATGGAATATTTTCCATCTCTTTGTCTTCCTCAATTTCTTTCAGAAGTGTTCTATAGTTTTGAGGGTATAGATCCTTTACCTCTTTGGTTAGGTTTATTCCTAGGTATCTTATGCTTTTGGGTGCAATTGTAAATGGGATTGACTCTTTAATTTCTCTTTCTTCAGTCTCATTGTTAGTGTATAGAAATGCCACTGATTTCTGGGCATTGATTTTGTATCCTGCCACACTACCAAATTGCTGTATGAGTTCTAGCAATCTTGGGGTGGAGACTTTTGGGTTTTCTATGTAGAGTATCATTTCATCAGTGAAGAGGGAGAGTTTGACTTCTTCTTTGCCAATTTGAATGCCTTTAATGTCTTTTTGTTGTCTGATTGCTGAGGCTAGGACTTCCAGTACTATGTTGAATAGCAGTGGTGAGAGTGGACATCCGTGTCTTGTTCCTGATCTTAGGGGAAAGGCTCCCAGTGCTTCCCCATTGAGGATTATATTTGCTGTGGGCTTTTCGTAGATGGCTTTTAAGATGTTGAGGAATATTCTGTCTATCCCTACACACTGAAGAGTTTTGATCAGGAATGGATGCTGTATTTTGTCAAATGCTTTCTCTGCATCTAATGAGAGGATCATATGGTTCTTGGTTTTTCTCTTGCTGATATGATGAATCACATTGATTGTTTTATGAGTGTTGAACCAGCCTTGTGTCCTGGGGATAAATCCTACTTGGTCATGGTGAATAATCTCCTTAATGTACTGTTGGATCCTATTGGCTGGTATCATGTTGAGAATTTCTGCATCCATGTTCATCAGGGATATTGGTCTGTAATTCTCCTTTTTGGCGGGGTCTTTGTCTGGTTTTGGAATTAAGGTGATGCTGGCCTCATAGAACGAATTTGGAAGTACTCCATCTCTTTCTATTTTTCCAAACAGCTTTAGGAGAATAGGTATGGTTTCTTCTTTAAATGTTTGATAGAATTCCCCTGGGAAGCCATCTGGCCCTGGACTTTTGTGTCTTGGGAGGTTTTTGATGACTGCTTCAATTTCCTCCCTGGTTATTGGCCTGTTCAGGTTTTCTATTTCTTCCTGTTCCAGTTTTGGTAGTTTATGGCTTTCCAGGAATGCGTCCATTTCTTCTAGATTGCCTAATTTATTGGTGTATAGCTGTTCATAATATGTTTTTAAAATAGTTTGTATTTCCTTGGTGTTGGTAGTGATCTCTCCTTTCTCATCCATGATTTTATTAATTTGAGTCTTCTCTCTCTTCTTTTTAATAAGACTGGCTAATGGTTTAGGTATCTTATTAAATCTTTCAAAGAACCAACTCCTGGTTCTGTTGATCTGTTCCACAGTTCTCTGGTCTCGATTTCGTTGAGTTCTGCTCAAATCTTTATTAACTCTCTTCTTCTGCTGGGTGTAGGATCTATTTTCTGTTTTTTCTCTAGCTCCTTTATGTGTAAGGTTAGCTTTTGTATTTGAGTTCTTTCCAATTTTTGAATGGATGCTTGTATTGCGATGTATTTCCCCCTTAGGACTGCTTTTTCTGCATCCCAAAGATTTTGAACGGTTGTATCTTCATTCTCATTAGTTTCCATGAATCTTTTTAATTCTTCCATAATTTCCTGGTTGACCCTTTCATCTTTTAGCAGGATGGTCCTTAACCTCCACGTGTTTGAGGTCCTTCCAAACTTCTTGTTGTGATTTAGTTCTAATTTCAAGGCATTATGGTCTGAGAATATGCAGGGGATGATCCCAATCTTTTGGTATTGGTTCAGACAGTATTTGTGACCCAGTATGTGGTCTATTCTGGAGAAAGTTCCATGTGCACTTGAGAAGAATGTGTATTCAGTTGAGTTTGGATGTAAAGTTCTGTAGATATCTGTGAAATCCGTCTGGTCCAGTGTATCATTTAAAGCTCTCGTTTCTTTGGAGATGTTGTGCTTAGAAGACCTATTGAGTATAGAAAGAGCTAGATTGAAGTCACCAAGTATAAGTGTATTATTATCTAAGTATTTCTTCACTTTGGTTAATAATTGATTTATATATTTGGCAGTTCCCGGATTCGGGGCATATATATTGAGGATTGTTTTTTGTTTTTTTGTTTTTTTTTAATTTTTTTTTATTTATTTATGATAGAGAGAGAGAGAGAGAGAGGCAGAGACACAGGCAGAGGGAGAAGCAGGCTCCATGCACCGGGAGCCTGACGTGGGATTCGATCCTGGGTCTCCAGGATCACGCCCTGGGCCAAAGGCAGGCGCTAAACCGCTGCGCCACCCAGGGATCCCTATATTGAGGATTGTTAAGTCCTCTTGTTTGATAGATCCTTTAAGTATGATATAGTGTCCCTCTTCATCTCTTACTACAGTCTTCGGGGTAAATTTTAGTTTATCTGATATAAGGATGGTACCCCTGCTTTCTTTTGAGGACCATTTGAATGGTGAATGGTTCTCCAACCTTTTATTTTCAGGCTGTAGGTGTCCTTTTGTCTAAAATGACTCTCTTGTAGACAGAAAATAGATGGGTCCTGCTTTTTTATCAG
This sequence comes from Canis lupus dingo, assembly GCF_003254725.2. NCBI lineage: Eukaryota > Metazoa > Chordata > Mammalia > Carnivora > Canidae > Canis > Canis lupus. Next base: position 249,687 of record NC_064243.1, on the reverse strand, counting down.
TCTGAAACTCTGCGCCTTTTGATGGGGTCATTAAGCCTGTTCACGTTCACAGTTACTATTGAAAGGTATGAGTTTAGTGTCATCATGATATCTATTCAGTCCTTGTTTTTTTGGATTGTTCCACTGAACTTCTTAAAGGGGACTTTTAAGAGTCCCCCTTAAAATTTCTTGCAGAGCTGGTTTGGAGGTCATATATTCTTTCAGTTGCTGCCTGTCTTGGAGGCTCTTTATCTCTCCTTCCATTTTGAATGAGAGCCTTGCTGGATAAAGTATTCTTGGTTGCATGTTCTTCTCATTTAGGACCCTGGATATATCCTGCCAGCCCTTTCTGGCCTGCCAGGTCTCTGTGGAGAGGTCTGCTGTTACCCTAATACTCCTCCCCATCAAAGTCAGGGATTTCTTGTCTCTTGCTGCTTTAAGGATCTTCTCTTTATCTTTGGAATTTGCAAGCTTCACTATTAAATGTCGAGGTGTTGAACGGTTTTTATTGATTTTAGGGGGGGGATCTCTCTATTTCCTGGATCTGAATGCCTGTTTCCCTTCCCAGATTAGGAAAGTTTTCAGCTATGATTTGTTCAAATACATATTCTGGCCCTCTGGCCCTTTCGGCGCCCTCGGGAACCCCAATTAAACGTAGGTTCTTCTTCCTCAGGCTGTCGTTTATTTCCCTTAATCTGTCTTCATGGTCTTTTAATTGTGTCTTTTTACCTCAGTTTCCCTCTTTGCCATCAACTTGTCTTCTATGTCACTCACTCGTTCTTCCACCTCGTTAACCCTCGTCGTTAGGACTTCTAGTTTGGATTGCATCTCATTCAATTGATTTTTAATTTCTGCCTGATTAGCTCTAAATTCTGCAGTCATGAAGTCTCTTGAGTCCTTTATGCTTTTTTCTAGAGCCACCAGTAGCTGTATAATAGTGCTTCTGAATTGGCTTTCTGACATTGAATTGTAATCCAGATTTTGTAACTCTGTGGGAGAGAGGACTGTTTCTGATTCTTCCTTTTGAGGTGAGGTTTTCCTTCTAGTCATTTTGCTCAGTGCAGAGTGGCCAAAAACAAGTTGTATTGGGAAAAGGAGAAAAAGAGAGGAGAGAAAGAAGAAAAGAAAAGAGAAAAAGAAAAAAGGAAGAAAAAAAGGGAAAAAAAGAGAAGAAAAAGAGAAAGAAAAAGAAAGAAAGAAAAAAGGGGTGGGGGAAGCAAACAAATCAAAAAGCAAAAATAAAAAAACAAAAACAAAAAACCCAAAACCACGGGGGAGTATCTACTGTTTCTGTATACTTTAAGTCCCTTGGCTTCCCCTGGAAGTTGTCAGTCTAGCGGGTCTTCTGGGGGAGGGGCCTGTTGTGCTGATTTTCAGGTGTTAGCACTTGGGGGAGCTGCTCTGCCCCCTGCCTGGTGCAGGGCTCAGTGGGGGTTGTTTACCCCGTGAGGCCTCAGGAGGAACAACCAGTGGCGGCAGCCAGCTCTGGAGCCTTGGATTCAGCTCCCGCAGGAGCTCCGGTGCTCTCCGTCTGCAGGGCCTGGAGGCTCCGGGGCGGGGCCGCTGATCTGCTCAGCTCCGGGCAGGAGCGTCCTTGGGGTCCTGGGCCCTCCGGGCCTCTGCCTGCCCCGGGGGGAGGCCGGATCCTGGGCTGTGTCCCGGCATCCAGTGCTCCCGGGCCTGTCCTGTTGGATTCGCCCTCCTGGCCGTGCAGCCCCCTCCACGGAGCCCCCGCCCGAGCCCCCCCCCGAGCTGCTCCGGTCCCCGCCGTGCGGGCTGCAGCCCTTAGGGAGCTCGGCGCACTCTCCCGGGGCGCAGGTGTCTGTTAGTGTCCCCGGGATTCCGAGGGCATCCCCTCCCTCCTGGGTCCTGCTCCACCTCCCCGCGAGCCCCTTTCCGCCCGGGAAGGTCGGTGCAGCTCCTGCGTCTCCGGGACGGGGCTCTCCTGTCCTGGGGACACTCGCCCCGGCCTCAGCCCGGCTCCTCGCGGGCCCCTCCCCCTTGGAGGCCTTTGTTTCTTTATTTCTTTTTCCCCGTCTTCCTACCTTGATAGAAGCGCGAACTCTTCTCACTGCAGCATTCCAGCTGGTCTCTCTTTAAATCTCAGGCCGAATTCGTAGATTTTCAGGATAATTTGAAGGTTATTTAGGTAATTTGGTGGAGACAGGTGACTTGGGGACCCTACTCTTCCGCCATCTTGCTCCTCCTCTCCTAAATCACATTTTTAATTTCAATTTAAGTATTGTTACAACAATAAAAACAACATAATATCCTTTAATATTTTAATATTCTCATTTAATTTAATACTTAATATCCTTATTTTATTAGCCAAGCTTAAACCCTCTTACTTTTAAAAAGTACTTAATTGTCTTAGAAGATGAAATTGTTGAATTAGCTTGCATATTTTATAACATACACAAAGAAAGAATTTACTTATTTTTATTGCCAGAAACCTGATCAGCATTTCAAACCTTATTTGACTCCTGATTTGCCAAAACGACTACATTTTGCCAAAAATGTCAGAATTGATAAAGCTCATCTTTTGGTGGATCGGCAGTAGCTGGCTGTGAGATTTGTGCATATATTTACTTGTCTCTTGATAGTTTTAACAACTATTTTTCATTATAAATTACCTTAATTTTATCCTGCTATTATCCTGTAATTTTTCCTGATACTAATAATTCCTTGACTTTTTATATGCTACCTAGCACTTCTACATTAGAAACCCCTATTACTAGGGGGCCAATCTTAGATTCCTAAGCCTCACAATATAGAAGAATGGGAAGAAGAAGCTTGGCACTGTTTATAGACCACTCCAGAAGCTGTCAATAGCAGCATATTGCTAACCCCCATGGGGTCTTTTTCCAGGGGTAGACAGGATGTAAAGACAGTATCAGTTGTCTTCCAGGCTGGTAGTAAGTAATTGATTAGATGGCTCTTTGAGATCTTTGTCATCTTGATGGTTTTTATGAAAGAGCACCTTTATTGGTTCTAAGGCCAAGCTAACTAATTAGATATTAACATTTATTTCTTTTTTCTAGTTATAATTCATGTTGATTGTTGAGAATTTGCAAATGATAATTATGTGTAGAGAAAATAAAAACCATTCCAAATCGGCTCATTCCAAATAACCAATTAATTCACTGGTTTCACAAAATCATATTGGTGTTATGGTATGTGCTGGGCCTTGTTCTAGGCATTTGGGATACAGGCAGGATTCTTGTCAAATGAAGAAGACTGATGATAAGCCAGCAAACAAATACATACACATTTTCTAGTAGTTTAACTAATGTTTCCTATTTTTATATTTCGTTCCAGTGGGTTTTTTTTTTTCTTGTACATAAGTGGCTTTAAATGGAATCAGGATCCTACTGTTTTCTGGCCTTATTTGTATGCTATGTAAAGCTGGAAGATACAGAGGAAAATAGGAATTCAGAGTTTGAAAGATATGTTTCACAAAGAGGAAGCAAAAACAAATGAGGTAGTTGGGCTCTAATATAAGTGTGTGCAGGATGAGGAACTGTGATTTTGGTAGAGCCTATTGTATGAGACAACCCTGAAACCCAAGCAGTCAGTACCCGGCTGATCCGGAGAGTGTGCATGTTCACCCCTGGCCTCTAGATGGCACTGGCCTCTCTTCTTGGGTTTAGAGTTTCATAGCTCTTCTCTGGAAGGTCAGTGGCTTTACTGTGTGACTCAACATAGCATTCTCTAGAAGAATTAAAAAGACTAAGCTTTACTAATATTAAGTATGTAAGGTTTTTAGTAATTTAAGTGCATAATATGTGAACAAATATGTCCAAATGTAGGTGAATTACCCAAATATTTACTGTTGAGAGTATGAAATTAAAGAAGTTAGGAGGCCATTAATGCAAAATGAGAAAGTGCCCATCCATCTTATAACATGGCCTATGGGTTATAGAAGGAGAGTCCAGCCACCACAGTACATCTGGGTATCATAATTAATATCTAGTCTCAAATTATAAGCCTTGTATATTTAATAGCTAGTGGTGAGATGTAAAAAAAACAGCAGGCTGAGAGTTCAAGACCCACCTCCACACCCTAACTTATGAGAACTTAAATTCATGTCTCAGGTTTCATTTTCATCATCTGTAACACAAAATGAGCCTGGTTTTATTACTCCCTTGATATTAAAGTAAACTAATTTACATCAAGGGAAATGTTGATTACAGCTCTAACCAGAGCAATCAAGGGGTCTCATCTGATTAAGTCCTGGGTTCACTCTACTTCCAACTCTTTTAACACACAAGTGTCAGGCTACCTAGTTTCTACATTAAAGTATGCTGTCTTTAGTTATAATGTCCAACGTTTGATGACTAGATTTGATTTCCTTTCCAGAATCAGCAAATTCCATCACTTAGTGTAACCTATCACCACCATTATCATCCTTATTTTGCCTAAAATGTTTAGATTTTACTAATTCGGGGAAACCCAATTATTTGAACTACAGCTGAAATATTGTTAAAGTGCCTCCCTTAAAGAACATGAATAATAACTTTTTATTTTATGATTGGAAAGTTACAAATACTTCCCAGGTACTTTTCTAAGAAATGGGAATAGGCACAGTCCCCACCCTAATGATCTTTGTGCAGGCAGGGAGGAAGACAACAATTATAATCAGGTGTAACAAATGCTGAGCTAGGATCAAGTACAAGGTACAAGGAAACAAAAAGAGTGATTACACAGCCCAGGTGTGGATGTCAAAGAAGGTCAGATGATACTTCCTGGTAGGTGTGGTTCTTGCTCTGGGTTTTTTTAAAAAAAATTTTTTTTTAAATATTTTATTTATTTATTCATTCATGAAAGAGAGAGAGAGACAGAGAGACAGAGAGACAGAGACACAGGCAGAGGAAGAAGCAGGCTCCATGCAGGAAGCCTGACTCGGAACTTGACCCAGGTCTCCAGGATCAGGCCCTGGGCTGAAGGCGGTGCTAAACCACTGAGCCACCTGGGCTGCCCTTGGTATGGGCTTTGAAGAGTCAGGATGGGTTAGGCTAAATGCTGTCACATACAGCAGGTCTGCCCCAAGCTTTGTGCAGTCTGTGCATTGTCCAGAGGCACTCAGCCAAGATGAGAGGCAATAGAAGCATAACCCTTGCTTAGCTCACTGAGCTCTGACTGGAGGCTCTATCTGCAGAAGGAAATGGGCCATTTTTCTTGACTGGAAAACATCCATCTGCTGACCAAGCCTTGAGCACTGTCAGGCTGTATAATCTCAGAAGTGCTTCTGTCTTGAAATACTCTACCCAGAGTAGTGGGACATCTTTTTTAAAGCCAGCAGTTGCTCTGGGACAAGGAAGTGTAGAAATAGATTACAGGACTAGGTTCCGATGAAGGAAGCTGCTTTCCTTCTGAAGGATCCAACTGTCATGACTAAATAGTGTGACTTTGACTGTAAAGAAAATTCACATTGGTGGATACAATGTGGCTGGAGGTGAATATGTGGATGTGTGGAGTTGCATTTCAGAGAGCTAACAATGTTCAATAATAGTAGGTGTGTGTATGTGTATGTGCGCGTGCGCACACGTGCTCTTTGTGGGAAGATTCTGAAGTTTGGAGTTAGGATAACCAATTAGGAACTTTGTTCGGGTCAGCTTAGAATGGTGGCAGAAGAGGAGAGCAGGGGAAAATGTGAAAGGTTCTACATAGGTGGCTAGGACTCTCCTGGGGTCAGGAAGTAAGTCTTACTCATCTCCCATCTGTGTCATCACTCACCTGTGGCAGAGGAACTGGCCTTGATTTCGACTTTATTAATTAGACATTGAGAAGATAAAAGAGAATTTGTTCCAGAAGATTTCATATGGTACTTGGAAGTTGAGCTAAATCATGACAGATAGAATCAACTCATTTTTTCCAAATGCTAGCTTCTATTTTTCCATATGTAATTTCCAGAGTCAAATTAATGATTGGAAAGCATAAACATGAGCAGTTAGAAGAGTAAATTTCTAAAATTTTCACTTGAGAAGAATAGAAAATAGTGTTTTTCAAACACTATTTCTCATCTTTAATCTCTGAATAAGTATTGACTTTAGTATTAACTAAAGCTTTCTAATTGAGTTGGGTTAGAAGTCGAAAACATTTTTTAAAAGTCTTTTTCTGAAAATATAGAAAGGATCCATTTTAGAAAATTTTACCAATGACTTAGTTCTAAAGACCCTTTTTTCTTTCATTAATGAATACTCTAGCCTCCCACACAGAATTTAAAACTTAATTATACCCAAATAGTTCCAATAATCTTGCAAATATCTATGTAATAAAGAAAAAAATACTTTTTATCTTTTAAAATATTTTAGGGATGCCTGGGTGCCTCAGTGGTTGAGTGTCTGCCTTTGGCTCAGGGCCTTGATCCTGGGGTCTGGGATTGAGTCCCACATCAGGCTCCCTCCATGGAGCCTGCTTCTCTCTCTCTGCCTGTGTCTCTGCCTCTCTCTCTCTCTCTCTGTGTCTCTCATGAATAAATAAAATCTTTAAAAATATGTATATATTTTAAACAAATCTTATGCCAAAAATTTTATTAGAATTAACCAAGGTAATGAACTGGCACCTTTGAGTAACTGAATTTAAAACCCTTATAAATAAGAATCCTCTCGCTTTCCCCATTCTAGATAGTCCTTAGCCTTTCCTTTCTTCCCTCTTTTAGGTAGCATTGAGTGTAGCCTGCTCAGTGTTGTGATTTATTTTCCATTTTGTGATTTATTTTTATTTAAGATGAGTGAGAGTCACTTATGAATGTTTTGAAAGTTGATTTTTTTTTAAGACACTAAATTAAAGTCCTGCCTACAATGCAAAAACAAAAACATTGTGTGCTTGTGTATTTACCTGAGGTGGGTAGTAGGAAAGTAAATGAGACAAATCTCTCTTTCTCTCTCTCTCTCTTTTTTTTTTTTTTATTACTAATCGTGTATTGAAAGCAGAAAGAGGTTACACGACACCAAATAAACCAGTTCTGAGGACTTCCCCAAGATAAAGTTGTACAGCTCCAGCTTCCTCAGTGTTTATCAAAACACAAAAGAAAACAGTAGAGGTCGTCGTTTCTATGGCAAATCTGACCCTTGCAGGCTGAGGGAGTGAAAGCACCTACTGTTGCCCGGGATCCGAGGGCTGAGGCGCTGGGATGACTGGCCTGCCCGCCGGCACTCCTGCTGGTGAGACCCCAGGCGGCCCGGAGCAAGACAGAGTGCCCACACCGCCTCCAGGGAGGCCGGGGTCCCTCCAAGGGGTGCGTGAGAGGTGATGCAGCCCCCAGCCCGTCTCTGTAAACAGCCCGGACAACTGTTAAAAAAGAGGAATCTTTTACCCATTAGAAACCTAATTGGAACCAGTATGACATTTTTACTTTAAAAAATAAATCTAAGTTTATTTATTGATATTTTGTTTTCATGTATAAAAACAAACAGTATAAAATTGCTAATACTGCTGAATTAAAATGCTAAAATAGGAGATAGGCAAAAGACTAATTACATTTGAAGTCATTCAAGTAATACAGCAACCCCAAAATTAAAAATAAAGTCTGAATTTATGAGAATGTACTAGCCTTTTCTTACCAAGTATTATAATTAACTTTCCATCTTCTTTATATATATGTTTTAAAGATTTTATTTATTTATTCACGAGAGACACACAGAGAGAGAGAGAGAGAGATAAAGGCAGAGACACAGGCAGAGGGAGAAGCAGGCCCCATGCAGGGAGCCTGATGTGGGACCCGATCCTGGGTCCCCAGGATCACACCCCGGGCTGAAGGCGGCGCTAAACCGCTGAGCCACCAGGGCTGCCCTCTTCTTTATATTTTATGCTATTTTCCTAGATATCTCCTGTGTAAAATAGAAATCAATATTTTTTCCCAGTTTCAAAGACTGGTTTCTAAAGTACTGAAATGCTTAAAGTAGTATATTAGTCAAACTATTCTTAATCACATGGGCATTAATTAATGTCTAAAAGATACAGGTAAGCTTGAAGACAATTTTTTTAACATTTTAAATTAATTTTTAATTGATGTGTACTAATGTACAATGTTATATTCAAATTCTTCTTCTTTTTTTTAATCTGTGCCTCTGTTATCATTGTGTTGTCAATGTCTAAGAGCCAAAGGCTTTTAAATTCTATTTATAGATTCTGGATTCTCCTTCTTTCTCTCCTACCATTCTGTTTGTTCCTCTAGTTATTAATTTGAGTCCAAAAATAACTATGTTTATGCTATCGTTGACAGAAAAATTATATAAAAGAGAAGCTACATAAAAATCCATTAAAGCTCAGTATACAGTAAGATCTCATATCAATGTATTGATTGCAATGTAATATTTCTTTAAAGGAGTAAAACATATTCTGTGGAGGAGGTAATCATTGTTATAACAATGAATTTAAGAGCATGGAGGTAACCTACTGCTTTTTTTTTAACAAGTATTTATTGAGCACCTACTTTTTTTTTGGAAGATTTTATTTATTCATTCATGAGAGACACAGAGAGAGGCAGAAACATATGCAGAGGGAGAAGCAGGCTTCCTGCAAGGAGCCTGATGTGGGACTCGATCCCAGGACTCTGGGATCACGCCCCAAGCTACAGCAGATGCTCAACTGCTGAGCTATCCAGGAGTCCTGAGCACCTACTTTGTGATAGGCAATTTTTAGGACCCTTGTGTACAGCACTGAATGAAACAGATAAGGATCTCTGCTCTCATGAAGCTTTCATTCTAACAGAGGAATATAGACAATTGGCATAATAAAGAAATACATTATTTGGTATGTTAGGGGATAAGTGCCATGAGAAATAAAAGTAAAGCATAGTAGGTAGAAACTGGGTGTGTTTCAGGGTACCAGAGGGGCAGTATGCAGTTTTACATAAGGTGGAGAAGGTAAGATTCATTGAGATGATGTTTGAACAGAGACTTGAAGAGGGTGAAAAAAATCAACCTTTCAAATATTCAGGGGACGAGTGTCCCAGGCTGGGGAAACAGCCAGTGCAAAGGCCCAAAGGTGGCAACCTGCCTGATATGCTGGGGATAAGAGAGCCTTCATAAGCTATGACTGTGGCTGATTCAAGAGGAAGGAGCAAGGGTTCAAGTGGGTATCTGAAGTTCAAAATATGTATTAGACATGAAAGTAGAGATGTTATATAGGCACCTAAAGAGAGTCTATCTACTCAGAGATTAAAACTTGGGTTTTAGGAATGTAACTTATTTTAAAAATATGCAACTAGATAAGATCCTCAGAAACTGAGTATGAGTAGAAAGAAAGACCAAGTACTGAGCTCTAAGCAATTCTACTTGAAAAAGTTGAAAGAAAGAGAATCACTGGCAAACACACCTACAAGTACAGGCAGTAAGGAAGGAAGAAAACCAGGAACATAGTATGTCATAGAAACCCAGGGAAGAGACTATTTGGAAGAGCTCATGAATAAAGTGTAGCTGATATTCCCCCATAGATAAGGCTTTATGGTTTTTGCAGCCTGGTTGTCTTATCTATTTCCGTACACACACACACACACACACACACACACACACACACACACACATATCCCTTCCCAAATAAAGAAAATGTGTTGGGCTCTTTATGAATATAGTGCCTTTTAACATTGTCATGATGAGCTATATATCCTTGTAAATGTTTGAAAAGTCTCTGGAGACAGAGTGCTTCTTTATTAAATAGAGTATTATTTGATAATTAAGTCAATCAGTATCAGGAAAACTTATGCCTCCAGTTCTTTGCTAATTATCTTGGAAAAAAATACATATATTATACAGCCTGGACAACTGTTGAATATATATACATATTTATAATATATAATAAGTGCTTTTATAAATATATAAATATATAATATATGAATATATTAAAATATATTTATAAAAATGTATGTATTTGGCCCCATTATTGCAAAATAATTGTTTATGTTTGACACTTTTCTTCTTGTTCTTCACAATATAAAAGTATCAAATGTGTTATGAGTAATATAATTAAGTTAAACATGAGTTAATTCAATATACATAAAAATATTTAGGTTTCTTCACCCTAAAAGTAAAGGGGAGATATATTTGAGATATCGGTGGGTTAGTATAAGCTGTGAAAAAACATAGTGTTTAGAAACATCAACAGCTTTTGGCCATGTGTTAACATATTTGAACAATGATTTGAAATGACTATGATAAGGGTATCTGATGTTATGTGATGAATTTATAATTTATATTGTCTACATATAGTAGAACTGTGCTTACATTGGTTGTCTACTGTTGCTTGTTTCCCCTCATCTGTAGGCATAAGAGGTGCTGTGGAAGCAAGTACATTTAGAAAAAGTAAACACAATACAGATGATAATTTATTGTATAGTTGAGATCCCAATCATAGGTGCAAATGATATAAAAATCACATGCAAATCTGAAAAGAAATCCTTACAGTGGCCTCAGTCATAACTGGGAGAGCTGTGACAGAAGGAAAATTGTGTCTCTTCCAACATCTGTTTTTGAATTGAGATGGCATCTAATAACAGTAGGACCATTACCACCTAGGCTATCTTCTTGGCATGTGGATCCAGTTTTAAAGAAAAAACTGAAATTGAACCATTTGAAAATATTGAAGTCTATAACCTTGTATGTAGTGAGGACATCTATATAAATTTAACATCAAAATATGGATATGTTTTTTAAATTATGTATTTTGAAATTGGTAATAAACTGAATCTCTGAGGTGGGTGCTCTGTACTAAGACAGAAACTGGAAAAGATGGGAATGAGTCATCATTCAGAATGATTGAACTGTAAGAGTGAATTCTTTGTTTCATGATAATGATAAACATTAGATCTCAGGAGACCAGCTTTTCTACCACTTACTCACTATTTGAAAATTTCATAAAACTTAGACAAATAAAATTACATTTCAAACTTTCCTTTTTTTAAAATTTTTATTTATTTATGATAGTCACAGAGAGAGAAAGAGAAGCAGAGACATAGGCAGAGGGAGAAACAGGCTCCATGCACCGGGAGCCTGATGTGGGATTCGATCCCAGGTCTCCAGGATCGCGCCCTGGGCCAAAGGCAGGCGCCAAACTGCTGCACCACCCAGGGATCCCCATTTCAAACTTTTCAAAGCAGGAAAAACCCCCTCAAGCTCAAGTGTTTTTTTTGTTTTTTGTTTTTTGTTTTTTTTTTTGTAATGACAGAGAAAAAAACTTCTGGCATAAAAGGATGCTAGAAAGCCCTATTATGGACAGATGCTTGGGATTATAACAGTGTTTAAAAACAAAAAGAAAAACAAAAACCACCTTAAGGAATTAGAATTTTCGGGGATCTCCCCTACCTTTCTGCCTACATGCTTACGTCAGACCATTGTACTGATAAATCATTTATCTAAGCAAGGCAAATGGATAAGTTGCAATTTCACCTTGAGCTGCAGGAGTTCTGACATAAATACACTCACAGTTGTCATTCCTAATCTTGCCAAAGGCATGTGGTGATTAAATATGGCTTAGAAACAATAAAGTATCCATTTGAAAATAATTTGTTATAGTCTTAACAGCTCAGACTCTTGATTATCAAGCTGAGTTTGTGGACTGGGATGTTGGCCCTTTGTGTAGAGGCTTAGAAGGAACAAGGTAGGATTTCAGTTCTAAGTGAGATTTGGTGGTATTCAGCAGGAGCCACTTAAAGAACTATGTTTGTAAACTATTTGTATATTGTGTTGTTGTAGAAAAAAATAGAAGCTATCCAAAAATCACACAAAATTCATGAGTTTAATATTTTAAAGGTATCTGCCCTTAGAGAAGTTTCATATAACCAAGCAAATATATTACAAATAAGATTGTTAATTATTTAACTTCTTCAAAATTGTTTTTGATAAAAGTATAGCTTTGTATGCTAGAAAACTGGGATATGCTTAAGGAACAAAGTGATCATTTAAGCGATGATACTTTTTTCTGGAGGAGCAGAAATAGTTCCTGGAAGTGCCTGTAGCTTCTATAACAAATATGGCCATTCTCTAGAAAGAGGAGGTGATAGACACCCTGGTGGAGAGGGCAGTGGTGCTTGGGTGGTGGTTAAGAGTTTGACTCTTGGTTTCAGCTCAGGTCATGGTCTTGGGGTAGTGGGATTGAACCCCACATCAGGCTTTCTGCTCAGTGGGGAGTCTGCTTGGAGGGATTTCTCTCTCCCTTTCCTTCTGCCCTGTCCCCACCTCACCCCTCTCTCTCCCTCTCTCTAAAAACACCCCTCCAAAAAAAAAAAAAAACCCAAAAACAAAACCTGAGGGGAAGAGTCACTAACTTGGATGGCAGATACAGTACAAGAGAATTTATTAAAGGAGGTTTTGTTTTCTCCCATCTCCTAGATAGATGTTGTGCCTTTTAATTTAAAACTACTTTGAGGGATCCATGGGTGGCTCGGCTGTTTAGTGCCTGCCTTTTGCCCAGGGCGTGATCCTGGAGTCCTGGGATCGAGTCTCACACCAGGCTCCCTGCATGGAGCCTGCTTCTCCCTCTGCCTGTGTCTCTGCCTCTGTGTGTGTGTGTGTGTGTCTCATGAATAAATAAATAAAATCTTAAAAAAAATAAAACTACTTTGAACTTATTTTTAAAAACAGATCTTCTACACATTCAACCAGCACCAAACAATGGCCTCCACGGTAGTTTAAACCATCTTCTGAAGGTACCTTTTTATGAGCCATCCCATACAGAGGAAGCGTCAAAGTTTTCTGTTTGTGGCCTTACTGTTGCATTGCCCACAGATGCTCTAGATTGTTCATGCCCTGAGCTACAAAGTGTAAGTAATAACTTCACATATTCATAAAAATGTAAAGGGGCAAGTAAATCTATAACCGGGGTTACAACCAGGGTAGCTGATGATCAGGTTTGTGTTCTAGTTTAGGTATTTACCTAAGTAAATGTATGTGATTTCTCTGAAACTTGTCTGGAGATGAGAGGAGATACATTGTAAGATTGAGTGTGTGAATATGCTTTGTAAACTAGAAACTACTATCTGAAAATTATTAATTCCCTTGTGAGCTAAATGTCCTTAACCCTTCAAAACAGTAGAATCTTGGAGCTCTTTGATTTCTTTCATCAACAGAACGCTCTTACAGCTGCAAGTTTTCTTACAGGTCTTTTTAGTGGATCAGGCACTTGGCTGAGTTCAGGAGCTTGACTTCAGATCCCAGGAGACTCAGTAAGGTGAGGTTCCAGTGCTAGGAGATCCCCCTACTCCCCAAAGATATGGGATCAGAACAGAAGTTCCAAATTTAAGGACCAACCCTACTGCAACACAAGGATGGGGGCTGGGATTTCAGAATGGAGTTGGAGCCCAGTTATCAAGAGTCCATCAAGTTAAAACCAATGTCAAGGTGCATCTGATGCCAAATTAAAAATATTTTTGTAGAACTCAATAAGTATCCACTGTCTCAGGTAAGAATTATTCCTTATAGCCAGGAGTCAGCAAAGACTTGATTTTCTCTAATCCTCAAAGTAACATTACACCACATAGATCAGTAAGTATTTATAAATAAATGCTGACCAAAAGAGTCTTGAACAGAAAAAAGTCCAGTCAATATGTCCAATAAAAGTCAAATCCACAGCCAAGATCAGGGTAGGGGTATGGATTCCTTATCTATAGCTTACCTCGATGAAACTGCCATTTAAAATCATCATCATCAAAAAAAAAATCATCATCATCATAATAAAACATTACAATGTGGATGTTTTTGTCTCTGTTTTAGGAGAAAAGAAGGATCAGAAAGGCTAGGAAAACTGTCCAAGGCCACAGAAATTTGGTCTACCTGACTACAAATGTCCAAATTCTTCTCTGTTAAGAATGCCCTTTGCTATTCAAAGTGTGGTCACAGGATCAGCATCTGCTTCACTTGCAAGCTGATCAGAGATCCAGAATCTCAGGCCTCACTGGGTTTACTAATCAAAATCTGCATTTTAACAAGACCCTCAGGTGAGTTGTACTCATATTAGCTTGAGAAGCCCAGGGACGTTGTCCTGCCAATTTAGTAGTCGATTCTAGCTGCTGTCAAAATGCTTTGCCCCATTTTCTTGTATCTGCAGACTCCCACACAAAGTATTTCTGAGCAAGTGGCAGAATGGGAATTTAAATTCAAGCTGGTTTGGCTCTTTGTTGAGTAGTATAACATTTGGGTGTGACTGGAGAAAGAATTCTGATGGCCTTTTACAACATGTGTTATCACTTTGAATTACTTTCTCTTGCCCACGTTGTCTTGTAGAATACTTCTCTAGAACATGTGAATCAAATGCTTAATCTCCCTGAAGACCAAAGTAAGTCAATAGAAAATAGGTCAAGTCTTTGGTGTATAGGCCTAACAAAACACAATATTGCCTTTTGGGGATCCTTTAAAATAAACTCACAGAAGCTTTTGAACATCAAGATTGTATTGCTGATATACAGGAAGAAAAAAATCCCACAAAACTGATCTAATAACAATAATCATAAGCCTGGAGTACTTGCAGTGGTTCCAGGAACATAACAAATTTCCTTCAAATGGTTGTGGCTGTTCTTTTTGTTACATGTGAATAGCCCAAACTGCCTACCCCTGCAGCTTATTGGCTGTGTGACTGGGCCAAATCACTTAACCTCTCTGTACCTCAGTCTCCTCATCTATAATAATGGAACCCACCTCGTGTCGTTGTAAAAACTGAAAGAGTTAATGCATGGAAAGAATTTAGAACAGTCCCTGGCCTGTAACAACATTCTTATTACCTATTATCTTTTAAATATTCTTTTTTTAATAATAAATTTATTTTTTATTGGTGTTCAATTTGCCAACATACAGAATAACACCAAGTGCTCTTGTGTTAAACTCACTAGGCTTGTTGCATCATTTGTAAAATGGGAATACCGTCTTTATTGAGTTTTTGTGAAAATTAAATGTGTTAATTTAATGTGTACTTAGAATGGTGCCTGGCACACAGTAAGAGTTCAGTAAATATCTTTGTTGGTTGACAATATTTTTATAATCTATTGACATGACATGAATATCTTGTAGGTTTTTAAACCATCAATAACTGATGGATTTTTAGAATATTACAACAGGCAAATAAAAATAAATAAGTACATTAGGACATACTTTTCTTTATAAAATTGCAATATCTTTCCTATGATAATTACTAAGGTAGATCATCTTTGTTACAAAGTATGTCCTTTTGGTTTTGAGGTTTCATCTCTTCAAATATGTCCTATGCACTGTTAGCTGCTTGGCCAAATTACTTTTCTAAGCCCTAGTTTTGTAATGGAACAGAATGGAACAGTAATAGCCTCGGAGTTATAAGGATTAAGAGGTTAAGAATGTAAAATATTTATCAGAGAAACAGGTGCATAATAAACCATCAGAGAATGATGATGCTTTTATGCATGGAAGCATTTGCTAATTTTACAACCATTTTTATTTTAGGTTATTTTTACTCTAGTAGCAGCAACAGAGGAACTAAATATGCCATTTGGGAGGTCCAGGATTATGCAGAACAAGGAATACTGTCTTCTATATCACAGGGAATATGTCAGTGGATTTGGAAAAGCTATCAAGATGCCCTTGTGGAGATCATATACAGTACCAAAACCAGTAAGTTCCTGTGTCCACTGATCCATGAAGGCTGGAAAAAATCTGTGGTTCCCTAATATTCTAAGAATTGAATTTTGATTTTCAGTAGAGATCCCAAAGGGAGTTCGCTGGCCTGTGTCTTGTAAGACAATGTCCCACATATTTCTCAAATGTATTTATGGGTGATATGTGGGTGCAAAAGGGGAACACATCATGTTTTGCCTGGAGAAATTAAAAGATGTGTACAGGCCAATTGGTAAGGCAGGTAGAAAAGAAGCTTTTGAAGAGTGGCAACAGGAAACACAGAGGCACACTATCTATTTTGTACATCCTAAGTACATGGTGGATGCACCTAGAAGGTGATGCTAACTAGATTATAAAGGGCTTTACATTTACCTGGTTATTTACCACATACTTTACTTTCTGCTGTGTATCATGGTAGGCACAAAGAACATAATGTGAATAAGCAGTAATCCTTCCCCAAAGTATCTAGTACTCCCCTAGGTCAGGCTAGACTTACATGTAGAGATGTGCTATATCATAGGTCTCTCCAGGCTGAGGTTGAGAATTCAATTATTGATATTCTCTTCTTTTTTCACTGTCCAACAATCTCTCTTTCGATAAGTGACCCTGGGTCATTTGGCTATCAAAAGGAAGAAAATGTCAGATCTCTAACTCACACCATATACAAAATTAAATTGTTGGTGAATTTATAGACCTAAATGTGAACAGCAAATCCATATTTTCCTTTGCATGTATTTTTATGACCTTGGGGTAGAGAAGGTTTCCTTAGGACACAAGAACAACAACAAATACAGAGGGAATTGGTTAATTTGGCTATATTAATGCTAACGTGTGACAAAAAGACAAAGTTACGGATGAGGGAATATGTTTACATTGTATGTAAGAAACAAGAGATGAGTATCCAGAATGGTAATTAAAATCCAGAATGGCTAATAAGTTTCCAATAAACAAGAGAATGACAAACATCTTAGCTAATAAATGGGCAATGAATATATGAGCCAAGCAATTGAACCTCATTAGCAACCAGGGAAATGTAAAGGAAAGCAAAAATTAAAGTCTGCCAAAAATCAGTCAAAACACTCCTTCAGGGAAGAGATGGTTCTATTTAATGTATCCTCGCCCAATAGTGCTGCCCAGTAAATGTTTCTGAATGAATGCATTGGCTACATTAATCCCAGCCATTATTTTTAAAGACTTGAGGACAAAGCAGTACTTTCAACTAGAAGGGTAAATAATCAGGAAGCTGTTTTTGTAAAGAAAATTGTGATCTCTTAGGTCCAAAGACTCTTTTGACAAACCTCAACCTATTAATGTTCTTGCTTAGCCAAGAGATACTTTTTATGGCAGGGAAGTGATTGGTTGTATCTGGTTTATTTACTCTTCTTGTTCCAATTCAAGATTTCTGGAGAAAAATAAGCATATTTGCCCACTATTAATTGAAACTTTGTGTGTTCTGAACACCAACTCTGTTGCTGACAATGGTTTAATTGTGGTCAGTGGTAGGAGAGCACTGATGTTGTTTTCCAATGTGGGCAAATATTTTACCAACAGTTACCTGAGTTCATGTGTATGGTTAATGGCAATATCACTTTCCTATTACGCAAAATGTTCAGGTTGTGATTTTTTTCAACATACTGTGGAACAACAATGTGAAGTTACTTATTCCTTAAAATAGTTTGTTTCTGTTTTTGAGAAAGGCGGTATGATTCAAGACCAATCATATGATTTAGTTCTCTATTTTGAAAAGTCCAGGTATCAGGGATTGTGTGGAGTTAAGGGGAATGTTTGTGTTTTTAATATTTTCTCCTACTGTCTTGCATTCCTGAATTTATATGAGCTTTAGCGGAAACCAGAGGCAAGGAGATTTTAAGTGGGCTCAGACCAAGAGTTTAGTACAATTCTTTTTTGTTATTGTTTTAAAACTAGCTTCTTTGTTACCAAAAGTTGCTGTCTGTTCACTGATCCCACAGAACTACTTAAGTATTTCTCCCTCCATGTGACAGGATGGAATTCTAGCAATTTTCTGCTTTCTAATTCAGAAATTACTCCGTTAGTATGTTGTGGTTCAAGAAAATTACATACAAGGATGTTCTGAGATTCACATAAAAATGTTGTAAATCAGCCCTGTGTTTGAAAAATCAGACTTTAAATAAGCACTTTTCGGAGCATGGGCCCAATTGGCTTGTGTCTTGAAGTTTTATGGAGCTTTTGTTTTTCTGTGGTTTTGGTGGGTTTTCTAATTTTTGTTGTTGTTATTGTTATCTCAGAAGAGTTCTGGAGAAGTAGCTGTGATTTGAAATCACGGTCCTGCAACAAGAGCTTCAAAACTATTAGACTATATATGGGCTTCACTTCTGGGGCCACTCAGTAGGATTATGTGAACTGCTTTTTCTGTTGCTGGGTGAAAAATTGAAATTAAGAGCAGAAATTATGATTACGTTTTAGAACATTTACCTTATAAATTTGATGTATATCAAAGAACTTTTAGAGAGAGGAAAATCTAGCACACTTAAACAATGTTTCCCTTTCTCTTGATATATATGTGTATATCATTGGATTTTTGAATAGCCTTTTCTTGTTTCCAAAGCTTGTTAGCACTAATATAAATTATGATCTAATTATGTCTTATGATTCTTTAAAAAACTAAGAACATTTTTATGTATCACATTTTTTGAACTATAAGAAATATTTTTCCCTGTAGGAAAAAACTATGACCAGAATAAGAATTTTAAAAGTATATAGTCATTATCCTTACTGTAAGACTAGATGGTAACAATCCAATATCTAAATAAATAACTTCAGCTTTTATGTTCAGCCTATAGGTAAAGAAAGGCTATAACTTCAATAAAAATAATGTTATCCACTGTTCAAGTATTATTTTAACCCCATACCAGACTATAAATGAAAGCATCTCACTTTCCTGTCTATGCTCATCATCTACTTCTCTTGAAGAATTTTGAGAGCTAGAGAGTTCAGATGTTATCTGAGTTCTAATTATTGTTTTCCTGACTCTCTATCCTTTAGCTTAAAAAACTCTTAAGGAACTCTGAAAAGCTAGCAGGGTTGAAGCTGTTTCTATATGTGGGGATGGGAGGATGGTTTGCTGTGCTTTCTCAGGAACCCAGGACTCAGAAATGACATGACCATACCCGCCCCCCCCCCCATCCTGGTAGAGCGCTGCCTGTTGCATAATCTCACCTTTATAAAGGAGGCCACATCCTGTCTTCCCTAGTGTCAATACACTTATATTTGGGGTTCAAGTTTGGTATGTAAGAAACAAGATTTTCAGTAAACAGAAAAAGTATAATTTTTTTTAGTACTTTCTGACTAAAGCCATCCTGATCCATTTTCCCCAACTCAAAGTCTGTGCTACTTTGAGAAAATAGTAAACATTTTTGCCCAACTGCAGCCTTTGCTAAAAATTATAATACACTTCTTTCTTTAACATTTTTATAATTTTAACTGTTGAAAATAGGGGTTTTATCTTCCTTACATTACAGAGAATACACCCATGGCTACATTTATGTATTGTACATTTCTTCAAGTAAAATGTACAAAACCTGTGAAGTTTTAGAGTAAAATGAATAAGACGTGTGGCAGGAAACATCAACTCACAATATTCTGGTTGTCTCTGAGGCTCACAATTGATGTTGTTGGTTCTCCCATTTTATAACATCTTCACATGCCCCTTTATGTCATTCAGAACTGTTTGTTGTGATGTATTTTTGAAAGAAGGAAAGATATATTTTTGAGACTTTATGCATCTTAAAAATTCTTATTCCATCT
The DNA here is from genome assembly GCF_003254725.2 of Canis lupus dingo. NCBI lineage: Eukaryota > Metazoa > Chordata > Mammalia > Carnivora > Canidae > Canis > Canis lupus. Next base: position 230,347 of record NC_064243.1, on the reverse strand, counting down.
ATATACTTAGTGGAATTATTAAGAATTATTAGAATTTTAGAGATAATTTTTCTTCAAATTAATAGGAGATAACATTTCCTGCACTGTCTAATATTTTTATATGTTCCCTAATTTTTCCATCTTTTGTCTTTAATTTTACTTTTTGAGAGATATTTGCAACTTCATCTTATAAATATTACTGAATATTTTATTTCTGTTGTCATATTTATATATTTTTTAATTCAAAGAGCTCTCTCTCCTTTTCTATAGCTTTCTCTTCTTTCTGTATGGATGCCTTGTATACTCTCATCTCTCTAAGGAGCAAGTTTTCTTCTCTCTCTGCATTGTCTCTTTTTTATCATGGTTCCTCTTCAACCCTGACAAAATGTTTGGTGATCCTTGGTTATAATTTTATATGTTAAGGGAGAGGTGCTAAGCTTCATGGCTGGGGCTGGCCAGCTGATAGGCTGATAGGTTGTTCAGGATAAGAACCAGCCATTTCTTGGGGAAAATTTCCAATTGTAAGCATCTAGTTTTCCTTTCAGGCTGGTTTGTTTCCCAAAGAAGGACACTTTTAATCTGACCTAGCATATAGAATCAGGCAGCCTTCATGTGAGCAATGATAATGGGAGGAGTCTTACCATGCAGTATATAAATTTTTATTTAATCCCATTGCTTTCAATATGGTGCACTTGCTCTCTGGCCTGTCTTGTGTCCTTAGACTGAACATCTCTCTGGTTCAACTTCTCCAGTGAGTAAACTTTTTATCTATCCTCTTTTACAGACTTTCAACCGGGTCTCTTCTTTCTGGCCCTATGTACATTGCCTGTCTTTAGGAGATTCCCAAATTCTACCCTTGAGGTTTGGCAGTAGGAATCCATTCCATTGTGCCTTCCCGAGTCACGGCTTTTCAATGTCAGTATTTAGTGGTCTACTAAGTCATGTTGTAATGTAATAGTAAACAACTATGTTGATCTGATTTCCAGCTTCTGAACATTTATTATCTATTATGTGTTTTCATCATTAATGTTCTTTTAGTGGAATTTTGGAAGGGAGCAGAAATAAATGTGTTCAATTAAGTTGAGGGGTCTACTCAACTTCCATATAGTCTTCTCCAACTGGAGTGTTGTAGTATGTTAGGGAGTACATTCTCTTGTTGGCTTTCCAGACTTCCCCCATCCTCATCTCCTACCTATTCTTTTTTTTTCCTTAATTAATTTATTTATTTATGATAGTCACAGAGAGAGAGAGAGAGAAAGAGAGGCAGAGACACAGGCAGAGGGAGAAGCAGGCTCCATGCACCGGGAGCCCGACGTGGGATTCGATCCCAGGTCTCCAGGATCACGCCCTGGGCCAAAGGCAGGCGCCAAACCGCTGCACCACCCAGGGATCCCCCCTCTCCTACCTATTCTATACCTCATCATGCCTATGGATATAGTACAGTGTTTTTTGCCTTTTTCTTTGTAAACTGATCTTTCACATTTTATGTTTCTCCGCTTTACTGAGATATAATTGGCATAAAACACTGTGTAAGCTCAAAATGCACCATGTGATAATTTCATACATGTATATATTATCAAATGATTACTCTATACATTTAGACACCAGGTAATTTTTGCTTTTATTACAATGCAGTAAATAAGGGAAGGATATCCTAATTTAATTAAACCTTCTTTGTTGTTAAGAAATATATACACTATGGGCAGTAATGTTCATATGAATCAAAATCTGAAAAAAATTAAATGAATAGTGAAATGTTTACTTATGATTATATGCTAATTGAAATATGATGATTTAAGACTATATTGCCTTAAACACTTGGGTTAGGCAGCATATTTATAGGATGTCTGCTAGTGGACTAATTATTGTTTTAGCCTTTAAATGAAGTTACAAAGAAAATTGCAAAAAACATATTCCTATATTACATGATGAATGAAGCACAGCTACAATTTTTTTAAGTCCCCAAATAAGTAAGTTCAGATAACTGAAGTTGCTTTAAATTAATCTCAGATTGCCCAACAGTTTGTATGTGTATTTTATTTTATTTTTTATTTTTTATATGTATATTTTAAAAGATTTTATTTACTTATTCATGAGAGACACAGAGACAGAAACACAGGCAGAGGGAGAAGTGGGGATGTAGAACTCAATCCCAGGACCCTAGGGTCATGTCTTGATTCAAAGGCAAACACTCAACCACTGAGCCACCCAGGTGTCCCTCGTATGGGTATTTTATTTATTTTATTTTATTTTATTTTATTTTATTTTATTTTATTTTATTTTATTTTATTTATGATAGTCACACAGAGAGAGAGAGAGAGAGAGAGAGGCAGAGATATAGGCAGAGGGAGAAGCAGGCTCCATGCACCGGGAGCCCGATGTGGGACTCGATCCCGGGTCTCCAGGATCGCGCCCCAGGCTGAAGGCAGGCGATAAACCGCTGCGCCACGCAGGGATCCCTCGTATGTGCATTTTAAAAATGAATTGCTTTTATTTTACTTTCAATATTTACTTGTAAGTACACCATATATCATCACCAACTAAAAGTTAGATCTTAAAAAGAATTTTTGTTTTTTAGCAGGAGCTCTCATTATTCATTTGCTCTCAATTCAGGATTTTATTCTGCAAATATTCCTTTCCAGGATGTATTTGATTTGCCTTCCCAGTGTTCCTAACCAGAAGGGAACCACAGAAGAAAACATTGCTGAAGACACCCATTTCCATTGCTTGCGTAGACCTGATTCACTAAGAAAATAAGAAAAGGTTAAATGAAAAACATTCTAGGGAAGTTACAAACCATATAAGGTAATGGGTTAGCCACCACTGTAGGCGTAACTTTTTTTTTTTTTTTTTTCTCTTTCAACAGGGAGACACATCGCCTCTTCCTCCCACTGTCCCAGACTGTCTGCGGGCTGATGTCAGAGTTGCTCCTTCTGAAAGCCAAAAGTGTTCCTTTTATTTAGCAGACGAGAATATCACCCACGGCTTCCTCTATCCTCCTGGTTAGTATAACTCTTTTTTAGGGCAGCAACTTAGAAAGCCCTCATCAGCTGGATGTGGGCATGTGCCTTAAACATACGCTCCCCCACCGAAACTACCTGCTTGGGCAAAACTGGCTGCCCAGGAGGCTTCCAGTGGTTGTGGGGTGACCTATAGCCATGTAACAGCTATAATAAAGACTAATAAATTTTGCAGTAGGAACTGCACATCAGCTGTAATCTGGCCCAGATGTTTAGAGAGGTCAGCAGATTTAGGGTTTAATTTTAAAACTGAAGATTCTTTGGAGAGGGACACAAGGCATCTAAAAAACACATTTTTTCTGGCTGCTACCCAAGCTAAGGCCTGTACGGTGCATGCAGCTGTGCCTGTAGCAAGAAATCAGACTGGGATTCACGCCTGTAACACACAGAGCATGCTTGTGTCCAACAATTTCACATTGTGGATTAAGCAGCTGAATGAACTTTACATTTTTTTGTGTTTTGTTTTGCTTTGTTTTTTTAGAAAGCATCTCTCTTCAGAACATGCAAAAGCCAGTGTCATTTTTCTGAACTGAAATCTCTTCCCTATTTAGCAGGAAATGTCATTTTTATTAACTCACTCATGAGATTTTCAACAATTTCAGCTTCTGAGAATGGATTTACTCCTGATATTTGGCTTAATTTTTCTGTAAGCCATGACCTAAGAGGTCAATTTGGAGATTTATAGCTTAGGGATTTTTAGAGTGGGGGAAAAAAAAGGCTTGGTGAAAAGAAGTAGTATATCAATTTAAATACCTAGCACAGGGATCCCTGGGTGGCGCAGCAGTTTGGCGCCTGCCTTTGGCCCAGGGCGCGATCCTGGAGACCCGGGATCGAATCCCACGTTGGGCTCCCGGTGCATGGAGCCTGCTTCTCCCTCTGCCTGTGTCTCTGCCTCTCTCTTTCTCTCTGTGTGACTGTCATAAATAAATTTAAAAAAAAAATTTATAAAAAAAAAATAATAAAATAAATAAATAAATAAATACCTAGCACAGAGTTAGGATAAATAAACTGATATATCTTATTAAAATATCTGCAGAGCTCCCAAGCTTATGCAAACCTTAAGTAGTTGCAACATTTTATTAATAATTTTTAAAATTGGCATATAAAATTATATCTGTTGAGCCGTAAGGCATTGGTTGATATATAAATATTTGCCTCAACCAGGAAATGAAATTAATAACTAAACAACTTGTCTTAAAATATTAAGGATTAAATGAAACTCTTTGCTAACTCTCCACTATTTTGTTTGTTAGAAATTCCATCAGAAACTAATCTTACTTTTCTCTGAAAATGAGGTAATACTGTCCAGATTGCTATCCCAACTTTCAGAGCTTAATTTAAAAAATAGAGAAAGCTTCTAGGGTTCTGAGGACTGTGAATAGCATGTGAAATTTTAAGGAAAAAGACCCCAACAATTTGTTTTTCCTTGGTTTTTGGTACCCACCCACTGGCCTTTCACTTAAATATTAGTTCGCATATCCAAGTATAATTTAAATATAAAAAAACATTATGATAAACATTTATAGGCTTGCAGCTTTTTTCATCCTCATGATATTTCCACGATATAAATGTCATAAGACAAAGCACTTTGCTCCACTGGTTAAGCTGGTATGCAGCAGAGCTGGGCTTTCAACCCAGGCACTCTGATTCTGGACCACACATGTCCGGCACTAAGCCAGGGAGCACATCCCCCAGTCCTCCAAACCAATCATGTGTGGTGTCATGAGCATTGAGTTAAAACTTACTTTCTTAGGAACATTTGATTTTGGAAGAGTTGTTTATAACAGCACTATTACTTTGTGCACATTCAATATCAATGCTTTCATATTGTTACAGTACTTGTTTTCTAGGGCTGTTGTAAACCGATTACAACAAACTGATAGCTTAAAGCAATAGAATTGTATTCTCGCATAGATCTAGAGACCAGAAGTCCAAAATAAAGATGATGGCCCGGCCATGCTCTTTCTAAAGGAGAGAACCTAGAGAGAATCCTTCTTTACCTCTTTCACTTTCTGGGGGGCTTCAGGCATCACTTGGTTGATGGCTACATCACTCCAATCTTCGCATGTGTCTTCACAGTGCCTTCTCCCCTGAATCTCTCCTCTTCTGAACCTCCTGTCTTTATAAAAACACCAGCCTACTCTAAATCCAAGATAATCTCATCTTGAGACCCATAACTCAATTGTATCTGTAAAGACTCGATTTTCCTATGTATCACATTCACAGGTACAGGGGGTTAGGACTTGAACATATCTTTCTGAAGGTCACCATTCGACCTATAGGTATCAAATGCATAAAACTGCTGGCCTTATTGATAACCTTTACTGGGGAGTACTTAATATTCCTATGTTTTAGCTGCTAATAAATTTTCATTGGTATGTAATAGTATTTTACTGATTACGTATTTTGTTATATTTTCTCTACTAGCTAGAGTTAATCAAATTTGTTTTACAGCAAATAATAGGACTTCTGGTAGTCAATATGATGTTTTAATCACAAGTAATTTGGTCCCTATGTATAAAGCATTTAAAGGTAAGTATTCATTTAGATTATTAATTTTAAAACACCTAAGTGACTTTATGAACTTATAAATTAAACACATCTTTGGTTTTTTTTTTTTTTCGCAATTTGTCCCTGATATTGAGTCATTATGTTCTAATGTTTTAATTTAGAAATAGGAAGATCTCTGGCATAGTTATGTTTTTTTCAGCTTACTTCAATTTTGGGTGCCTTCTGACTAGAACTTCAATAATTTGTTTTTAATCTAATTCAGCTGTAAATGGCTAATCACAAAACAAAATTTTACTGACACTCACCATAAGTAAGTGCAACATGTTTGTCTCTATAATCATAATCAATAAAGCAATGTGTATATTCTGACCATGATTTAATATAACTGTCCCCAAAGCACCTCAGTACTAGAAAGGAATTTGGAAACATATTTTACTTGGAACGCCTGGGTGGCTCAGTGGTTGAGTGTCCGCCTTCAGTTCAGGGTGTGATCCTGCAGCCCTGGGATCGAGTCCTGCATCAGGCTTCTGCTTCTCCCTCTGCCTGTGTCTTTTCCTCTCTCTCTCTGTGTCTCTCATGAATAAATAATTTTTTTTTAAAGGAAACATTTTACTTAATTTCAAGACTGCAACTACCTCAGTAACAGGAAGTATCATCAAAGTGACTATCTTTTTAAGATTTTATTTATTTATTTATTTATTTATTTATTTATTTGAGAGAGAGAGAGAGAGAGAGAGAGAAAGAGTGCAAGGAGGGGAGGGTCAGAAGGAGGAACAAACTCCTCACTGAGCAGGGAGCCCAATGCAGGATTTGATCCCAGGACCCCTCAGATCATGGCCTGAGCTGAAGGCAGACACACAACTGACTGAGCCACCCAGGTACCCCTATCAATGTGACTATTCTTTTTGTTACATGGACTATTTTTCAGAATTACCTAAGCACCACTGACAATTATTGAAACAGAATTTGATGCTATTTAAATGTATCTCCCTATTATAGAAAATATTTCTGTGTTCAATAAAGGTAGATGTTTTTAACGTCTTATTCTATTATTTTTTAGAAATGTGGGATTACTTCCACAGTTTTCTTCTTGTAAAACACACCATGGAAAGAAATGGAGTAAATGTGGTTAGTGGGCCAGTATTTGATTATAATTATGATGGTCATTTTGATTCTCCAAATGAAATTACAGGGTAAATAATTTGAAAACAAATGGATTTTTTGATTTAGCAATAGGGTATCATGAGGGGAAACCTCAGTATGCTAAATAAAAGGTTAGAATTCTAATATTACACAATATATTTACATAGGGATGTTATCACTGACTATCTTCAACTGGTCTAAATATATTACAAAATTTTATATGGCAAATATTTAAACTAATGTGCAAAGAAAAAATTAGCAAAGTTTTTATTTAGGAAAAGCTTAGCAAAATTTTTACTTAGAAAATTTCTAAACAAATGGGCACAGGGAACATGTGTTTTTGTGAAGGTTAAAGAGATAAGAAAGACTCATTGTACTATCAATAAATATAGAGCCAGTCCGGCAATTAATTTAAAAGACCAAGTAGTGATGATTCATAATATTGTCCAATAGTGGATGATTCATAAAATATCTTCCAGGAGAGGGTAGAAGTTTCCCCTAGGAAACCAGTTGTATTAACTTGTACATCTTTGTACCAAACCTGGTCATAATACATTGCTAAGAATTACCTTTGGATACAGCACACAGGAATAGAGAGGTTTGGAAGTTTTATCTATTATTTCTTTTATTATCAAAGTTTATGAAGGACCGAACTAAACAATTATGCTGTCTGAGCCTAGATTGTGTAAAGCAATGGTTTCTACCTATACCTTTAAAAATTTTTTTTACTAATTTATTCATGACAGACACAGAGAGAGAGAGACAGAGACGTAGGCAGAGGGAGAAACAGACTTCATGCAGGGACCTTGATGTGGGACTCGATCCCGGAATTCTAGGATCACACCCTGAGCTAAAGCTAGACGCCCAATCACTGAGCCACCCAGGCATTCCTCTTACCTGTACCTTTTGATAGAGGAACATTTATGACAACTCAGTGTGTGGCCTTTCTGTATTTCATTTGTCTTGTCCTTATTTTAGTGCTTATTAATCCTACATTTCACCATTCAATAATTCTAGCAATCACTTTGATAGCACTTTACTACATGATAAATACCTTTCTAAACACATACACTTCATTTGGTCCACAAAACATTCCTATGTTAGATTCTGTTAGCCTCCCTATTTAGAGATGGAGAAACAGATATAGAGAGGTTAAGTATCTTGTTTATGTTCCACAGCTAATAAGTGGGAAAGTCAGAATACAAACCCTTTGAATTAATGTAGAAATCCTAAAATCACAGTAATATCACTATGTATAGCAGTCATACAGTCATATTTCTTTTCATGGGCTCCTAATAATAGTCTACCTTTATTTTTCACTTAAAACTTTAAAAAGCACTTTCATGTTTATTATCTAAAACTAAAGGACTGTCATATTAGTTGTAAGGATCTATCCCCATGTCTTCATTATGAAGTTGGTAGTACAGGATCACCTCTATGTTAAAATTAAGGAAACTTATCAAGTCATAGAATGTGAGAAGATTAGCATTCACCCAGACATCTAGCAGAAGTGCCGTGCTAGAGTTGGAATTGGGGCTTCTGTTTTCCAACTAGAAAACACAAGAGGCATAATATCATGGTCTGCTTTCCTTTGTATTCTCATATTTTCCCATAATATTATAATGACCAAGTTCAGGCTTCTATAAAGTTCTGTTCTGGCTTATGGAAATCTAAAAACATGTGATAAGATTTTGTACTTTCTATTCATTTACTTTCTTGACTATATTTTTACTATAACGTTTCTTTAAAAATGTATGACATTTATAAGTTCTTTTTCATTTATAAGTTTTAGAAGCAAAAGTGTAATAACAATATATTTTCAATTGTTTTTACTTTTATTTATTTATTTTTCTTTTCTTGTGTATTTTTTATTGGATTTCAATTTGCCAACACCCAGTGCTCATCCTGTCAAGTGCCTCCCTCAGTGCCCGTCACCCAGTCACCCCATACCCCGGCCCACCTCCCCTTCCACTACCCCTTGTTCATTTCCCAGAGTTAAGAGTATCTCATGTTATGTCACCCTCTCAGATATTTCCCACTCATTTTCTCTCCTTTCCTCTGTAATCCCTTTCACTGTTTTTTATATTCCCCATATGAATGAAACCATATAATGTTTGTCCTTCTCTGATTGACTTACTTCACTCAGCATAATATCCTCCAGTTCTATCCATGTTGAAACAAATGGTGAGTATTCGTCATTTCTAATGGCTGAGTAATATTCCATTGTATACATAAACCACATCTTCTTGATCCATTCATCTTTCGATGGACACCGAGGCTCCTTCCACAGTTTGGCTATTGTGGACATTGCTGCTATAAACATTGGGGTGCAAGTGTCTTGGGCTTTCACTGCATCTGTATCTTTGGGGTAAATCCCCAGCAGTGCAATTGCTGGGTTGTAGGGTAGTTCTGTTTTTAACTCTTTGAGGAACCTCCACACAGTTTTCCAGAGTGGCTGCACCAGTTCACATTCCCACCAACAGTGTAAGAGGGTTCCCCTTTCTCCACATCCTCTCCAGCATTTGTTGTTTCCTGTCTTGTTACTTTTCACCATTCTCACTGGTGTGAGGTGGTATCTCATTGTGGTTTTGATTTGTATTTTCCCTTCAATTGTGTTTTTAGATACATAATGAACACTAGTGTTCCTACCCTAGTGCACTACTTTGTGGTGCTGACCAGTGCAAAAGCTAGAGCCACACCCCTAATGCCTTCCCTGGTTGGTTGGATGTCCTACCTCCTTTTTTTTTTTTTTAGTTTATTTTTAATAAAAAAATTTTATTGGAGTTCAATTTGCCAGAAAGGGCTGGCAGGATATATTCAGGGTCCTAAATGAGAAGAACCTGCAGCCAAGAATACTTTATCCAGCAAGGCTGTCATTCAGAATAGAAGGAAAGATAAAGGGTTAGTGTCCTACCTCTTATTATGCCTCACTGACCTACCAACATGAAGAGCTGCCCAGTGAGTCTGCTCCTGTAGAGTCCTCAGGACCTGAGAAAATGATTAGTCCAAGTTCCTCCAGGCTTTCATCAAAGTGGCTTTGACTACAACATACTTTTTAGTTGTTTCATGGATAGAGCTGTACTAAAAATTACCTCATTCTTGAGCTTTTCCTTGGACTATTGATCTTCATGTAATTGATGTCAATTTAAATATGTATATGCCTACCTGACCAAGTGTGTGTGTGTGTATATATATATATATATATATGCATATATTTTGTATTAAATTTATATACACTTTATTCACACTCATTCATAAGGGAAGGGATGATATCATATTAATATTTTTATTCTTAATACAGAAAATTTAGAGTTCTGTGCCAAAGCTGGCACTCAGTGTTTACTGAATGAATATGTAAATACAAAAACTCCATCAGCTGGGAACATGAGGTCTGAAATTAATTACAGACACATAGATAATGAGTAACACCTTTTTAAAACATCATGTGTTAAAAAAAAAAATCATGTGTTAGTCTACTTTAGTATCTAATATGGATCAAGGAAAATGGTATGTAAATAGTTACTTAAACTTGCATATGTTTTTATAGAAAAATATATATTCTTGTAATTGTGTTTTACTAGTTATTCAACAAATATATTGAGTATCTATTAAGTGCATAGTACTGTGAAAGAAACTTTTTTAGAACACACCATGGAGGAATACATTGTCTCTGACCTTAAGGAGTTCATATATAATTTTGATATATAAATGAGATATAAATAAGGATAAATGAAATATAGACACATAATGGGTCAGTTGATAATAGAAAAGTTATTTTAAAAAATAAGAGATGTCACAAAGTTGCTTTAATTGCTAAATCCAAAGTTGGATTAACTGCTAAATAATGTTATAAGGATTTAGTGTTTCAAATTTGAAGCACATTTGGCTGGAATAATCAATAAAGGAAGGTTATATAAAATGGGAGAGTAGAGCTGGGCCCTAAAAATGGGCAGAATTTGAACAAATTGAGAGGATTGAGAAGAACCTTCAATGGAGAAAAGATTTGATAACTAACTGATTGGGTGCAACAGACAAAGAAAAAGGGATACTCGAAGATGAATCAGAGATTTTATTTATTTATTTTTTAAGATTTTATTTATTTATTCATGAGAAACACACACACACAGAGGCAAAGACATAGGCAGAGGGAGAAGCAGGCTCCATGCAGAGAGCCTGATGTGGGACTCGATCCCGGGACCACGGGATCACTCCCTGAGTCAAAGGCAGATGCTCAACTGCTGAGCCACCCAGGCATCCCTGAATCATAGATTTTAAATGTAGGTAATCAGGAGATAACAGAGGGAAATTAGGAATGAGAACTATTTTGGTTGGTCGATAAGACAGTTATGTTTATGCATGTTCTTTGTAGAAATAAGGGTTCACATGGAAAAATCCCATAGGCTAGTAGAGACTGGAAATTAAAACTTAGGTTCCAGGCCAGATTGGGATTCATCTCTCTTCTTTCAGGTGTTCAACACATAACTCCTTCACCATACTGTGTACTGTGGGAGATACACCAATAAATTAGTCATGAATTCTATCAAAAGGGACTCATAGTCTAGCCCTTGAATGCCTAGTACAATAGAAGAAGGAAGAGATAAGTGAGACAAAGAAGGACAGTGAAAATTACTATAGGATTTAAAAGAAGAAATATTACTTAATAGGGAAGGTGACATTCTAATTGGGTGTGGAAGATAGTATTTTAACTTGAATGTTACTGGCCTTTCAATGACTAAAGTTGGATAGCAAAGGTTAGAGGCTAAGCAGTAGGTCTCTCATAGTCCTAGAGTAGGCAAGGGTTTCCAAAAAATGGTAAGCAATCATTCTTCACTTACTTTTCCAGTGTCAGACAGTGGTGGCTAATACAGCGTGATGCTGGTTATCAGTCAGAATTTAGTAGTTCTTTATAGCAGAGTCTAGGTAGCTACTATGGATTGATTAAAATGGGTATGCAAAGAAGAAAATATTGGCTCTCCCTGGTCTAGGCCCTTATTGCCTTTTATCAGAACTTTTGAAAATGAATCTTAAATAGCTTCATTGTCTCTTGTCCTCCTCTTGTTCACCTCTGTACACCACTACTGACTTACCCTAAATGTTAGGTTTTCATTGTGATATCCTTTCTCATCCCAAAACTTTAGCTACTCTAAATAAAAAAACAAAAGCAAGCAAACAAAAACATCTAGGCCTGTACTTAAGGCTCTTCACAATGTACCTTCAGTTGACCTTACAAACCCAAGTTGTGGGCCCACTGAAGTCCTTGAAATGACTTGATACATCTTGAATTTCCCTACTTCAACATCGTTGCTCATGCTTTTCTTTCCTAGAATGCCTTTCTTTTCCATCTGCTAAAAACTCTACCTTCAAGATAGAAGGTAAAATACAAGACAGAAGGCTTCAAGGTAAAATACAAATGGTATGAAATCTCTGACATCCAAAGTAAAGATAATCTCAAAATTGGTAGGGCATCATCTCCATTGAAGAAGACATCAACAATAATGAGTTGGACATTATTTAAGATACTAAGGAATTTGCAGTATAATAATAAGGATATGACATTTATAAAGATTATGATGAGTGTAAAGCAAACTTAAGCCAAGCTATGATTTTTTTAAGGATTTGTATTTATTTACTCATGAGAGACAGAGAGAGAGAGAGAGAGAGAGAGAGAGAGAGAGGCAGAGACACAGGCAGAGGGAGAAGCAGGCTCCATGCAGGGAGCCCGATGTGGAACTCGACCCCAGAACCAGGATCACTCCCTGAGCCAAAGGCAGATGCTCAATGGCTGAGCAACCCCTACATCCCCCAAACTATGATTATAAGAGATTATGCATAGGATGTGGCAGGATGAGAAAGGGTCAAAAGTAACTGAAAATTTAGGCATGACTGACTAAGAAATATATGAGACAATCAGTTGTTTTGCAAAGAATCAATTTGCTTTTGGTGGTCTTCAATTTGAGAAACTAGTTGAACACCTAGGAGGATACATGAGAAACAGTGTAGAAAAGATCTTAAATGCATGGATTTTTGAGTTGGACATCCTGTACTGAGTTATTGACATTGCCTCTTTGGGTAAATAACTGAATGTCAATCTCCTCAACTATATACAAAAATTCACATAAAATTCCTGTAAGCATTAGTTATTTCTTATAAAATCCTAAGAAATCTCAATAAATAGTAAACAAATGGTGGCCATTTTAAAGAATCACATCTTATGTTAGAGTTACACATTCTGCAGTCCACATAAAGGGAGACTATATACAAGTAAAATCCTCTATAATCAAATCACCCAATAAGGCATCTACAAACTATACCTTAAGTCTAAATCAACCAATATTCCCCCTAACATTAGAAAAGGTAATTGTGCCTTGAGCACACAATGAAATAGTTGACTTGCTTTACAGGGCATGATGTATGGAAACTGCACTTTTAGATAATCCAATTCCTCAGCTCCCCTACTGTAGGAGATCTGAAGGAATTGTCATCAGTTGTAGAAATGATAGAAAGAAAGAGAAAGACAGAAAGACAGAAAGAAAGAAAAAGAAAGAAACAAAGAAACAAAGAAAGAAAATAATAAGGAAAAGACCATTGCAGTTCTGTACTGTACTTAATGAAACAAATCTGCATATATGTGGATCCCCATAGCTCAAACTTGTTCAAGGATCAATTGTATTTAAATACAGCTCATAAAAATTGTATGTATGCAAGGCTGCTCTTCTGTTGGGATGCACGAGTATAGTAAGAGTTGTCTCTTGCTGGCTTCTGTTCAGATTGGTTGGTGCAGGGGGACTAGCTGATATTAAAGGACTTGAGAAGCACCTCTGCCTAGATATAGTTATGTGTTGTGCTTTAGGTTTATTGAATCAGAATTTTAAGAGGATAGACCGAGTCTGGTGTTGAGTAAATATTTATTTGGCTAAATACCAAATAAACCATAAGAGAGCAGAGCAATATAAATCAAGTGGGAGAGAACTTTACAAAAAATGTGATAAAAACTATTAAACACTGCTGAAATGGGGCATAGTAAAGGCAGGAAAAAAGAATTAATTACATTCTCATTGGAAATATGAGGTCAAATTAGTACACTGTATATTTATTTTTAAAAATTAACACACAACATTAATCCCACACAGAGAAGTGCTTGAGAGGCTGTAGACAAGCAGTACTTTCCTCTTACACTTCCTTTAGGTCAAATAATAGATGCCTTTTTAAAGCCTGCATATTTAAAAAATAACTATGCTGAATTCAAATGACAGTTATTAAAACACTCATCTAATTAAACAAACCCTTAAATTTTCATACTTAAAAAAATCTAAATGAAAATTAACAATACCATGTGAGTATCAGAAAATTACTATAAAGAATAAGAAAATATGTAGAAATCCATGGCTTTAAATGATCGACTTAACTTTTATATAGTAAAAAGCCTATTAAAAGTCAGGTGGCAAAGAAATGTCTGAAAAGATACTCTTCTATAATGATACTTAGGGTAATAAAATGAAACAGAGATGAAACAGTATTTTGCACCATAATTTGGCAAGGATGTGAGGGAAATAGGTATTATCCTCCACTGCCAAGACAAGTGTAAATTGGTATGAATGCCTTGAGGAGTGGAAGGTTTAATATCTGGTAAAATTAAAGTTGCATGTACTCTATGATCTAGCAAGTCCATTTATAGATCTTAGAAACTCATATTCTTGAATATAGGAGACATGTGCCAAGTTATTCATTACCATATTATTTATAATGCCAAAAATACTATCAATATGGCAATGAAAAAAATGCTATCATAAGCCACAACTAATAACAAATAATTTAACTAGCTTTAGATATATCACTATGGATGGATCGCAAACATAATACTGACTGAGAAAGTAATTATACACTGTCACTTATAATAACATAAGCTTGAAAACTCTTAAGTCAATACTATGTATTATATATTGATGTGCAGTAAAAGTTAAAACACAGGCTGAATTCACATGGACTTGTGATCATGATTAGTGCTGAACTGGGGATTTAACTTCATCTGTAAGATCTTATTTCTTTTCTATCTGAAGTAAATATTAAAATAGTTAAATTTTATGACTTTGTGGTGGTCTGTATTTGCTATAGTATACTTTTGTCTTCTTTTTATTTTAGTAAACCACAAAATTTAGCTATATCAAGATTTAAGGCAATAAAAATCCCAGGAAAAAGGAAAGTTTCTAAATGATAAAAGATCTTTCTGCTAATGAAAAATAATACCCTATGAAAAACAGTCTTTTGTTTCTGTTTTATAGGAAGATAAACCAGAAAGCTGTTTGGATTGAAGAAAGATGGCAAGCCCACATCGCTCAGGTCTGTGATGTAGAACTTACTGAGCTGGACTTTTACCAGAAAAAAGCACAGCCTGTCTCTGAAATTTTGCAACTAAAGACATATTTACCCACATTTGAAACTATAACCTAATATATAAATGAATTCTGGGGGAATATAAATGATTTTTCCCTCTTAAATAATCGCAAAATAAAACTCTCTATTTTTCCTTAACTCCTTAAAAAAGCCATGTGGCATAATTTCATTATTCCTTTTCACTTCTTCATCTCTGTAAATGTGAACTGTATTTTGAGGTCACACTTTTTTTTTGTTTGTTTTGTTTTGCAGAGATTGTGCTGTGTTATATGAGATTTCTTATCTCACTTGTAATCTTTGGCTATATTTTCCTGCCCAGCATTATCTAAACAGAAGGGAGAGCAAGGAAAGTATCACTTTGGTGAGCATTGTACAAGAAGTGTTAGATTTGACGATCAGACAATATTTATTAAAAGAAGCACATTACCTCATTCAATAATTTCACTTGTAAAAATTGTATAAACAGATCTTTTACAGTAGAAAAGACCAGAAAACAACCTCAAAGACTGGTTGAACAAATTATGGAATTATGTTTAAACAATGGAATGGAAAAATGCTATTCCAATACTATGAAGAAAGAAGTAGACCTATATATTGAATGTATGTCTACTGTTAAATGAACTAGGTAAAATAGCATGCTATCATGTCTTAGGCGTCAGCACTTTTTCTTTAAAGGACCAGAAGAGGGAGCGCCTGAGTGGCTCAGTCAGTTAAGCATCTGCCTTTGGCCCTGGTCATGATCTCAGGGTCCTGGGTTGGAGCCCTGTGTAGGGGTTCCCCATTCAGTGAGTGTCTGCCTCTCCCTCTCCCTCTGCGTCCCCCTCCTTCATGCTCTCTCTCTCTCATAAATGAAAAGAATCGAAAAAAAAAAAAAGAAAAAAGAAAAAGAGCCAGATGATAAAATGTCTTAGGCCATACAGTCCCCTAAAGTCAACTCTGCCATTACATCAAGGAAGTACTCATTGATAATATGTAAAAGAAATTGGAGTGGCTGTGTTTAAATAAAACTTTATTTACAAAAAGAAACAGAGGGTTAGATTTGGCTCCAATAAACTTTATTTAAGAAACAGACAAACAGGGATGCATGGGTGGCTCAGCGGTTAAGCATCTGCCTTCTACTTAGGGCATGATCCTAGAGTCGGGGGATGGAGTCCCACATCATGCTCCCAGCAGGAGCCTGCTTCTCTTTCTGGCTGTGTCTCTGCCTCTCTCTCTCTCTCTCTCTGTGTCTCTCATGAATGAATGAATGAATGAATGAATGAGTGAAGAAATAATTCTAAAAAAAAAAAGAAACAAGCAAAAAAACAAGCTATCCTTTGTCAATCCCTGATTTTATAATAAAGCTGGGGTGGGGAGAGGTAGGAATTAATAATTAATGGTAAAGAGAGAGGGAGATTTTTTTTTTTTAACTTGGTGACCTCTTGGTATCTAAAAATTTTAAAAGTCACTCTGTTTCTGTTTATCTTTAATTTTTCAAAACATATTAATCAAGGAGATCCCATACTTTTTGAGAGGAAATACCATTGATCAGATTTTTGGATTGCTAGACTAGCAATGTTCCAAATGATTGTTCATCCAGGGGACAGAGGCTTTAGTTAGTTTAAACGCCAATGGTTTTTTGTTTTGTTTTGTTTTGTTTTGAAAACCAGCTCTTTATTTTTTTTTAATAAATTTATTTTTTTATTGGTGTTCAATTTGTCAACATACAGAATAACACCCAGTGCTCATCCCATCAAGTGCCCACCTCAGTGCCCACCACCCAGTCACCCCCCCACCCCCCTTCCACCACCCGTAGTTCGTTTCCCAGAGTTAGGAGTCTTTCATGTTCTGTTTCCCTTTCTGATATTTCCCACTTATTTTTTCTCCTTTCCCCTTTATTCCCTTTCACTATTTTATATATTCTCCAAATGAATGAGACCATATAATGTTTGTCCTTCTCCAATTGACTTATTTCACTCAGCATAATACCCTCCAGTTCCATCCACGTGGAAGCAAATGGTGGGTATTTGTCATTTCTAATGGCTGAGTATACATTTCCATTGTATACATAAACCACATCTTCTTTATCCATTCATCTTTCGTTTTGTTTTAACATATTTTCTCCACTCATAGTTTAAAAAATTGTGCAGTGAAAACTGTAAGACACCAATTAAACTATTTCTAGTTACCTGGAACATTAAACCCGAAACCTTAAAACCCCGAGTATAAATAGAATTCCCACAATTCATGTTTCTCTGCCCCATCACAACCTGGAAATTAGATAAGATCACCTGAATTTAGACTGCACCATGGGGAGACAAATGGAGGATGGTTACAATCCTGAACTGAATTTAACTCTGAATGTTCTTAGTGTTTCTGAATTTCTCTGAAAGTGACTGAATTGTTTTCTATTATTAGATCAAATGAGTACTCAACACAAATTTCAGTCAGAGAAAAATTGAAGTTTATTGTTTTGCATAGAGATTGTGTGATATTATACCTTTCTTTTGCATAATCATTATCCTATTAAAAAGAAGTGCATATATCTGAAATCATTTTGAAGGAAGGATACCAATTATTTGACAGGTCATGGAATTACAAGGGCTTTGAAAGTGCTACAACTTTAAGTATGTAGTCAAGTTTTTACAATTAGTTTGTTTTATTTTTTTTTAAATCTGAAAATGTAGACAATAAAGTTAGTTGCATTTGAAAAACATTTATTTAGAATTTCCAGATACAGAAATGTACAGAAATATACATTTATTTAGAATTTCCAGATACAAAAGATGCATCGTTTGCAAGAATGATATAAAGAACTCTTGTATAACCTTCAGCCAGCTTTACCAATTGTTAATATCCTGACTATATATATAGTCTTTTCTCCCTGAACTTTCTGAGAGTACATGCTAGTCATTATACCCATTCACCCCCAAAACTTCAGTCTGTATTTCCTAAGATTAAGCTGTAGTTGGGAGGTTTAATGTTTGTACACTGACGTTATTATTTAATTTATAGGTCTAATTCAAATTTTCTTATATTTTCAGTAATGTCCTTTATATTATTTTCTGGGATCCAAGACAGAATTGTTCAATGCCTTGTTTTCTTTCCACTTTGTTCTCTTCTAATGTAAAATCAGGCTTTACAGGGGATCCCTGGGTGGCTCAGCAGTTTAGCGCCTGCCTTCCGCCCAGGGCATGGTCCTGGAGTCCTGGGATTGAGTCCCACATGGAGCCTGCTTCTCCCTCTGCCTGTGTCTCTGCCTCTCTCTCTGTCTCTCATGAACAAATAAATAAATAAATAATAAGGCTTTACCAAATAATGTTGACCTTTTTTTTATGAGTCTAGGTCATGTATTTTGTACATGTCTGTCCCTCAAATTGGGTTTTCTGACATTTCTTGATAATTGGATCAATGTTTTGCATCTTTGACAGAAACAGTACAACAGTGATGGTGTGTTCTCAGTGCTTTGTATCGAGAAGCACAAGATGTTCAATTATACCATTGTTACTGATGCCAAATTTGATCAGTTGTCTAAGTTGGTGTTCACCTGGCTTCCCTTCTGTAAAGATAATATTTCCCCCTTTATAATTTGTAAGTTATTTGTGGGGATACTTGAGACCCTATAAACTTCCTGGTTCATTAAATCATCCACTATCTTTAATAATTAATTATTTAATAATTAATTCTTTCTGATTAAATTTTTGCTATTATAGTTGCAAAAGGGTTCTTTCTTAAACTGCCATTACTCCTTCTACACTTATTAACATTCTACTGTAAGGAAAAGTTTTCCTATCTTATGTGTTTATTTGCTCATTATTTGTTTATTATTTGTATAGACTCATAGATTCTTTTTATTCCCATGAAGTAAAATACACTATAATTGTTACTTATTTTAGTACTCAAATTGCCCCAGATTTGGCCTGTGGGAGCTCCATTAAGTGAACTCTTGTGTTCTTTGACATATCCTCATCATTTTTAGAGCACCTCCTTACTTTTTGATACAAAAAATGTTTAGGCTCCTCTTACACTTCTCTGTGCTAACTCTGGAGTCAGCCATTTGTCCAAGGAGCTCTTATTCCATTTAGTGAGTGCTGGTGCCCTAATTACTTCTGGAGTATCACTGTATCTATGCCCCTTTAGTCAACAAAAATACAATCTGTGTCTACATATTTTTGTCTAGGATCTCTCTATTTATATCTCATATTTATAACTACATGTACAAAAAAACGTGAGTCCATTGTCTGGATATACTCATCTATTTATTCATTTACCTATTGAAAGACACCTGGGTTTCTTCTAAGCTTGGGCAATTATGAATAAAGCTCCTATGAACATTCATATATAGGTTTTTGTGTGGGCATGAGTTTTCAGTTCCTTTGGATAAATACCAAAGAGCATAATTGTTGGTAAGAGTATGTTTAGTTCTTTAAGGTTTTATTTTTTTATTGGAGAGAGAGCATGAAGGGAGGGAGCAGAGGGAGAGGGAGAAGCAGACTCCCCACTGAATGGGGAGCCTACTTGGGGACTTGACCCCAGGATGCTGAGATCATGACCTCAGCCAAAGGCAGATGCTTAACCAACTGAGTCACTCAGGCACCCCTGTTTAGTTTTGTAAGAAACTGCCAAACTGTCTTCCAAATTTGTTCTACCATTTTGCATTACTATGACAATAAAAGAAATTTCCTGTCATTCTACATCCTTGCTAACTTTTGATGTTGTCAGTGATCTGGATTTTGGCCATTCCAATAGCTGTGTAATGGTATCTCATTGTTTTAATTTGCATTTCTCCGATTATATAGAATGTGGAGAACCTTCATATGCTTATTTGCTATGTTCTTTGGTGAGGTGTCTGTTAAGGTCTTAAACCTATTTTTAAATAAGATTTTTTTTAATTGTTCAGTTTTAAGAGTTCTTCGTATATTTTGAATAAGTCCTTTATGAGATGTATCTTTTGCAAATATTTTCTCCTAGTCTGTGGCTCATTTTCTTTTTTTCTTTTTTTTAAGATTTTATTTATTTATTCATGAGACAGACAGAGAGAGAGAGAGAGAGAGAGAGAGGCAGAGACACAGGCAGAGGGAGAAGCAGGCTCCATGTAGGGAACCTGACATGGGACTTGATCTCAGGTCTCTGGGATCATGCCCTGGACAGAAGGCAGGCACTAAACCGCTGAGCCACCCAGGAATCCCCCTGTGGCTCATTTTCTAATTTTTTTGATATTGTCTTTTGCAGAGCAAAAATTTTTAATTTTACTGAAATCTAGCTTATTATTTTTTTATGGATTGTGACTTTGGTATTGTATCTAAAAAGTCATCACCAAATTCAGATTATCTAGATTTTCTTCTTCGTTATCTTTTAAAAGTATTATAGTTTTTCATTTTACATTTAGGTATATGATCCATTTTGAGTTAATTTTTCATATAGGGTGGAAGGTCTGTATCTAGATTCATTTTTCTGCATGTGAGTTTCCACTTGTTCCAGGACTGTTTATTAAAAAAAAAACTATATTTGTTCCATCATATTCCCTTTGTTCATTTGTCAAAGATCAGTTGACTATATTTATGTGAGTTATTTCTGGGCTCTCTATTCTGTTCCATTAATCTATTTGTCTGTTCTTGCTGCAGTACTACTCTGTCTTAATTACTCTAGGTTTTTAATAAGTCTTGAAGTCAGGTAGCAATTATCCTCCAACTCTGTTCTTCTCTTTCAGTATCATATTGGCTGTTCTAGATCTTTTGCCTCTCTATAAACTTAGAATGAGTTTGTTGATATTCATAAAAGATTTGCTGGGATTTTGATTAAGATTGCTTTGAATCTATAGATCAAGTAGAAGACTAACATCCTAACAATAGTGAAACCTCCTATTCATGAACATGGAATATCTCTCCATTATTTAGTTCTTTATTTTTTTCACCACTTTAGTTTTCCTCGTTTATATCTTGCAAATATTTTGTTAGATTTATATTTAAGTATGTCATTTTGAATTTGCTAATGTTAAGTGGTATTGTGTCTTTAATTTCAAATTCCACTTGTTCATTGCAGGCATAAAGAAAAGTGATTGACTTTTGAAAATCTTGTATCTTGCAACTTTACTAAAATCACTTATTGGTTCCAAGTTTTCTTTTGTTGTTGATTCTTTTGAATGTTCTACATAGCCAATCAAAGCATCTATGAACCAACACAGTTTTATTTCTTCCTTCCCTATCTGTATACATTTAATTGCCTTTTCCTTACATTTAGTTGTCTTATTATGTTAGCTAAAACTTGCAGTATGATGTTGGAAAGGAGAAGGGAGAGGGGACATCCTTGCCTTGAACTTTGCCTTAGTAGGAAAGTTTTGAGTTTCTCACTATTACATATGGTGTTAGTGGTAGCTTTTTTGGTAGATATTCTTTACCAAGTTGGGGAAATTCTTCTCTAATCCTAGTTTACTGAGAACTATTTATTATAAAATGGATTTGTCAAATGCTTTTTTTCTATTCTAATCTTTTTTCTATTAATATCTATCTATCAATATATTATTTTTTCTTTTTTAGCTTTTTGGTGTGATGGATTGCATTAATTGTTTTCCAAATGTCTGGCTAGCCTTGCATACCTGAGATAAATCCGAATTGGTCGTGAAGTACAAGTATTTCCATATATTGTTGGATTCAATTTGCTAATATTTTGTTGAGGATTTTCTTTTAAGATTTTATTTGTTTGTTTATTTTATTTATTTATTTATTTACTTACTTATTTATGAGAGAGAGAGAGCGCAGAAGAGAGAGAGCAGAAGCAGGAGTGAGGTGCAAGAGAGGGAGAAGCAGACTTCTCGATGAGCAGGGAACCTGACACAGGTCTCCATCCCAGGACACCAACATCACCACCCAAGCCAAAGGCAGACACTCAACCACTGAGCCACCCAGGCACCCGGTAGTTTTATTTTCTAAAACTAAAAGCACTGTATTGGCACAACTTTAATTTCTAAGTTGATATATTTAAAATCCAAATTTAATGAGATGTAGTTCTCCCCCACCAAAAATGGAAATAACTTATGCTTTCTGAATCATAAAACTAACATACTCATTGTAACACTATACAAACTGTATAACTATATATATACATATATAGTTATTTTTTACTTTTGGACAATAGAATTATGTCATCTCAGTAATATAATTATCTTTTCTTTTTATTCTGCTGACACAGAAATACATGATCAACTAACTTTGACAAGTACTTTCTATATAAATTATAATTTAATACAATAGAATTATTTGCCTTTAAATAGAGGGACCACATACTACTACTAGTTATATATATTTTGGTAGACAAATATATAAAAGGGAGATTTTTATAAGTTCCAATGTTACTGAATCAAAGTTTACAATTAATTTCCTTTGTAGAAATAGAACTTTCTGAGTGAGGTCAGTTAAGGTCTTAGGAGTAGACTAGGAAAGAAGGAAAATTCTAAATGTTGGCTTATTTTCCAGATTTAGTTAAAATTCTGGAAGTTTATTTTCTCAATACATTTGTTTATTTTTTCTTTTCTATGCTTTCTTTCTTTCTTTCTTTCTTTTTTTTTTAACCTTTCAGAGTTTTTAATGCCATACTTTTTATTAAGGGAGTTCAAGGTCTATTATTCTAAAAAGTGAGAAATAAATGAGTTTTCTGGGCAAGTAGAAGTGGATGGGTGGGATGAATGGAAGAAAGGAGTGCACCTATTGATGTGTCAATGATTCATCTTCAGCCACTAATTTAGCTGGAGTTTAGTATAAGAATGTTCATCAGTGTTTGATCACATTAGAATAAGTAAATGGAATTTTTAGGAGTCTGTATTTATGCCTATAGGTTGGGCTGATCTTAATGCTATAAATCCCATCTGGTTTTGGCACTTGAGTTTATATCCAAATTACATTTGGGTTCTTTGAGAAGTCCTCTTGCCCTAGGGACCTCTCTTTCCTTCCTCCACCTCCATTCCCGCCCCTGCATCACCACTATCCCACCACCACTACTTGTCATCTGTTTACTTTGGGAGGGCTAGGCATGGGAATGGAAACAGAACATAAACTGAAACAGTTTTTGAAAACACAAACAAGGCTGTTGGAAGAATCGACTTCCTTTTTACACAGAACCCTTGGCAGACCACAATCACTCCCTCAATCAGGACTCACGCTTGAACAAACTTCCAGACAGGAACAAACCTCAGTCTTCCAGTGACAGAATTTGTGCAACTCTGACTCCCAGATTCACAGTATAAAGGCAGTTGAATGATGACTAATAAAGTAGGACCCAGACTTAGAGCTACACTATTTCTATTCTCCTATGATACTGTTTGTTAATGTATAAGTCAAAGGCTCCTAGATCTAGAAGAAATCTGAAGAGGCCAGCTAGTCCTTCTGTTAAGGCTTACTTAATTAAAGAATAATGTTCTGTTTCTCTGAGGGATGAACAAGGACCTAAAAAAAGTTTTCACATTTCTTGAAATTGAGAAGATTTGCCTAACTATTATGACAGTGTCTTGTCTATTTCATGGGATCCTTAAAAGGTTTGTTAGTTTCCAAAGGAAATAAAAGCACTCATTTTGAACTAACCAGGCAATTGCTTCTGCTTCACTTGGGTTTAGGCACAACCTCAATGACTCAGATTTGTGGATTGTGTCAGGTTGTTCTTTGCCCTGTGATTTGCAGGTTTGACTCCTATATTTCCTGCCAGGACGAGTTAGCCACATTAATAGCATCCTCCATCATGGTTAGTGGTTGCCCTGATCTTTAAATTTGGCCTGCTTTTATTACAATCCATATCCATTGGTTAGGTCCAAGAATATTTTTCTAAGTTATGGCCACATAAGCACTTTAAGGCAGGAAGGTGGGGTGGGTAAGAACCATGGCATGGTTAATCTTTTTACTTCAGGATATTGGAAAGGAAAATAAAAATAACGGAAATGGATTGACCACAATGGTTCAATCAACTGGCATTGGCAGTATATTTATGAGTTTCTGCCTGATTTGCATGGATCTCGTCTCAGAAAATGAGGTTTTTCTACAGAGATTTCATCAAGAATCATATTCTAACCTCTGCCTCTTATAGCATTTAAGCAAAATTTTTCACAAATTAGGAAAAGAAATTTAGAATCAAATCTTTAATGGATTACTTTGATATTAAAAATGCTTTCCTCTCTTGCTGTTCCTTTGAATCTGGAACTGACTACCTTTTCCTAGTCATTTGGCAGCATGTCTTGCCTATTCAAGATCTTCTTATTAAATCCTTTTATTCAGCCAATGTTAATTGAATTTCTGTGTCCCAGGCACTGTTCCAGGGGCTTTGGATAATCAGTGAAAAAAAACTGGACCAAAAGCCTTGCCCTAGAGAAGCTTATATTCTAGCAAAGAAGACAAACAATAAATAATAGATACAACAGATAAGAAAATTAAATCATATGTGTGAGAAAATGGTAAGTGCTATAAAAAAAAAAGAATGAAGAAAAGTAATGCTGGTGAAAAGCAGCAGGAAAACAGGTTGTGAGGGCAGCTTGCTAAAAATGTAAAATAGGTTGGTCAGGTAGCCTTCCTTGAGAAGGTGAGGTATGAGGAGACTTGAACAAAATGAGGTGTTAAGCAGGCAGATTCATGGGGAAAGCTACAAAGGCGTGTGCTCAAAGGAGCTGTAGAAAGTCAGCATGGCTGTAAGAAAAAAATTTCTTGTCTTTTCAGACCTCTCTCTTCATCATTTCCTGGAATCCACTTACAAATAAAAAAAAATAGATAAAGGAGATTATTTTCAAAGTTGCAACCAAGTTAAAAAAGTGATCAGGTATTTTTTTCTTTTTTGTTTTAAGATTTTATTTATTTATTCATGAGACTCACAGAGAGAGGCAGAGACACAGGCAGAGGGAGAAGCAGATTCCATGCAGGGAGCCCGATGTGGAACTTGGTCCTGGAATTCCAGGATGATGCCCTGAGCCAAAGGCAGATGCTCAACTGCTGAGCCACCCAGGCATACCTTCTTTTTGTTATGTTTAACAGGTACTCTGAGTCACCTTATTCCAGAGTCAAGTCTCCCTGTAGGCAGATAATGAATAGGATATATTCTTAACATTCTCTCTCTTCTTCTCCTTCTGATATATTCATTGAATAGGGTATATCAAGTTCTTAGTTTGCAATAACCAATCTGTTAGCAATAGCCCCAAGCATAAGCCTGCATCTTATCCTCTATTCCTATTACAGCACCAAGATAAGCCATAAGAAATCTCCATGCATGTAACTAAAATTGCTAAGCATTGACAATTTCACGTGGTTAGGCTCTGTCGTTTAAAATAGAGTGTTTGATTTTCAGAGATGTGGTTTGACATTGCCATATTTTGACATAGTCTTTTGTCATGGAGTTATCATTGTCTGCTTTATGAAACATTTTCTAATTCATACAGTGCACCACACACCTTCGCCTCTCTCCTCATTTAATTTCACAATCTTTTGACACAGTTGTGATTGCTCCCAGTACACTATAACAAACCTGATAAGAATAGAGTCCAAATTATTTACTCAAGATCTCAAAGTTACTAGAATGCTAAACCACGATTGGACTCCATGTTTTTTTGACCCCAAGTTAAGTGCTCATTCTATTTCACTATAGTGATAGCCTATTGCTATCAATTAATCATGATATTGAAGGATACAAGAATCCAAAACTCAGGTCTTGCCTTCAAACTGATTATCCAGCTAAGGCAGTGTTTTCTAAGGCGACATCTGTGGAATCCTAATCCTCACGTACGCTGTCTCATTATATGCACTAACTTGCCTGGTGGATGTTTCCATTGAAGGTGTTTTTTAATAAAAATTTGCATTACACCTACATCCACATAGGTGGACTTTGAGAAAGCACATTGCCCTCTGAAATGTAGATGGGTCTCATCCATTGAGCTGAAGTCTTGACTAGAACAAAAACCTCTCCAAGCAAGAGGGAATTTTCCAGAAAACTCTCTTCAACACTTAATCTGCAACATTAGCTTTTGGGATTTGAACTGCAAATTGCTCCTCCCTAGGTCGGAAAATCATGCGGAATACCCTGCAGATTTTGAATTCTCTAGCTTTCATAATTCCATTCTAGCCAGTATCTTTTTATTTCATCTTCTTCTTTTACTTTAGAAACAGAGAGTGCCCACACAAGCTTCCCCTGCCCATCAGGAAGCCCAATGCGGGTCTCAGTCTCATGACCCTGAAATCATGACCTGAGCCGAAATCAAGAGTTGGATGCTTTAACTGACTCACCATCCAGGTGCCCGGCAAGAGCCAGTTGTCGTCTTCTTTCTTCTTCTTCTTCTTCTTCTTCTTCTTCTTCTTCTTCTTCTTCTTCTTCTTCTTCTTCTTCTTCTTCTTCTTCTCCTTCTTCTAAGATGTCATTTATTTATTTGAGAAGGAGCAAGAGAGAGTACATGAGGAGGGTAGGGAAAGGGCAGAAGGAAAGGGAGAAGCAGGCTCCCTGCTGTGCAGGGAGCTCAACTTGGGGCTAGAACTGAGGACTCTGGAATCATGACTTGAGCCGAGGGCAGACCTTAACTGACTGACCAACCCAGGTGGCCCCATGAACCAGTTTCTTAAAATAAAACTTATTATATGTGTGTGTGTGTGTGTGTGTGTGTGTGTGTGTGTGTGTGTGTGATATTAGTTCGGTTTCTCTGGAGAAACTTGACTAACAGACCTGGGATGCTCTATTTCCAATTGGTCTCTATGTTTGGGAAGCATTGAACATGATTATGTCCTTTGGAAGTATATTTGTGCACATTAAGATATCAAAGGCCCAAGGATTTCTTTCTTTTCAGTTAAAAAAATAAAAAGAGGGAATCCCTGGGTGGCTCAGCGGTTTCGCGCCTGCCTTTGGCCCAGGGCGCGATCCTGGAGTCCTGGGATCGAGTCCCACATCGGGCTCCTGGCGTGGAGCCCGCTTCTCCCTCTGCCTGTCTCTCTCTCTATCATAAATAAAAATAAATCTTTAAAAATTAATAAAGTTAAATAGTACTCTCAGTTACTTTTTAAAAAAAATAAAAAAATAAAAAGAACTTTGTAACTAAAAACAAAAGGTGCGCCAGCAACCTGTGCCTATAGTGCTAGTGTTCTGAAGAATAGACTTGTAAATATGGAGCAACGGAGACAATTTGTTAAACTAGTACTACATGGATGGGCCTGCCCAGTGCTTCAGAGAAAGCACAGGAAACTGAAGTAGGGCACAAGGTTAAAATGGTGCTCTGGTATCCTACTGCATAAACTCTGTGCAGTTCACTTTCGTTGCTAAAATTGGACAGTTTAATACCTGTTGTAAAGATTCAGTGAGCTAACACATGAAACCTGCTTAGGAAAGTGAAAACTGCTATTATTATCATCTGTTACTTGCTCTGAAAATTAACATGGGACTATAGATCCCAATGTGAAAGAACTTAGTCTGGTCCTAAAAATTAGATTGTAGGAAAATAACACATTTTTAAAAAATATAAAATAATCCACAGATTTAAAAACATAATTCTTTGAACCTATTGTACTATTACTAGATACATTATTGATTTGATAACATGGCTGGCTAGAGCCTTGGTGAAAGGCTGGCTGATAGATCTTCATTCTGTTCCATAACTTCAGAACTTCTGTCACACCATTGCTCTTAAAAGTAATTTTAGCTCATACGTTGTTATATCACAATTATTTATGATCAATCTGAGTAACTTGTTAGTAGAAACTTTACCTTTATACCAGTGACTACCAGAGTGTCTGATTGAGAAGGGGCTCAGTAAATGCTAAGTAAACTTATCTGGGCTTGTTTGTTTGTTTGTTTATTTATTTTTATATATATTTTTTATTGGAGTTCAATTTGCCAACATTAGTATAACACCCAGGGCTAACACCCGTCAAGTGCCCCCCTCAGTGCCTGTCACCCAGTCACCCCATCCCCCACCCACCTCCCCTTCCACTACCCCTTGTTCGTTTCTCTGGGCACATTTAAACTGGTGTTAGGAAAGCACTAACAGCTTTGGCTATATATTAAGCTATGCTTAGAGAAACTTTACATGTAAGGATACAATAACATGATTTGTCCTGC
The DNA here is from genome assembly GCF_003254725.2 of Canis lupus dingo. Taxonomy (NCBI): domain Eukaryota; kingdom Metazoa; phylum Chordata; class Mammalia; order Carnivora; family Canidae; genus Canis; species Canis lupus. Next base: position 202,262 of record NC_064243.1, on the reverse strand, counting down.
CATGTATTTAAATCTGGTTAGACTAAATTCTGCTCAATTTTAATCTTCCTTCTTTTCTTTAGCTTCCAGGTACCTGTAGAGTGCCTGTAGTTTACAAGACACATAGCAGACTGAAAAATCTAACTCATAATTCACTATGCTGTAATTCAGATGGGCAGAGAAGTCACCATCTGCTGGTTGACAGGAAAAAGTTGAACCCTAGTTCTGTTTAAAGCCTAGTGTGACCTTATAATGTAAAAGCAATCTTTTTGAGTGGTATTTGAACACTCTAGGATGAAAATATTTCATTCTCTTTTTCTGTCTTGGATAATGTCCACGTTTAAATGAAAAAAAAAAAAAGGTGGATTTCATGACCTTGTGATGCTTGGGAGGAGATCCCTGTCTTCCTGTTGTTCATGAATGTGCTCTGGCTGGCATCTTCTGCAGGGAGCGGTACATTCATCTCTGCCTTGCCATGGAATTGCCCATTGGTTCCCTGTGTTGAAATCTACTGGTGCTAAACTCAAGGTCCATCCATTCCACGTAGGCACTTCAGCCTCAGTCTCTCACCACATCTTCTCTATCCAGCTGGCCTTGAAATCCAATCCCACCTCCTAATGTGGGATTTCTTCTCCCACACAAGCTGCCTTTAAACCAGGATCTGTGCCTCAGGAAAATGGGTTCTTCTCCCTCTCTCTCCATGACCATGCCCTATTGCCTTATGTTGGCTCCCATCAGCTTCTTCCAAGCTTCCCAAGGCCACCTCCTCTGTACCCTCAAAAGTTATTTCCTCAGGAACCTACCACATTTGGTCTGTAGCCCAGCAATGTAAAAACTGATACACACATCCAACTGCAAGGACTGTTTTCTTCTTCTTTCCACAGTCAACAAGGCCAAAAAGGAGGAACATCTTCTCCTTCTGGATCCTCTGCACTGAAAACTCTGTGTCTTGGCAGTCAAGTCAGTTCCTGAGTATGTTGAAGAGGAGATCAAGAAATTTAGATACTGGGATCCCTGGGTGGCACAGCGGTTTGGCGCCTGCCTTTGGCCCAGGCCGCAATCCTGGAGACCTGGGATCGAATCCCACGTCGGGCTCCCAGTGCATGGAACCTGCTTCTCCCTCTGCCTGTGTCTCTGCCTCCCTCTCTCTCTCTCTCTCTGTGTGACTATCATAAATAAATAAAAATTAAAAAAAAAGAAATTTAGATACTCATTTCCCCAAATAATAATCCCTGGTGAAAGGCTAGTGTCTCTGGGCAAAGCCCTATTTTTGAATATCAGAACTCCAGTGTTTCATGTGATATTTTCTAAACAGTGAAAAACATATTAATTTCCCCCACTTCACTCTTACCCATCTTTGGGCAAGTCAGGATGAATAACTCTGCTCAAAACAGGCAAATGAGAAAAGTCATAGTAATGCTTTCAAAAAAATTTTTTTGAGAATTGGAGATGCTTCTTGTTTAGTGAGTTGTTTTGTGGGAGTAGTTATTAGTTACTTTAGAGACTTATTTATTTTAGAAGGAGACAGACAGAGAAGGCACAGGCATAAGTGCAGGGAGGGACAGAGGGAGAGAATCTTCAAGCAGACTCCCCACTGAGGTAGAGCTGGTTGTGGGACTCCATCTCACCACCCATTATATCATGTCCTAAGCTGAAACTGAGAGTCAGGCACACTCAACCCATGCAGCCACCCAGGCACCCCAGTTGTTAGTTACTTTGAAATAATGCACATTGCACTTCAAGATGTTGAAGGTAACTGAAAATGAGGCAAGTAAGATATTCACACTATTTCTTTAGTGCACTGTACCTTTCTAGGAAAACTTTAAATTCCTTTATCATTTTTTAAAGTATTTCTGAGGAGCACCTGAGTGGCTCAGTTGGTTAAATGTCTGCTTTTGGCTCAGGCCATGATTCCAGGGTCTGGGATGGAGCTCCATGTCGGGCTCTCTATTCAGCAAGGAGGCTACTTCTCTCTCTCCTTCTGCCTGCTGCTCTGCCTCCTTGTGCTCTCTCTCATTCCCTGTCAAATGCATAAATACAATCTGGTAAATAAATAAAGTATTTTTGAAATAATTATAGACTCAGAGGAAGCTGAAAAAATAGAGGAAAGAATCCAGTATACCCTTCCCCCAGCTTCCACCAGTGGTAACATCTCACAGGACTATAATAAAATACCAAAACCTGGAAATGTCGTTGTATCCAGGGCAAACACACTTCCTTCACAGATTTGCCAGAAAGCTATATTCATCAGGTAAGTGTGAGACAACTATGAAACGTGGTTATCTTAGACTGTTGGAGTGACTTTGGTTTTGAAAAGCAACATCAAATGAAGAAGTGAAATATTAAAACTTAAAGTTGCAATCATCTTTACCTTTAAATAAGAATTACTTAGATAATATGCAAGCATACATTTTTGAAGCCTCAAAACAGCAAGGAAGAAAGTGGAAAGGTCAGACTCTCTTCATGTTTCAAAAAGTAATTAGAGAAAAACAGCACATGGCACCACAAGGCTGGAAACCAGTTTTCTGAAAGTTTTAGTGGTGCCAACAAGTAGAAAAAGTTTCCATATAATTTCAATAACCAAGTAGAGTCGGAGTGACTCAAGGCATGTCTGATGTTTAGACTTATTTGACGGAAACTTTGTAGGCTGGATTTTCCTCTTTTCCCACTCTGACTTTACAAGCCAGAGCCCACATACTTGGAAACAGTAACTAGGCAATTAGTAAATGGTTGCTGAGTGATGGCATCAATAGTTGGAAAAAAGCTTGAATTTGGATTCATGACAGCTATCAAGTTAAAATTTCTTACTCATATTATAGATAGCTTTATATACGAATGGGACACAGGACTCTGGAAGGAAAGTGGAAGTTTTCTGGGTATATCAAATTAAAATTCATCTCGATCTGTCAAGCGTGTTATATAAAAGTATAGAGAAGACATTTTTTTTTTATTTTAAAAAAGTTCTCTTAAAAAATACTTACCCTGGGAGGCTCCATGTGTCCTCAGTAGCCATAGCTATGTGCTTTCTGAGAAGTCATACAGAAACCTCCCAACACAGAGGGAACTTAAATTCAAAGAGCCCTTGTCCCAGCACCAGGAACTCTAGGTTGGCCAGCTTATTCTCATCAGAAGCTGAAGCCAGGGCAAAGACAGGCCAGGAGCAGAACTGAGAGTCCTTGTCACTTTCATATTGTATGTTTATCCATATATGTTTATGGATATATAACAATATTGCATATTTATCTATCAGGTAAAAATAACATTCTCTTACCTGCAGCATTTCACGACTGCCACCACCACCACCACCACCACACACACACACACACACACACACACACACACCTGCTTTACTGGGTGAATATTTTGATAAACTACTCAGGATGGAACATGAAAAACCCATGAGCCAGACTTAATCAACACTCATTATTTATTGATCTGTTTTTTTACAGTGGTGGTGATGGCTATTACGTGTGAAGGGCATTCACTGGTCACCTTTTTGATAATTGAAGAATTCAAGCCAAAGGCTGGATTTGAATGTTAAGATAATAGAAATAATTTTTGATTAGCAGACAAGAGAAGGGAATGTAAAACAGTGAAGATTAACCTTCATTACATTTTTCTGGGCAATATGTTATGTAATTTCTTTTCCTCATTTCCCCTAGAAATCATCAGTAAAATTGGTATTACTAATGAATGCATGGTAGTGTTGGATATATTCTGTGGATGTGGCAAAACCTGAGTTTGGCTTCAGAATAGATACAGGGTGAGAATGGGAGCCAACATAGAATTTTAGGCACATCCTGTAACTTAGATTTTCAGGCAGTGATTCATCTCATCTTAATCGGAAATACTGTTATGATTATCAGGTTATCTGCTGTTAATACTTTTGCTCCAAATTTAGCCTGTAGAAGCAAAAAAAGATGACTGCTTTCATAGGCAAGAAAACATTTCCTTTCATATATGTGTTATAATTGTATCTGTATGTCACTAACAAAATTGTAAATACATGAAACTCTTTTGCAAATGGGTAGTTTGGACTAATTAATCAACAGGGAAATTTCTGATGTAAAAAGATGAAAAAACAAACACTTGTCACTGAATTTAAAGTATTATCTTAAAAACTAAAAATCAGTTATTAATCTTGTTATGAAACTCTAAATGCTCTCTATATACAGAGAAATACAGATAGGAAAATGGAATAACACTCAAAATATTATCAAACAGAGCAAATCACTGCTAATATCTGAATGCATATTCTTTTAAGTGCTGCTTATAGAAGGTCGTATTCTGTATATTCATTATTCTCTGTATCCTACAGATAATATAGTACTATGCTAAATACTCTACATACAGTATTTCATTAAACTTCTTTTTATACCAGGAGATAAATGCTATCTCATTTATGTGTATATACTTGGCTGTTTAAAGAAGTAGAAATTAACTCCTTTGGGGGTTCTACAAAGCCACTGTACTTATTTATGGTGTATGGTGCCTTAAATTGGTAAGCTCCACTGTTACTTCAGCCCAGACAGTGGCCTAAATTGGAATATTCCTTCAGGAGATTTCAGGAATATAAAGAAATCCAGATCAAAACCAAACTTCTAATGTACAGAAGAAAGAATTCAGGAATATCCAATGTATAGAGTTCTCTCTATGTTGATTGAAATATAATAGGAAGTATCCTCATATTTGGTTTATTTTCAAATATTGAAGTGCTAGGATCCTCAAAGACAGAGTTGAATTGTCCCAAATAAAATATTCAAGGTTGTTGTGTTTGAACAAAAATACAATTTTGGTCATGTATTTGCCAAAACAATTAGCATTACTCTGATTAATGCAATTATTGATTATAGTTATAGTTAAAAATATGAGTGTAGAAGACAACATAATGAAATGAAAATACCTTATGTTACAAAAATATATAACATTTTCAAGCTTTAAAAAGCTATGTATTATTTTATATGTATTTATTTTATGTTTAAATTTTTTAACAGACATACTGTATATTTGGGAAATGTGAATCCTTTTTTCCAAATGAAATTGTTTAAGACAAAATCTATGAAATATGAGTCACCTCCCAGACTTCCAAGAAACCAATACTCCTGAGTTTCCTTAACACATGGTGATTCATTCTTCCAGAATGCTCCAGAACGTGGGTGGCAAAGGAGAAATTAAGAGCAAATATAAGAATTAAACAATAGAATATGTCTTATTTTGCACATGGTGTTTCTTGCCTGAATGCATATTCCTGGTATTTTAACCCATTTTTGGGAACTACTTGATATTTTGTTTTTTCACTTTTACTCTATAATCTATGGTAATTCACTTGAAGATGGGAGTTACTAGAAACCACTGGGAGCAGTGGCCGGCTGAGTAATGAAACTTTTCGTGTGCCTTGGAGGTTTATATTTAAGACACAATATTTAGAACAATGCAATTGTACTTGAAAAGACCACTTTATAAAATGTATTACAGCCCTTTGCCCTTTTAAACGAAGTATTCTATACATAACCAAATGTTGTCCTACAGACTCTGTTTATTATCTTGAACAGCAATGCACTCTGCCCTTTGGCCAGAATTTTTTTTGTTTTTTTTTTTAGGATTTTATTTATTTATCCATGAGAGACACAGAGAGAGAGACACACACAGGCAGAGGGAGAAGCAGGCTCCATGCAGGGAGCCCGATGTGGGACTTCATCCTGGGACTCTGGGATCATGCCCTGGGCCAAAGGCAGATGCTCAACCACTGAGCCACCGAGGTGCCGCCAGACCTTTTTTTTTTTTTTTTTATGTATGTTGTGCTTGTTTTTCAATGTGTTCTTCGCTGCCACTCCTTACCCAGCCCGGGCCCACTATGCTCTGTCTGCCCTTTGGTTTCAGGAGATTGGTTGTCACTTCTTTCTCTGTAGTTATGTCACAGCTTAGACCAGCCCTGACAGCCATTTTTCTCATTTGCATTACAGAGATTATGTTATGGACTGAATTGTGTTCTCCCCAAAATTTATATGTTGAAGTTCTAACCCAATACTTCAGAATGTGACTCTACTTGGAAATAGAGTCTTCACAAGTGTATCAAGTTAAGATGAGGTCGTTAGGGTGGGCTTAATCCGAATGGCTAGAGTTCTTACAAGAAGAGAAACTTTGGACACAGAAACCTAAAGAAAGAGGATGTGAAGACACAGGGAGAAAACAGCCATCTATAAGCCAAGGAGAGAGTCTGAAACAGATCCCTCCCTCACAGCCCCCTGAAGTAGCCAACCCCGCTAAAACCTTATCTAAGATTTCTAGTCTCCAAAACAGTGAAAATACATTTCTGTTGTTTAAGCTATCCAGTGTGTGGTACTTTGTTATGGCCACCCTAGCAAACTGTTATAGGTTAGCTTGAAAATCCTGTATCTAAATTAATGAATACCATGAAAACTAACCATAAATAGACTTTGAAAAAGTCTAAGAATATATTTTCTACGAGTAGCTTTTATGAGCTTTATAAAACGAATATTGGCTATTCAAATCCTGATTATTTTATACTGCCTTCTTAGGTACCTTCTATTCATTCATCCAATTATCTATGCAGTTAATGAATATTTGTTGAACTGTATTAAACCTTAGGAATATAGTACCAGACATTATGGCAGACATGGCACAGTGAGGTGTTGGTACAGCTCCCAGGGAACTTAAAATCTCAGAGAGGGAGATAGTCCTATATAAAACAAACAAACAAACAAACAACTAGTTATAATAAACTACAACAAGTATATAGGGTGTTGGTGAGGTTCAAAGGAAGAAGTGATTTATTTTCCCTGGAGTCTCTGTATAGAGATAGTGATTCTTGAGCACACAGAACGGGAAGAGGGCACTACACTTGGAGCATGCTATGGATTGAATTGTGTCTCCCCCAAATTCAGATATTGTAGTCCTCACCCCTATGTGATGGTATTTGGAAATGGAGACTTTGGAAGATAGATATTAGATTTAGATGAGATCATGAAGGTGGAGACTTTATGATGGGATTTGTGTCTTTGTAAGAAGAGATACTAGAGAGCTTGCTCATTCTCTCCCTCTCTCTCTCTCTCTCTCTACTATATGAGGATTCAGTGAGAAGGCGATCACCTATAAGCCAGGAAGAGAGTCCTCATTAGACACTGACCATGCTCACACCTTGATCGTGATCCAGAACTGTGGGAATATTAATCTCTATTGTTTAAAGCACTCATCCTAGGATATTTTGTTATGGCAGCCCAAACTAAGATAGGGCATGCAGCATAGGGTAAGCAAGGACTCAAAAGGAACTGATGGCTAGAGGACTTAACTATTCATTCATTTGTTCATTTGCTTATTCATTCATTCACTCATTCACCTATTTGCTCATTTGTTTATTTGTTCTATAAATATTCATTGGGTGCCAACTCTGTGTTAGGAACTGTTTTAAGGCTTGGGAGTGCAGTGGTGAACAAGTTAAGTCTTTGATCTCATAGAATTTATGTTCTAATGAAAAGATAGATAATAAACTATTGAGCAAATAAACAAGATACTCTCAGATTATGAAACTGTCATCAAGAAAAGAAGCAAGAATGAGATGAAGAGTAACTAGTAGCTACTATAGATAGAATGCCCGGAGAAGATTTCACGAGGAAGTAACAGTTAGCTAAGTTCTGAAAAATGAGAGTCTGAGAGCTGTATAAATATCTGGGAGACAGTGATTCAGGTAGATGGGCCTGCAAGTTCTAAGATAGAAAATAGGACCAAGGCTAATGTGGCTGGAACACAGTAAATGAGGGGAGAGATCTGTGAGGAAAATTGGAAAGATATGAAGTGGCCAGGTCATGGCAGGCTTTGTGTGCCAGGTCAAGACCTTTCCAAAGACAGTCTTGTGGACAAAAAGGAAACTTTGACAACATTAAGCTGGAAAATACTATGGTACAATTTTTTTGCTCACTTTGACAGCAATATTAAAGATGTGTTTGTAGGATTGCCAGATAAATGATAGGTTCCTATTAATATTTGGGAAATATGTACACTAAGATAATATTGATTGTTTATATGAAATTCAAATTTAATTGGCCATTCCGTATTCTTATTTGCTAGATTTGGCAACCCTGGTTGGAAGGCACAAGTGCACAGTTAAGTGGCTGTGGTGATTGCTCAAAGAGATGACAAGGCCTAAAATGTGAAAAAAAAAAAGAGAGAAAAAAGTGGAAGACTGAGTGGAGGAGAAGAGAGATGGACCTGGGTGGATGTGATAGCTAATGATTCTGGCAGGATATAGGAGGCTGAGATTTGAGGGAAAAGAAGGAGTGTATAGTGACTAAGTTTTCTGACTTGGGTAGATGACATTGTCTGTTTCTTAGAGATACAAAACAGAAAGAAGATTTAGGGGAAGGAATGAGTTAAGTTTCAGAAGCAATGGATTTAAAGTCCCAGTGGCCCATTCAGGTGAAAATAAATAGGAGGTAGTTGGATATACAGATCTGAAAATCAGGAAGATTTAGGTCAGAGAATTCTGGGTTCCTGACTTGTGAGTCATCTGTATGTTATGGTCAATTATGTCTATGAAAACGATCACCCAGGAAGTATACATTAGAGTGAGAAGGATCAGGCAAACTTTATCATGATTTTTATATTTAAAGAACAAGAAGTGGGATGACGAGCAAAAAGGGAGAGATGCAATAGAATGTGGTGATACCAATGAAAAGGAAAGTTTAGAAAAGAAAGTAGTGGCTTTCCCACTTCAGGTAGTAAGAGGGACCTGCTAACCAGAAAACAACCTTGCTAAGTCACACCTAATATGTTGGATAAAATATAACAAACATGCTTTAAATGTGTAGCTAAATTTGCAAAATGTAAGAGATAACCCCAGGACCCCTACACAAAGGGATAACTCAACACAAGAGTGGTGAGTGCATAAACAGGTTCTTTAGCAGCCTTGGGGTAGTTTACCATTGTAGGGGCCAGGAGCTTCATTTCTTTCTTTTTTTTTTTAATTTAAGTTTTTATTTGTGTATTTTACTGTAGTGCTGTGACAACAAAATGACATCTGTGTACCAGAGCATACATATATCAAAAGTAAGATGTAACTTTTCATTACACCACTGCTAGAATATTTAGCTTTTCGTAGGACACATAAGCATGTGAGATGGCCACACCAAATAATTTTCTGGGTTTTACTTCCTTAGATAACCTTAATTTTTTATCAGTAATACTTTATCAACCTCGCTGTTAAGAGAATTGTAAATTATCTGGGTGATGGGGTGTGAGGGAAGAGGGGAGGATCATTCAACTATGTTATACTGTAAGAGTTTGCTACAGTAATCTCACACACAACAATAAGGAACTGTCATAATTAAGGGCTGGTTACTGTTGTTAGTTGCACAATGATAAAGTTTTTTGAAAATATTGGCTAGCCCACTTATATATGAAAAATGCCCTTTCCACTTATACAGAAGAAAAAATATTCAGAAAGTTATTTTTGGCCTTGCTATGTCAAAAAGTCAATTGTACAAAGATCTACGTGTCAAACCTAAAATTATAATTTTAAAAGTCTATTAAAAACAAAAATGAAAAAAATAAAAATAAAAACAAAAACGTCATGCATTTTTATTCAATTATGCAGAGGCTTTAAAACTGTTGCAAGACCATATTGTATATATTAGCTTTTATACTGCTAATGCACAACTAACAGCAAACTCGATTAACAGGGATCTGTCTTAATTACACCTTTATATATCACACTAGAGACAAATGCCACAAGATCTGCAGAAACATTCAATTCTGAGCACTTAAATGGCAGGATAACTTTTTGTGTTGTAATCCATCACATACAGAATAACAAAACAAAAGGAAAAAATTCTTCAGTTTCACATTACAAAAAAGGTACTGCTGTAAAATATTAAGAAGGGGTAAAGGATATCATCTATAACACAAAGTAACAACTAGAGGGCAGCCCTGGTGGCTCAGAGGTTTAGTGCTGCCTTCAGCCCAGGGCCTGATCCAGAGACCAGGGATCAAGTCCCACATTGTGCTCCCTGCATGGAGCCTGCTTCTCCTTCTGCCTCTGTCTCTGCCTCTCTCTCTCTGCGTCTCTCATAAATAAATAAATAAATAAAATCTTTAAAATAAAAACAACCCCCCCCAAAATAACAACTAGTGTCAAAGAGCAAACAAGACTCCTAAATAAAAATATCAAAATACACATAGCAACCGAAGCACAAATACTGCATTAAATACAGTAAAGATTTAATAAGACCAGCTAATAAAAGACACAAAAATAGGGGGAGAGAGGGCAACCAGTAAATAAAACCAAAATAATGGGGAAAACATGTGAAGTATTGTTTTTCCCCTAGTTGGACCACAATTTTTTTGGGTGTCATTCCATTCATATAATACCTAACACTGTACATTAAGATATTAATGTCACAGAAAAGCTTGGTTCTTCCATGAAATTCTTTAAATTCTTGATAAATTTTTCAAAGTAGACATTATTATGAATGAAAAACAACCAATAAATGGGCACCTGTTGTTTTTAACACTGCAGATTTACAGGAACTTTTTAAAAGTTATCATAATGGTCTTTTTTCCCTCAGCTTCAAATCCATCAATTCCATCGCTATCCTTTCTTGGTTCCCTGTGGATGTTAAAACGTTGGCTCATTTGGGTAATGGATCCATGCCTAGAACTTTATGTATCTGGTGGAATGCAAGGAGTCTCAATGCAAACTGTGCACTGGATGTGATGTCTTCACGCTGTTGATCAATCATTGTTGCCAAGATATCAAATGGATCCTTCTCACAAGGATCCAGAAGTCTAGGACTACCTTTAAGAATAATCCCTAAAGAAATGGACTCAAAAACTCTTCTCAGTGCATCTCCAGGGCTCTGAGGACTAGAAGCACTACTGATTGCTTTCTCTACTAGTAACTCCATAGCCCAGCTTGGAAAATCAGACCATGTTGGAACTGTCTGACAGAGGTCCTGGAGAATACGTAAATAATCACACAGGACTGCAGACCATTAGCTCTAGCCTGGAACCACTTAGCGTGGCGTAGAGCAGCCAGAGTGTCAAGGCATTTTTGCCTGTCCAAGACAGAAGATTAACACCGGTGGGTGTTTCACCATATCTGAGGTTACATCTCCTTCCCTCATGTTCTCTTCTTGAATAATTGGAGATGTCAGGGTGATAGTGACTTGCATTTTGGGTTCCACACATGAATTCAAGATTATTGCAGCTTCAGACACAGCACATTTTATGTCATACTTCTCAGGACTTATAACAGCAAGCTGTTTGGGTAGGTTTTCTGCAATACGGCTTAATAATGTCTTTGAAGGTTTCTCAGAGCACAGCAAAACAAGGTTGACATTTCTATCTGCTCGAAGAAGTAATCCTTTTGCCAATACTCCCACTCACAAAACTCCTTTTAAAGCTTTGTCTTTACCTCCCTCTTTATTATCATCTCCCTCTTTGCTCTTGCTCTTCTCAAGTTCAAACTGTCTGAAACAAGTTTCAAAGCACGTTCAGTAATAGAAACAATTTTCTGAACTGCCTGCAATTCCTCGTCAGTTGGATAAATGGTTGCATGTTTTGTCATTACATAATGGTCATCAGAGGAGTCAGGCATAAGTTAGGTGCAGGCCCCTGTGGCTGGGGAGGCATGCCTGGTCGGACTCCTAGAAGGCCTAATGGGCCTGGGGGACCATGAGAATATCCTCCATTAGGTATTCGGTGGCGATTATCCCAATGGTGTTGTTCTTCCTCCATTCTTCTCCAGTACATGTCCTCTTCATAACGCCTTATTTCCATTCTCCAGCATTCTTCTCGTCTTCGCCAATACTCTTCTTTCTGCATCTGCTTCCTCATTTTCTCTTCTTGAATCTTTCTGACTCGAATACTGGGCTTTACTTCTACTTGCAAATCTGGATTTACTTTTTTTTTTTTAATATTGAAGTCTGTGTCTTTGCCCTTTCAAGTGCATCTCCTTAGCATTGAGATCATTACAACTGTATTTGCATAATTACAATGGAATCGAATTACTTTTCCCTCATCATTTCGTACCTCCTCCACATAATCATGGCCCATTGGCTGCATGTCACTCTGCAAAGCAGCAAGAGATGCAGGTGTGACTGGTTCTGACACGGTGTCTGGCCTACTTCTGGAATCTGTACAGAGGTGACAGGAGTGCTTTTAACACATTCTGTTCCTTTTAAGTCTTCTGTTTTATTTCCTGTTGATTGCAGCTTATTCCCACCAACAAAGTTTATTTTGGGTGTAGATGTTTTCTTGGCAGCCATATTTGTAGGCTCTGGTGATACTTCAGTGTTGGATGTGCTATTAAGAGATGAGTTTCCTGTAGTTGTAAGACCTTTCACTGAAGAAGTTGCAATTGATGAAGTATTTACAGTACAGTTGCTTGCTGCAATGCTTGAGGGAGAGGCAGTAGGTTTTGAAGTAGACACAGCTGTTGAAGAAGTAGCTTGGCTAACAACATTTGGTTCTGTTGAAGGAATGGGTTTACCAAGTTTTGTGTGTAATTTATCCCAAAGATAACAGATGCAGTGAAACGCCAGGACACCTGCATCCCGATGTTTATAGCAGCAATGCCCACAATAGTCAAACTGTGGAAGGAGCCTCGGTGTCCACTGAAAGATGAATAGATAAAGAAGATGTGGTATATGTATGCAATGGAATATTCCTCAGCCATTAGAAATGACAAATACCCACCATTTGCTTCGACGTGGATGGAACTGGAGGGTATGCTGAGTGAAATAAGTGAAATAAGTCAATCGGAGAAGGACAAACATTATATGGTCTCATTCATTTGGGGAATATAAAAAAATTGTGAAAGGGAATAAAGGGGAAAGGAGAAAAAAATGGGTGGAAATATCAGAAAGGGAGACAGAACATGAGAGACTCCTAACTCTGGGAAACGAACAAGGGGTGGTAGAAAGGGAGGTGGGCGAGGAGTGGGGGTGACTGGGTGACGGGCACTGAGGGGGGCACTTGATGGGATAAGCACTGGGTGTTATTCTGTATGTTGGCAAATTGAACACCAATAATAATAATAATAAAAACACTTTCTGATGCTTAGCACCACGAATGTGGGCAGCATATACATCTGCTCCTGTACAAGACACATTGCAGAGCTCACAACATAGGTGATTTCGAGTCCCACGATAGAATTGTTGCTGCTGCTGGTATTTTGTGAAGCTTTCAATGTGGCTTCTTTTTTTTTTTTTTTTTTTTTTTAATGTTTTTGTCCTTCTAAATGTTCTTTATAAGTCTGTGGTTCAGCACAGCTAATCTTACAAACATCACGATAATCTATCTGGGCCGGTTTGGGAGGCTGTTTTGGTTTCAGTTGTTTATTTTGGAATGGTGCTTTTTTAGTAAAGATGGTCCCTGTCCAGGCAGCTGCTGCAATAGCAGCTGCTGCTGCCGCTGCTGCTGCCGCTGCTGCTGCCGCCACCGCTGCTGCCTGCTTCTGTTGCTGCTGCTGCTGTTGGTAGTAGAAGGATGCAGCTGAATATACTGCTGCTTCATAACCTGAATAAGATGTACCAGAATAAGTAACTGCCATGGTACTATAAGTAGCACTCTGGGTATAGTGGATGGCACCACAGTAGCTGCAACTGCTACTGACTGAACGATGGAAGATACGGGATAAATGGAGAAAGTAGTGGTAGCTGGACTTGGTGTGGCTGGTTTTATGGCTGTCACTTGTCGAGTTTGCTGGGCTTGTGTATACTGAGTTGCACCTTGGCTATAACCTGCTTTGGGGGCAATCTGATAGTAGGTTTCAGCAACAGAAGGCTGAGGCTGGGCAGGCAGCTGCTTACTATCATATGCTACAGCAGGAGCAGTGGATCTTACATATGAGTATGAGTCCTGGTAGTTCTGTGTAGTAGCTGGGGGTGCTGGTGGTGGTGCTTCTTGTTGTCTCTGGATAGAGCCATAGTCACTTGCTGTATGTCCAGTGGGGTAGCCTCCATAAGCAGCAGCTATTGCAGCAGCTGCAACAGCTACTGGGGCAGGCCTGGCAACTGCAACTGTGGTGCCTGCTGGTGCATGGGCCGCAGTAACTGTGTGAGCAGCTACTGGAGCCTGATGGATAGCGTAGCTAGCAACTGTAGTTGGATGAGAGTAGGCTACACCAGAAGCTGGATGCTGGCTATACTGGGCCGCAGCCCTACCGCTGCTGCCGCCGCCCCACTGTGGGTGAATCCAAAGTAGTTCCGGCCGCCATCTTGGCATCTTCCCCCAGCGGCTGGGCACGGAGGTGAAAGAAACTACAGGGCACATGGGAGTCATGGGCTCGGGCTGCTGCTGCTGAACTCTGAACTCGGGATCTTCATCTCTCTCTCTCTTTTTTTTTAATAATAAATTTATTTTTTATTGGTGTTCAATTTGCCAACATACAGAATAACCCCCAGTGCTCATCCCGTCCAGTGCCCCCCTCAGTGCCCGTCACCCACTCACCCCCACCCTCGCCCTCCTCCCCTTCTACCACCCCTAGTTCGTTTCCCAGAGTTAGCAGTCTTTACGTTCTGTCTCCCTTTCTGATATTTCCCACACATTTCTTCTCCCTTCCCTTATATTCCCTTTCACTATTATTTATATTCCCCAAATGAATGAGAACATATAATGTTTGTCCTTCTCCGACTGACTTACTTCACTCAGCATAATACCCTCCAGTTCCATCCACATTGAAGCAAATGGTGGGTATTTGTCGTTTCTAATGGCTGAGGAATATTCCATTGTATACATAAACCACATCTTCTTTATCCACTCATCTTACGATGGACACCGAGGCTCCTTCCACAGTTTGGCTATTGTGGACATTGCTGCTAGAAACATCGGGGTGCAGGTGTCCCGGCGTTTCATTGCATCTGTTTCTTTGGGGTAAATCCCCAGCATTGCAATTGCTGGGTCATAGGGCAGATCTATTTTTAACTCTTTGAGGAACCTCCACACAGTTTTCCAGAGTGGCTGCACCAGGTCACATTCCCACCAACAGTGTAAGAGGGTTCCCTTTTAGGAACTTCATTTCTATGAAGAAGCAAGAGATGAGATCTTATAATTAAAAAAATAAATAAATAACCTACATATTCATAAACAGGTAACAGTATAAATAAATTGTAACGTGTACATACAGTAGCCTACTACTAAAATGAAATTACAATGGACTATGACTACATGGATCATTGCAAATAAGTTTCAAAAAGCAATGTTAGATGAATGAAGAAAATTTCAAGATGATACTCCAGTATTCCATTTAAAGGAAATTTTGAGAATACAAAAGATTACAATTATTTATTTAACTATACTTAAATTAATGTTAATTAATATATGCATTAATTATTAATTGATACATGTATAAATAATAAAATATGTAACCCCTATATGATATAGTCATGTTACTGGTTACCTTCAGTGAGGAAGAGAAAGAAAAGGGGTCAAGGAGAGGAGTATCAGAGTTCCTATGATACATATAGTATGGTATTCTTTAGTAAAATAAAAAAAGTTAAAATGTTAGGATTTGTCAAATCTAGGTTATTAGTATATGGGGCCTTGGGGTATGCTGGAAATAATGTAATATATAATGAATAAAAGGAGATTTTGACATCTTATCTATAAGCTATAGAAACCAGAGGAAATTCAAGACTACAGAATGTAGGTGTGTGCATGGGTACACACATGAGTGTGTGTGTATACATGCATGTCTGTGCATATGTGTTTGCAAGTGTATTTGTTTATGTTGAAAGAGACTGAGGGTGTTTTTATAAGTTGTGTAGAAGGTTCCAGCACGGTGTCATACATTTGAATGAGCATCTGAATAAATAAATGAAAGATGGCCTTAACTTTCTCTGTCAATTGTAGAGAGAAAAAAAGCTTGGGTGCTTGACATGTGAAATTTAAGAATCAGTTCTGTGGTCACCTCATACCTGCCAAAAGGACTAAAATAAAAAACATAAGAAACAACTGTTGGCAAGGATATGGAGAAAAAGGAACTCTCATGCACTGTCACTGGGAATGCAAGCTAGAGCAGCCACTGTGGGAAACAGGATGGGGTTCCTCAAAAAATTGAAAATAGAACTACCCTTTGATTCAGCAATCACACTACTGGGTATTTACCCAAAAAATATAACAACACTAATTCAGAGGGATGCATACACCCCTATGTTTACTGCAGCATTATTTACAACAACCAAACTATGGAAGCAGCTCAAGTGTCCATCAGTAGTTGAATGGATAAAGAAGATGTGATATATATATGTATGAATTCATATATTCATATATATATATGAATATTATTCAGCCATAAAAAATGAAATCTTTCCATTTGCAACAACATGGATAGAGCAAGAGAATATAATGCTAAGCAAAATAAGTCAATCAGAGAAAGACAAATACCATATGATCTCACTCATATGTGGAATTTAGGAAACAAAACAAATAAGCAAAGGGGAAAAAAAGAGACAAACCAAAAAACAGACTCGTAAGTATAGAGAGCAAACAGGGTTACAGGAGGAAAGGTGAGTGGGGGGATGGATGAAATAGGTAATGGAGATTAAAGAGTACACTTATCATAATAAAAAAAAAAGAATCAGTTTTGTGAGGTATGCAAGAGGAAGCTGACTAGAGGTGAACAAATACATGCATATTCTATACATCAATGCATGCATGCATGCATACATAAAATGATTAGGTGATCCTGAGTTCTAAAAGGTGAGCTCACCAGATGGTTGAATTCAAAATACATGAAATATTATAGTTGTGTGTGTGTGTCTAGATATTAATCTGTTTACCTAACTGCCTATGTCTGTTAACAGATAAGCACACTTACATTTTTGCTTCGTTTCAATGCCCATTGTAAGATTATGGAGGCCAAGACATATGATAGAGTGGTGAAATAGTCAGAAGATGTGTTCATGTCTTCCTTTTGTTACCGCAAATAAATCACTTAGCCTTTTTAAGCCTCAATACTTTCCTAACTGATTGTTTGGGGGATTTGATAAGATGATATATGTCATAGGGCTTTGGAAAAATACAGCCTTAAATAGTCCGATTATGATTTATTGAAGAAAAAAATGAATCTGCCTGGAAAAGAAAAAGTTAAATAATAATGGCAGATGAAACCAGGGCTAAATCAGGTGCCGGGAGCACATTACCCTCTAAAAATTATTTTCGTTATTTTAGGTATTATGTGGCCTTTTGTGTGCAAATTTCCATTTTTGTTGTTTTTACTTTTCTAATACCAGTTAAATGGTGCTTTCTGCTTGATTGGAAAATTGAGCATTTATTATGCTAGACGTGTGGGAGTGGTTGGGGGTGTTCTTGGTATGATTAAGAGCATTCCCTGATGGACAATACTGTTATGTGGTTAGATACACAGACTCTAGAATTAATCCCAAGTTATTTTAACCTCCATGTAAAAATAGGGATAGAGATGCTATTTACCTTATTACAGGATTGTTATAAGAAGTAAACGATTTGAGATTTATAAAGCACCTAGAGCGGCTGGCACATACTAAGTGCTATATATATATATTAGGCTAATAAGTAAGTTCTGCATCTCTGAAGCATCAGCTTTTACCAACTGCTGCAGAGCTCTACACCAAATGCTGGGTTTTGCTCCATTGTCTTAACAAAGCTGCACATTGCAACAAATGCCTTCTCAGAAGGCCCCTGGATTCTCCATTGTTCTGAGATAATAATCTAACTCAGCTGCCGTCTCATTTTACAAACGGGGGCAACAGAATGACAATCATTTACATTATCTTAGCAAAGTATAAGACCCCAGTGGAGGGGCCTCGTGGCAAAGCAGCAAAACTGCTTCTTCTCTCTTCTGGCATTTTAATAAGGACCCATTGATTTGCTCTGCTAAGGATGTTATGGCACTTTCAAGGACTGTTAAGGAAAATGTTGGTTGGAGGATCCTCAAAAAAACCTCAAAAATAGAACAGCTATATGACCCAAGCAATTGCACTTCTGGGAATATAGGCAAAGGTTACAAAAACACTAACTTAAAAAGTTCATCTTCACTTCCATGTTCATAGAAGCGTTATTTTCAATAGCCCAAACAAGGAAACAACCTAGATTTCCTTCAATGAATGAGTGAATGAATGGATAAAGGAGTTTTTGTATATATATATATATATATATATATACACACACATATGCATATACATTTATATTTACTTTTTGCGTTTTTTATATATATACATGTATATATATGTGTGTATACACATTTAACCACAAAAATGAGAAATTCCTACCACTTTCAATGACATGGAAGGACCCTGAAGGCACTATGGTTAGTGAAATAAATTAGAGAAGACAAATACTGTATGATCTCATTCATATGTGGAACCTAAAACAAACAAAAACACAGGGCAAAAAATTACCCACCCCAAACTCATAGGAAAAAAGATTTGAGGGGATCCCTGGGTGGCTCAGCGGTTTGGCACTTGCCTTTGGCCCAGGGCGCGATCCTGGAGTCCCAGGATCGAGTCCCATGTCCGGCTCCCGGCATGGAGCCTGCTTCTCCCTCTGCCTGTGTCTCTGCTTCTCTCTCTCTCTCTCTATGTCTATCATAAATAAATAAATAAATAAATAAATAAATAAATAAATAAATAAATAAATCTTAAAAAAAAAAAAAAAAGAAAATAGATTAGATTTGTAGTTGCCAGAGGCAAGTAGTAGGGGAAGGCAGACTTGAAGGAAGATTCTCAAAATTACAAACTTCCAGTTACAAGGTAAGTAAGTATTTGTGATGCCATGTACATGATGACTATAGCTAACATTGCTGTATGATATAGAGGAGAGTTAATAGGAGACTAAATGTGAATTCTTATTATAAGGGGAAAATTTTTTCTATCATTCTTCCTTTTCTTTTCATTTTATCTATATGAGAATGGTTGTTAGCTGAACTTATTGTGGTTATCATTCACAATATATGCAAATCAAACCATTATGCTGTATGCCTTAAATTTACTCAGTGATGTATGCCAGTAATTTCTCAATAAAACTGAAAAAGACAAAACAAATCCAAGAAAGAGCTTGGAAGAATCTGCAAAAAGTATTAATGGTTATTATCTCTGAATAGTAGTATTTTGAGTGGTTTTAATTTACCCATTTTCTTTTCTTTTTCTTCAAAGACTTTTACCCATTTATTTATTCATGAGAGACACACACACACAGAGAGGCAGAGACAGAGGCAGAGGGAGAAGCAGGCTCCAGGCAGGGAACCTGATGTGGGACCCAATCCTGGGACTCTGGGACCACGCCTTAAGCTGAAGGCAGACGTGCAACCACCAAGCCACCCAGGCATCCCCTCACTTTCTTTTCAATTGTATTTTTTACATTTTTTTTCAATGATTGTGAATAGAATGCATAAAAACAAAAAAGAGGAAAAAATATTTTAATGAGGCATTTCATCAGTTTGGCTGTTTTTTTGTCATCAAGTTACTTGGAACAAAACTTTCCATGCTTTCCAAGAGGTCTCTCGGGAAGGGGAAACTTCCTGCCACCATCCTAGGTAGGGTCTGTGGCTGGCTCTAAGAAGTAAGCTGACAGAAGACAGATTAGCAGGAGCAAAGCATACAAATTTTATTTAATATTTAATGTGTGCATGTGAGTCTTCAAATGAAACTGGTGACCAAAAGAAGCCATTAGGTCCCAAAGCTTATGTATTTTTTTTAAAGCAACTAATGATAAATTGTGGGTATGTGGGCAGCCCCGGTGGCGCAGCGGTTTGGCGCCGCCTGCAGCCTGGGGTGTGATCCTGGAGACCCCGGATCGAGTCCCACATCAGGTTCCCTGCGTGGAGCCTGCTTCTCCCTCTGCCTGTGTCTCTGCCTCTCTCTGTGTATCTATGAATAAGTAAATAAAATCTTAAAAAAAAATTGTGGGTATATGGTTTAAGACAGAGAAGTTTGGGCTACGGGCAGCAAATCGTGAGGCAGTGATGAGAAAATATATGGGAGAAACTAATGGAAGATAAGAGTTATTTTAGTAGGTTTGCTTGTGTGTTCATCTCTGGTGGTAAGAACGTTCTTTTCCCAGTGCAAGAAGGACATCTTTTCCAAGACAAATCTTATGACATACTTTTAGTAGAAAGCGGGACCCCTTCTGCATCTGTTATTTGCCAAGTGCTTTCAGCTCAAAATAATCAATATGCTAAGGCAGCCTATCTCAGGGTGGTATGTTCTGACCCCCTCAGGGCCATTGCTGGTCTGAGGAATGTTGTGTTTTTCTCCTGATTCTGCTGGCTAGGGCCACATGCCTGTGGGTTAAGTGACTGACAGTGTAAACATGGGTGCTGAGAAGTGGTACAATGGATGTTGATTTCTTTGCACCTTACCACATGATTCTGAAAGGGAAAGAGAATCTCTATTGCACAAGGTCGGAAGTACTTTACTATCTAAGGTCTTTGGAGGGAAAAAAGAGAGAACAATCCTTATCTTGACCTAGTAATTGATGGTGAGCTCTCTAAACCACACTGGGTTCCTTTTGTGAAACTAATTATCTTGGTTGAAAGAATATCTTTGAACTACTCCCAACAGACAAGTCTCAGTGATGAGAAGTGGTGTTTGAAGCTTTTGGCCAACAGCTCCTAAGGGTGCTGCCAACAGTTCTCCTAAGGCCATTGTCAAGCTTTTCTGGCAGATTTCCAAAGCCCACAAGTCTGAAAAAGAAAAAATAAAAAAAGAACAATAAAGCATTAGAGTCTCCCCTCTGTGCTTGTGGCAGGTCTTGATGTCTCTAGGCTAAGGCTGGCCAAGGCTGGGTGAAGCAGCCGGAATAACTGACTTCACACCTAATGTTCACTGTTATTTCTGTCAGGGGCTCCTTTCTGTTTCTAGTGGCCAGAGATTTCAGGTCCCACTAACTTATTTCCTACCTGTGATTATCCTTCTTATTAGAACACTTCAGATTAAATTTAGGGACTTACGGACCAATCCTAGGTGGAAGGAACTTGGCAAGGAGACATATTTTAGTGCAATAATGAAGAAGCAGGGCTCTGAGTCTGAGTCACTACTTAACGGCCAATTGTTAAGCAGAATTTACAAGCTTCAGCCTCTGCCTTTGTAAAGTGGGAACAAAAATAGTACCCACTTCAAGAGGTTACTATGAAAATTAAATTCAGTTGTGTTCCTTGTCAACCTAAAATTGTCAGGAGGCAATAATTAAGCAAAAATTTGAGAGCCCCGGTGGCCCAGTGGTCTGGTGCCGCCTTTGGCTCAGGGTGTGATCCTGGAGACCCAGAATCGAGTCCCACTTAGGCTCCCTGTGGAGCCTGCTTCTCTCCCTCTCCCTCTGCCTGTGTCTCTGCCTTCTGCCTCTCTCTCTCTCTGTCTGTCATGAATAAATAAATAAAAACTTTAAAAAAAGTATTCTTTTGGGATCAACACATTTATAATTCAAGGTAATAGTTTCCCATTAGGGAGCAAAGGCAGGTTTTTTTTTTTAATATAGGTTTTATTTATTTATTCATGAGAGACAGAAACAGAGACAGAGACAGAGAGAGGCACAGACACAGGCAGAGGGAGAAGCAGGCTCCATGTAGGGAGCCCAAGGCGGGACTTGATCCCGGGTGTCCAGGATCACGCCCTGGGCCGAAGGCAGGGCTAAACCGCTAGCCATCCAGGGATCCCAAGGCAGGGGTTTTTAAAGACCAAAAGGGAATACTTGAATATGATGTTTACAAAGAATTTTAATCAGTATAGGTAACAGAAAACTAATGTGGCTAGACATAATTGGTTGCTAAGGCTATCACTGAGCAAAAGTCCCCAACTGTAAGCAAGTTGCAGGTGTTCAGAGCAGAGTCCTTGGAGCATTTATTTGCTGTTTGGCCCAGTTCAAAAGTTCATGGTTCCATCTGGTGAAGACATGCATACAGCCCCCTATTTCATGGCCTCCCGGTTCCATTGTAAAATTCCTTGACCTAAGTGACTCTATTTTATTTCGCTTTTCACACTTTCACACTTTCAATGCATGTAATAAGTATTTAATAAAAGTAACATAAGCACAGAACAGTTTCGGGGAGCTAAACATTGACCTGATTCTGGTGTGAGAGGTGGTGAGGAAGGACAGAAAAGGAGTTTATGAATAGAATCTGCCACATTGGGGATGTGATCTCCACCCGCGTGGAGTCATCTAGGCAGCTATTTCTTCATTTAAAGCATCTTGGGATCCCTGGGTGGCGCAGCGGTTTGGTGCCTGCCTTTGGCCCAGGGCGTGATCCTGGAGACCCGGGATCTAGTCCCACGTCAGGCTCCCGGTGCATGGAGCCTGCTTCTCCCTCTGCCTGTGTCTCTGCCTCTCTCTCTCACTGTATGCCTATCATAAATAAATTAAAAAATTAAAAAAAAAAAGCATCTCTTTCAGTTCCTAAACCCCAAAACATAGTACTTAAAGTAGCACTACCCTTTAGTGAAGGTGACATTTTGAATGTTTGTTTTATTGAATACAGTTTATAGTTATGCTTATAGATGTATGCTCATTAACCATAGTCTTTTTTTTTTTAAGAAGTCAAGGTCTTAATTTTTTTTTAAGGATTTTACTTATTTATTAATGAGACACACACACACACACACACACACACACACACACACAGAGGCAGAGGGAGAAGAAGGCTCCATGCAGGGAGCCAGAGGTGGGACTTGATCCCGGGTCTCCAGGATCACATCCTGGACTGAAGGCGGCGTTAAACCACTGAGCCACCAGGGCTGCCCTCGTTAACCATAGTCTTGTCAGCAATGCAGAAATCTGCTAGGGACATTACCAGGGAAAAAGAATGCTTCTTCTTATGCTATCAGTTTTCTTGTAAAGAGAGCATCAGAAGGCTCAGAATATTTAGGTTATTTGAGAATAGCAGGGAAAAGTGAACTCTAGAATACTAAAAATACAGAAAAACCATTGCATCTACATGACGTGATCACTGCAGCTGCAGTAGCTCATTGAAAGTCAATTTCAAAATATGATAGCTTTCAAAGACCCTTTTCATATATTTTCTGAAGTCTCCCTGAAAGGATTCCTTTCTTTGTGAACATAACTGGTAATGAGGGCCTCTCTGAGCCAAAATGTACTTGAAGGTAAGTATGGTTCTTGAAGGAATAGAAGCCTGATTCAGAGATGTTTGTTGAAGCGGAGAAGTCCAACAGACTCTCCCAACCCAGGCAAACCAATTTCTCTCGTTTTCAAAAGTGGATACCACGTTCTAGAAGCCCAATGTCCCATTTGGGAAACCAGCAATAGCTATGTCTGCACTGGTCTGAGCCCTTTGTCAACACGTTGATGTATGGGATTGGGCTGCTGTGGCATTTCAGGCCACGCTCTCTGGATCCCTTCCCGGGCTCCCTGTGTGCTTGTGAAGAGACATTAGGTGCTGTGTCCATCAGGAATCAGGCACTTTAAAGCTAAAATTGAGAGAAAGTTAGTAAACAGGGTAATGTAGTGGAAGGGTGCAGGCTTTATACACGGACTACCCAGGGTGACAGGTTTTCTAGGTGTGGTTATCAGAGATCTCATCACCATATTTTTATATGAGATAGTTAACAAAACATATAATGCCATATTTTTTCAAACAATGGTCTATAAGTCATGTAGATAGCTTGTTGAGTGCTCAAAAATATGTGCTCATTTTGGCAGCCTAGGCAGTAGTCAGAACACTAAAGCTCATCAACAGCATGAGTTCTTCAGGTTTCATTGCTACAGGATTTGTGCTCCTAAGTGCCCAGGTTCTTGGTCACTCCACTTCAAAGAATGAAGAGGTAGACCAGACCAAGAGTGGTGAGCAGCAAAGCAAGGTTTACTGAGCGAGAATATAGAACTTCCAGAGAGAAGGGGGAGCCTGAGAGGGTTGCTCCTGGAGTTTCTAAGTTTAGGGATTTTTAAGAGCTCTTTTGCAGAACTATCTTAAGCAATCAGGGTGTGCTGAGTCCTGCCAATCAGGGCTTTGGTCCAGTATCTGTCTACCTATTAGGTTAATGTGTCTGTGCTGTTGATGGCCTTTTTATGCTGATATCTGGGGGCTTAGGTCTTCACTGCCCCTTGCCCGTGACATTGACAAATGCTTTGTGGCTAATTGTCTCAATTTAGGATGTTTTGCAGAAGTCATTTCTGCAAGGGCTGCAAAGCAGAATGTGAGTGTGGTCCCGTGTAATCTGTAGAACAGGATGTCAGTAGTGTTTTTCTATCTGTCCTGACTCCATATTTTTGTGTTGGGGATCCTGGTCTTGACTCCCTAACCATCTAGCTAACTCCTAACAGTATTAGCAACTGAAAGATATAATGATCTAATACCAGATTTTTATAGTCATAAACACCTAAGGATAACAAAGTGGCCCCATTAATAGTATACAAAATTAAAAGACTAGAAAAGACAGGCTCATTTCTTATAACAAATAGTGTAATGTTGGCAAATGGCTGAAAGAAAGCAGGAATAAAAATGCATTCAATTTTGCTTTTTGATTTTCTTTCGTGTAGAAGAAACATCAGACGAAGAACAAACATTATTGAGAGGAGATAGAAGCATAAAATATTTGAGATATGTGAGGCCGTGAGAGAAAAGGACGCTACTCTGAACCAGTTTATCCTCACAAATTCAACTGGTGGGCTCTTAAGATTTCTGAGCCATTTCTAGTTACTTTTAAGAAGTGAACTGAAATATATTTGCTGTGCAATAAGAGATAAGTGAAACTGCTATAGTTACAATTTTCTAAAGTAAATTGCACAGGCCATGGCTTGCCTTTCAAACCTGTATTAAGCAATTAAGTAAGGGACAGGTTAAGGTATAGACAGGGAGAGATAGAAGCCCCTGACTCCCCTGACCAGGCTCATGCAGGGGTCCAGTGACCAGGCTCACAGAAATCCCAGCTGTGGAGAAATCCTGAGGCATTCAAAACCAGAGATAAGGGAACGTAACAAGATTAACAAGACTACCTCATTTGCCATTAATGTCAGAGACCAGATATCTCTGTTATAGTTACAGCTGGACCACTAAAAATTACTAAACATCAAAGAAAAAGTGAGCATGGCACTATCAGTGATAGAGACGTCAAGAAGATTTAAGTTCCCTGGTTGGTTCTCAATAAGACTTGTTGCCCACAGTGGCAACCCTTTAGTAACCCCTCTACTCCAGAGGGCTTTTTCTTTTCTTTCTGTTCTCACTTTCACTTAATAAACTTTCACTTCACCCTTTTGCATCTGCGAGGTGCATTCTTTGACTCCATGAGACCAGAATCCCACAACCCTGTACCACAAGAGAGTAACAGGAGCCAATCAACTCATAAACTACAGATTCATGCATTTATTTAAAAGTCACTGAGGGCCTATCATGTGCCAGGCATCCAGTATATGTCTTCTGAATGAAAAAACTCCCACCCTTATGGAGAATAACATCATGTATTTTTTGTTTGTTCCTTTGTTTATTTTTAGTAATCAGTAAATAAAGGCAATGCCAGAGTCAGAGCACACCTGGATCTCCAGAAAGCATCTGACAAAGCCTATCACGGGTACTCACAGCCATGGCAGGCCCCTGAGCAACGAATGGTGAAAAATGTAGGAGACTCAACTTGTTATAGGTCAATAGACCATTGAGGGAACCCCAAAGGTGACGTTGGTCTGATCTGAGAGAGAAATCCTGTTCAGAGAGGATAGAAAGGTCACTCCCTTCTGTGGAGGTCACATCACCTGAAGTATGAGTTCAGTTCCATGCACAATTGAAATAAAAGGAATCTTGTTAAAACAAGGACAATACAAGTATGAGGAGGAGGAGCACAGACTCTGTCATATAAGGAAAAGCTGAAAAGAAAAAACCCCACATGTGTTCATCCTGAGAGAAAAGAAGATTCAGGGGATATGTAATAGCGACCTCCATTCTAGAAAGGGTGTTACAAGGTGGGTGAAATCTAGGAAAAAGCTGAATATCTATAAACTATCTTTGAGGCAGACTCTCCTCTGGGGCTTTATCTCATTTTGTTAGGAGTTAGCTGAACAGTTAGGGAGTCAGGACCAGGATCCCCAACACAAAAATATGGAGTCAGGACAGATAGAAAAACACTACTGACATCCTGTTCTACAGATTACACGGGACCACACTCACATTCTGCTTTGCAGCCCTTGCAGAAATGACTTCTGCAAAACATCCTAAATTGAGACAATTAGCCACAAAGCATTTGTCAATGTCACGGGCAAGGGGCAGTGAAGACCTAAGCCCCCAGATATCAGCATAAAAAGGCCATCAACAGCACAGACACATTAACCTAATAGGTAGACAGATACTGGACCAAAGCCCTGATTGGCAGGACTCAGCACACCCTGATTGCTTAAGATAGTTCTGCAAAAGAGCTCTTAAAAATCCCTAAACTTAGAAACTCCAGGAGCAACCCTCTCAGGCTCCCCCTTCTCTCTGGAAGTTCTATATTCTCGCTCAGTAAACCTTGCTTTGCTGCTCACCACTCTTGGTCTGGTCTACCTCTTCATTCTTTGAAGTGGAGTGACCAAGAACCTGGGCACTTAGGAGCACAAATCCTGTAGCAATGAAACCTGAAGAACTCATGCTGTTGATGAGCTTTAGTGTTCTGACTACTGCCTAGGCTGCCAAAATGAGCACATATTTTTGAGCACTCAACAAGCTATCTACATGACTTATAGACCATTGTTTGAAAAAATATGGCATTATATGTTTTGTTAACTATCTCATATAAAAATATGGTGATGAGATCTCTGATAACCACACCTAGAAAACCTGTCACCCTGGGTGTTTCGTGTGTAATTCTCACAAAGATCTTTCTTTCTTTCTTTCTTTCTTTCTTTCTTTCTTTCTTTCTTTCTTTCTTTCTTTCTTTCTTTCTTTCTTCTCTTACTTTTCTTTTCTTTTCTTTTCTTTCTTTCTTCTTCTTTCTCCTTCCTTCCTTCCTTCCTTCTGTTCTTTTTTTCTTCCTTTCTTTGGTGAGGATAGTGATAATCTCTGTTCTACATCCTGAAATTACAGAGGAGCTCAAGCTTTGGAGTTCAGTAAGTTTGAATTCCAGTTCTTCCATTTATTAGCCATATGACCTTAGGGAATTAATAACCACCTCTCTCTACAGCCTGCTTTCTCAACTATGAAGTGGGTACATTAACAGTATCTTGCAGAGTTGTCATGAGAATCAAATGAGTTTATATGTGCACAGTGAGCATGATTAGAGGATCCTGTAACATCACAACATGAGGACCCTTTGTGACTTCATGCAGATCAGGTAATTGTCAATAAGTGACTTGGCCAAGATCATGTAGGAAAGTCAGAACACTGGATAGAGTGTCCAGAGGTATCCAAATGTTCCCAGACCCCCAGCAAGCAGGAGTGAACCAGCAGCTGCCCTGAGGGCTTGGATGGAGGGTGGCAAAGGGGAAGGTAGAAGGCAGGGGTGGCAAGAAGCAGCATGTCCATGTACTGAACGCTGACAACAATGATACTATGGTTTACACTTTTTACAGCTGGAGGAACTAAAGCTTCAGTGTATGTAGTAATTCACCCAAGCTCACCCAACTAGAACATGCAAAGTTGTATTTGGACCCAGGTTTGCCTACTCAAGTCTGCACTCTTCCACTACATTTCCCTGCTTACTAACTTCCATTCATCTATTTGAAAAATATCTATTAAGTACCAGGCACTGTTCTAAATGTTTAGAATACATGAATGAAAAAAGACAAAGCTTCCTGGCTTCATGAATTTTAGATTCTAGGGGGAAAGACAAAGAAACAATGTAATTTTATAAAAAATTATATACTTGTTAATAGACGCTAAGTACTGGGGGAAAAGAAAAGAGGAGCAGAATCAGAGGAGTCAGGAATGCTGGGAGTGGAGGCCAGGACAGGTTGCCATGTTAAATAGAAGATGAGCTTCATTAGAAAGATGTCATTTGAATAAGACTTGAAGGAGGTGAGGGAAGGAGGGAGCCATGCAGATCTCTGAGGAGAGGCATTCCAGGCAGGAGGAACAGGGAAAGCAAAGACTCCGTGAAAAGGGATGTTCCTGGCCAGTTTAGGAATAAGCAAGAGGCCAGGATGTTAGAGCAAAAAGAGTGAGGAGCAAAGGAGCAAGAGGTGAAGTCGTAGTAAAAAAAATGTGCCCCTGTAGGACTGTGAATTTAATGTATGAGGAGTGTGGACTGGAACATTTTGAGCAGAGGAGTGACTTAGACTTTATCAGGGTCACTATATCACCCACATTGAGAATTGACTGCCAACAGAGACAATGTAGAAGATAGGCCATTTGGGGGTAAAAATCCAGGCAAGATTTGATATCACTTGAATTCTACTATCCAGACCTGAGTGGCATCAGTGGCAGGAGGGAGAAGTGGTCAGGTTTCACATGTTTTTGAAGGTAGAGTCACAGATTTGCTGAAAGATTAGATAAAAGAAGGAGAAGGAAAAGTCAAGATGGCACCAAGGTTTTGTCTGAAGCAACTGAAAGGATAAAGATGTCCTCAAACAGAAAGTCTGGGGACAAGATATGGGGCTTACTTTTGCCTTATTGAGGTTTATATGCTGAGTAGATCTCTAAATGCAGTTGTTGGGCAACCAGTTGGATACTTCCTAAACAATTGCTATGTATCCTCATGTAGTTTATTAATGAAATGATTTATCATATAAGTGGCTTGAGTTATTGGGAAGTCCTAAATATCTTGCCTTCATCTTTATTTGCTTATAATTATATTCCTTGGTGGGATTAGTTGAGAGGGCTAGGTTCACCTTCATTGGTGCTCATTTCTTCATTGCATATCCATTGCCCAGCAAACGTTTCTGTCAGGTGGTAGGTGCTCAAGGCACGTGCCAACTACTCAAGACATATTTATTAAATAAATTGATATTTGTTAGAACAATGGATATTTTTAAGCTTACAAGAGGAGCGTTGATTTGAAAATAGAGATAAGAAAAAAAATTTGGGAATTTTTCAAATGTTATTACCATGCTGTTTTACCACAAGTATCCACCCACTTTAATTCAGGATTATACAATGATATTATCAGAAATTATATTCTTAACTATGACATTTCAGAAAAGTTGAGGCATCATGACATGTGACTGTAGCTTGTAAAATAATATATGTATATTAAACATATATACATATGTAAATTTAAAATATATATTTATATGTATAAATTGTGCTCTTCAAGTGAGAAAGCATGTCTGAAATGATGATGTGCCCCAAGGAAGAACATTAATAAGACTTATAATAATAGCAAAAAAAGTAAATCAGAACTTTTCTAGAATGCTACAAACTTGTAAAGAGAAACTCATTTTATGTAAATGTTTTGGATTTAAGTTGATGGCAATGATATGAGAGCAAGGAAATGGTGGGAGGGTAGTGGGTAGAAGATCTTGATGCAAAAACCATGGGGAGGTTGGATTTTGAGGAACTTGTGACTCTGTGTACTCCCATATGACCCACCTCAAGAAAAGTAAACCATGTGTCCTTGGATTCATCGGTATCCCCAGTGGGGAGCCTTTCTTGAGTCTTAGTGTCACTACTCCCTTGTCTGATGTGGTTAAAAAAAAAGAATGGTCAAGATTCTTCATGTATATCTTAGTTAATTTCTTGAAGATATCTCTGGATTTCTTAACCCCTGGATAAGGAAAAGACAATAACTCACAAAGTAATAGTGCTGTAAAAGCTCCAGCATAACTGATGGTGTTCAGTTAGTTTATTTCTTTTTTTAAAAAAAAAAAAAAGATTGTATTTATTTATTCATGAGAGACACAGAGAGAGAGGCAGAGACACAGGCAGAGGGAGAAGCAGGCTCCAGGCAGGGAGCTGGATGGGGACTCGATCCCAGGACTCCGGGATTATGCCCTGAGGCAAAGGCAGACCTCAACCACCGAGCCACCCAGGTGTTCCCAGTTAGTTTATTTCCATGATTTTTCCCTGAACACATAATTCTGACTTCCTCAGTTGAAACTGGACTCAGATACAGAAAAAGTGAGATAATGTGTCTATAGCTATTTTTACAGTGTTTTCAGGCCAATTGCGGGCCTGTAAGATTTTCTTGGCTTTCCTAATCTCTACCAGATCCTAAAAGGAGTGTATCCCTCATCCATCAAGGAATAAACTGAATTAAACATTACAGACTGATCTAATGATAACAGTCTGCTTATTGCTTCTTAAGATTTCAACATATTTTTGCCAGTTATTCATACCTCCCTTTGCAGAGTAAATGAAAATATGTCCCTTTGGCAGCTACACATAGAAACACTGCGCAGATTTTCTTAAACTCTCTAAGCATCAACTTTTTAAATCTAAAAAATGGTACAATAACAATACATCAGAAATTTTTTTATGGGTTAATGCATGTAAAGAGTTAATATGTGCTTATGATAGCATCCAGTACAGAATAAGTATTCTAAATAATTGTTTTTAATACAGAAAACTTGGGTGAAACATCATTGTGGTTTTAAAAAAAGAATGGGGTTAGAAACCAGAGTCAGTTCATCTTTGTTCACTGCTGAATGCTTCCTACCCATGGATTCAATCTTGGGCTTTTTTAAAAAAGACCTCTCGGTAAAAAGTTACAATGGCATCTGAGTACTATGAAATATACAATATCATTAAAAATAATTCAAAAGATAGCAAGTCTTAACTATCAAAATATTACTAATTTGTTGAAAAGCATTCATTTGTTCAGCAGTGGGAAGAACGATGAGCTAATATAAGTAGTGGGGACACTGCAACAGGCACATGCCAGGCTGGCCCCTTGAGAATTCATGACCGCCTCTCCCACCCTCCTCAGGTCATTATCTTATCTCCATATTCTTAGTGTCACGGTTCAGAAATGCCCATATCCCTGATAGTGAATCCTCCTGCATACTTCCTCTGCTCTTGAATTAATTGGCAGAAAAGTCAACAGAAAAAAAAAAAAAATCTCTGCAGATTTATAGCTTCCTAGCAACTGAGGACAAACACAAGTCCAGATAAAAACCTATCCATGTAACTGCCCTCAAGGGAACCAAGAAATACATGAGGATCCTGCCTTAAATTGGCAGAGGCTCCAAACAGAGGGCAGAGCATCTACATATGTACAGTAAATCCACTGGCTGCACTTGGCAATAAAAGATATGAAATCCCAGAAGAAGCTCTCTAGGGAGTGTCCCACAATGGTAGTCAGTATTTGTGGGATTTGTAGATAAGGGTTGTTTCTCACCTCCAAAATCCAATTTCCTGACCTCTTTCACTTCATTTGCTTTCATCTTTCTTCCCCAGCTCTGCTCCAGCCACCCTGGTCTCTTGGGTATGCTTCAGAAAGGCCATGTAGGCTCTGACCTCGGAGCTGTGCACCTGCCAGCTCTCATTTTCTGCAACACTCCTTCCCCAGATACCTTTTGTCACCTCATTCTTTATTACTCTTTACTTAGATGTTACCTTCTCAGTAGGGTCAGTAAGGCCTTCTCTGGCCACTATGATGAAAATTATAGCCACGTCTCCCTAATATTCTCTTCCTTCCCCACTTATTCTTCTCCACAGAACTTAGTACTTGCTGACAGACTGTAGTTTTATTTATTTATTATCCTTGTTGTCTACATTCCACCCCAATAAACTGGAAGTGCCAGGAAGGTGTCTTTTCCCACCATTACTATATTTCCAGTGCCAGCCATGTGGTAGGCTCCCAATATCTGTCTCACAGAGAGATGGATGTCTATTTAAAAATGGGTATAAGGGCCTTGATGGTGGTGGCAGTGGTGGTAGTGGAGATTAAAATAGTTCATTAGGTAGCAAGGTAGGCAGATGGAGGGGCTGAGAGGATTTGATGGGCCTGGTGAGATGAAACCAATTTTTGGCCTGCTAGCTTTACATTGGAAGTAGATTTGACCACTGGTATGGACTTCTGAGCAGCCATTTTGCTGATATTTATGAAGAGAACAGTTTTCTTAAAACAGAACTCTGAGGAAAACAACCTAGAAACCCAAGGGTCACTGGGATGGAGGAAATCACAGGCTGTTAAAGAATAGATGTGACAAGCTCTAGGTGGGTAGGGGAACAGAGAGGACACTGGGACACAGCAGAAACCAGGACAACCAGAGTACTTTGGGAATGTAGAACATCGGTTCATAGCAAGGCTGTTTGTGTTCTTAAAGCTTTTCCACACCTGTTTTCTGCAATACCCTTCTCCAGATGTGCCTAGCCACTTGTTGTGGATTTTTTAATCCCCTCCTAACCAAGAGATATTCCATCTTGTTTGACCTGCCTCATTAGATACGAAATCCTGGTTTATCTTGTTCACTCATTTCTGCTTCTTTCTTTTATCCAGATAACCAACATTATCTTGAAGGGGGAACGCGTTGAGGTAAGGTTCAATAAAATGAGACTAGAAAATGAATGAGTTGATTTCAGAGTCGACTGAGTACTGATCTGTGTATCATAGATGCTCCATTTTTTATTACAGATTATGAAGACCACAAAATCTTTAGACTTCACTCCTCTGGAATCACCATTGATCAAGAAGGCTAGCCAATTCATCAATCTTCTTATTAATTCTCATTGGTTACTCTGTGCAGTAAACTGACTTCCATCTTTATTTCTCTATAAGAAATGACCAACACACAACATATATGTGTTAATATTTCCTGATAATTCCAGCATATGAATTTTAACTTTGCTTATGGGTTGTTTTGTTTTTGTTTTTGTGAGAGAACTATTAGCACATTCTCATTGGCAGAGCTTTTTTCCAGGAATTGGAAACCAAGAAGCAATTAATCATGAAAAAATACTTTCTGGTTGTAGTAATGAAGTCTGGTTGTTTCAATGTATTTCTCTATGGTTACTTAGCAAAAGGCTTAGGTAAGCCCATATTGATATATGTGGGCCAAGTTTCTCCTTCCTCACTTCTGTCTTACTTCTCTCCCAGGAGATTGTGTGGAATAAAATTGCTTGGTTGGAAATGGCAACCCTCCATGTAGCCAAACTCTCATCCAGAGCTCCATCAGCTTGCTGTCCAGACATGTAACTCAAGCTTCATGTAGGACCATTGGGCATTGGGTTTATAGTTTCTACTGGAAGGCTTATTGAGAAGAAGAGTGGAGGCAAATGTAGAACATCTGTGCCCTGGGCCAGGGAGCTTATGGAGGCTGGATTTCTCTCGCTTATACCCTGGGAAACTGGTGGTCTTATTGATACCCACTCTCAGTACAGATCTTGGTTCTGGCATGAGAAGTCAGGCAAATTCCCACAGGAAGCTGAAAGGAGGAAAAACTCTGCACAGAACTCAATGTTTCAAAATCTATGCCTTCTTGGAAAACCAAATTAAGAATAATTTGACATTTCAGATTTTTTTTTTTTTTTTTTTTTTTTTTAGAAAGAGAGAGAGCATGTGTGTGTATGTGCACCAGTGTGGGGAGAGGGGAAGGTGGCAAGGGAAGAGGGAGAGGCAGAGAGAGGATCTTAAACAGGCTCCATGTCCAGCACAGAGCCAGAGGTAGGGCTCAGTCACGCCCCTTGAGATCATGATGTGAGCCAAAATCAAGAGTCAGATGCTTAACTGATTGAGCCACCAGGTGCCTCCAAAATAAAAATTATTTGGCTTTTTAATATATAAAATTGTATCATAATATTGTTTTTCCCCCTAAAACACACATACCTCACTGAAAGTCTAATATACCCCACAGAAAATCTTCAGTCTCAAGTATGGATGATTTCACCAGGGGTCCTAGTCACCCTGGGGCTCGGGGGTTCAGAGAGGGGATAAAAAAACACTGGAATGTCTTAGTCCCCTTCCCTATAAGGGTTTCACCTCTATAAACACTCCTGGTATTTTGGTTCCTGGTATTTTGGTTCCCTTCTAGTTTGCCTGCTGTTTATGGAATAGAGTCATGATTCCTTAGTTTTTAAAAAAATGTTTCCCAAATGTAAAACTTGTGTAGACAGGTTCTAATATTGGTGGAAAATTTGGAAACCTAGGATGCTATGCAAGCCAAGTGATTTTTTTATGGGCTTAATTATTTCCTTTTGTAAGATTGTTGTTTGCAGGGAATCATTTCAAAGTACTGTTTCTCAGAATTAAGAGCCCAGAAATAAACCTACACATGTATAATCAATTAATTTATGACAAAGAAGACAAGAATACACCATGGGGAAAAGACAATTTCTTCAATAACTGTTGTTGGGAAAACTAAACACCTACATGCAAAAGAGTGAAACTGGATCATTTTCTCACACCATACACAAAAATTAACTCAAAATGGATTCAACACTTGAATGTATATCCTAAAAACACAAAAGTCCTAGAGGAAAATATAGGCGGTAAGCTTCTCAACATTTGTCTTAGTGATCTTTTTTTGGACCTGACTCCATAGGCAAGGGCAACAAAAATGAAGCTAAACAAATGGGACTATATCAAATTAAAAAGCTTTACACAGCAAAGGAAACTATCAACTTAATGAAAAAATGATCTACTGAATGGGAGAAAATATTTGCAAATCATAGATCTTATGAGGGACTAATATCCAAAAATGTAAAGAACTCATAGAATTCAAAAGAAAGAAAAACAACATCTGATTGTAAAGGGGGCAGGAGATCTCCGGCCAGCCTTGGTGGCTCAGTTGGTTAAGCATCTGACTTTGATTTAGGCTCAGGTCATGATCTTAGGGTCATGAGATTGAGCCCCACATGGAGTCCCATGTGGAGACTTGCATCAGGCTTGTTCAGTGTGGAGCCTGCATAAGGTTCTCTCTCCCCCTCCTCCTCTATTACATCACCTCCCTCCCAAAGGACACACATGTGCACACACGTGTACCCTCTCTCTCTTAAAAAAAAAAAAAAAAAGAATGAAATTTTACCATTATTGACAAGGTGGATGGACCTAGAGGGTATTATGCTAAGTGAAATAAGTTAGCTAGAGGAAGACAAATATCATATGATTTCATTTAAATGTGAGATCTATAAAATAAAACAAATGAACTAACATAATAAAACAAAACCAGATTCACTGATACAGAGAACAGACTGGTGATTGCCAGGGAAGAGGTTGGGGGTTGGGCAAAATAGGTAAAGGGGATCAAGAGTTACAGATTTTCAGTTATAAAATAAAATAATGGGAATGAAATTTCCAGCACAGGGAATATAGACAATAATATTATATTAGCACTGTATGGTGACAGATGGTAACTAGACATTAGGTGATCATTTTTGTAGCATATATAAATGTTGAGTCACTACCTCGGACACCTAAAACTAATATAATATTGTATGTCAATTATACTTCAATAAAAAAGAAAAGAAAAACAAAGTTCTATTTTTTAAAAATACTGTGATATCTTTCAAATATTTATTTCCACTGTTAGCCAAAGAGTAATTTAAAATCAGCAAAATCATTGTATGATATACAAACTATATTATGTGTATCATACAATAATAATACATCTTTGGAAAGAAAAGCACAGGGGATATTGAGGGTAGGGCAATAGGATCAAGGAGCATCCAGAATCTTCCTCATGAAAAAATATGTGAATATTGCTTTTTACCTGAAAGCTGATGTCACCTTGGAATAAAAGGCATAGAGGGAAAGAATATAGAACAGAATGGGGTAAAAAAGAAGTGATATTAAGCAACAAAGAAGTCATGGGATCTCTTTAGGAATGAAGGTCATCGTACTTAGGGTGGGGAAAGGGTGGGCACATCTGTTTATCTTGCCACAGATCTTATAAAAAAGCACACTGACTTTTATTTTTAATTTTTTTTTAATTTTTATTTATTTATTTATGATAGTCACAGAGAGAGAGAGAGGCAGAGACATAGGCAGAGGGAGAAGCAGGCTCCATGCACCGGGAGCCCGACGTGGGATTCGATCCCGGGTCTCCAGGATCGCGCCCTGGGCCAAAGGCAGGCGCCAAACCGCTGCGCCACCCAGGGATCCCCCCTGACTTTTATTTTTAAAGTTAAATTTTACTTTGAAATAAAAGGTTATTTTCTTGCATAGAGTTCTGTATATTTAGAAATTTATTTTGGATCCTCAGACAGGTCTACAAATTCACACAATTATCACTTCAGGGTAGAATGTCCTTTGGAGCAATTAAGAAAAACAAGTTTGCTTTCTCTGTGGTTATAAACTGTAAAATTTTCTTCAGGGAATAATTTTTTTTTCAGCAGTCATGATGTGAAATTTAAAATGAGCGTTAATTTAAAATACATAATGTTTGCAAGTTATGTTTACCAATACTTTGTTTGAAACTAAAAAATAAAATCCTAGAAATTTTAGGGTAAACAAACCACCACTCCAAAGTGGCAAATTTCCCCTTCACGAATAAATGATTTGGCTTCAGTTTGCATCTACTCTACAGTTAATTATAACAGGAACATCATCACCAACTCTACTAGTCCCTTAAAACTTACAGAGTGCTTTCATGTCTAGACTCTTCATTATATTTCAAACAGCCTTTTTGAGATGGGCAGAACAGATAGTACCATTATCTTCATTTTCCAAATGTGGAAATCAAAGCAGAAAGATGTTAGGTAACTTGGCTAGGTCATCCAACTATTGAATAGGGAAACCAGAACTTCCAAAAAGATATTCTGAGTCCAAAGCCTCTTCTCATTACAAAACAATACTTCTTTAGCTATCTTTACAAACAGCAGCAGACCCTTCAGAATAATGCATTTGGGAGCAGTCCAGTAGGGACTGGATATCAGGCACCACCGAATTACATACTTTCTTTGCTTCCTTCTTTTCCTTTCCCTTCTTTTCAGCCAAAGAGAATTTTGACTCTTCAACAGTTACTGAACTTATTCAAATAACTGTATTGCCATAAAAACAGAAAAATATTCACCAAGAGTTGCCAAATTTGGAGGGATCAGGTAGGGAGGAAAAGATTGTTGATGTTTTATCTTTGCTCCATGTCACAGGAAGCCTAAGAAAAAGAGAAAAAGGTTTCCTTACATCTGGAAACAAAACATTAAAAAAATAGCAAGGTTTCAAGTAGAAAGTCTTAAAAATTATAATCAACCTCCTCAGTTTATTCAGTCCCACGCAATTAATTCTTGTTGATCTATCTTTTGTCAGAAGCTTTAAGAAGCCATCAGTTTCCCCAATAAAGCTGCTATAAATTCTTATTTAGTTCAGTGATATGCTCTGAAAGTTATCAGAAAGCTGTATTCTAGAGTACTTGTCAGATTCCTTTCCATGAATTTCTCTGAAGATGAAACAAATTTGCAGGAAGCTTTTGTAAAAACATCTGAATAAAACAATAACAAAAGACTTAAAAGTAGCCATAATTAAATATGTGATGAGAGTTCATTATAATACAATTGATGAGAAAATTTGACAAGATAATTTATTTCTGTGACACACAACATTTTCAGGTAATAATAACCAGAATTGTGATTGATAACATTATACCAGGATATATCAGAATTCTAGGAATTTTATATAATTTTAAAGCACTCATATTATTAACATTCACTTATACCCTATAACCTAAGAAGAGTTATCATTATTATTTGACAATCCTTCCCATGTAATTTAACATACTAAATTAGAATAATTTGTGTAACATTTCTCTCTCTCTCTCTCTCTTTTTTTAGAGATTTTATTTATTTATTCATGATAGACATAGAGAGAGAGAGAGAGAGGCAGAGACATAGGCAGGAGGAGAAGCAGGCTCCATGCCGGGAGCCCGAAGTGGGATTCAATCCTGGGACTCCAGGATCACACCCTGGGCCAAAGGCAGGCGCCAAACTGCTGAGCCACCCAGGGATCCCCAACATTTCTCTTTTATAAGAGGAGAGATAAATCTTTTGAGATGTCCCAGAGACCCTCTTAAAATTGTTTGTCTGAGGTCAAAAAGACTTTATTTAGAATTTGCTTTGGGGGAAGCTTGTCAAAAATATCAAAAGGTTTTAAAACACTTGGTAAAATAGGATCATAGTTCCCTGTGAAATAATCTTTAGTTATTTATCTCTTTAACCAAAGTGACAATTACAGACCTCATAGGCAAATATAGGTTACATAGTTCTAAGCAAAACTTAGTTCTTTTAATATCAAGAGAACTAGGTTTACTTTAGCAATCAAAGACCTGATAAACACTGGAAATTATTTTGGAAAAACATAAAATTCTTGTTTTCTAAGCAAATTACTTTAAAAGGTAAAGAAAAACCTTTTTATAATTTCTGATGAGGAGTATAAACTCTTATGAGGAGTAGACCAATAGTCCAGTCAAATTTATTTGTCCTTTTAGAAGCTGAAAGAAAATTAAGTTCTTGTTTGACATAAGTACACTATTGATATTCAAACTTATTTCCTTAACCCTTATAACAAATTAATTCAATTAATCAAACTTGATCACATATAAAATTCTGTCTCCAAGATTCCTTCTTCATAAACCTTCTACAACTTCCTATGTTTATTTCAATTTGTCCTTGTTATCTTTCCTGCTCAGAAAATAATCAGCTTTACTTTAGGACAGAATTATTTTTTCCAACTCAACAAAAATGCATCTTTATTCCTCATATGTTTGCTTTCTAAAAATGTTTATCCTACTTTTCTTGCATACAGTTATTTCTCTTATTTCTAAAAGCTTTAATTACATATGCTAATTACAATTCTTAACCCTTAGGAACCTTAATTTCTAGTGAAAATTAAAAAGTAAGCAACTATGAACTATTACATCAGTATTCTTAGATTGACAAAATTATAAATACAGAAGTAGCAAAATGTATTTAACATAGCACAAGGCATATTTACTAATACACCCAAATTTCTCTAGTTCCTTTGTAAAAAGACTTCAAAAGTAGCTTTACTTAGGCTTGTTCAGCAATTAATGTTTCCGTATTTATCTTATTGGAAATGATCTAGACAGTGAACAAGCTCCCTTAATTTGATTTAACTTAGCAAAATCCTAAGGATAGGAGTTCTGGAAGATATCAAGTAGATTTGGAAAACTAGAAGTAAACATATTCCAATGCAATCATTACTTAAAAATTCAGTTTTTAAAACTCTTCTCACATTTAACTCATATGTTTTTAAGAATCATACTTAGATTACTCATGAGAAAAAAAAAAAAAGATTACTCATGAGAATTTCTTGAGATCATTAAAGCAGTTAACCATTAAGTTTTTTTTCTTGCTGACACATTTTGTAACAGAGATAACATGAACTTATTTGACTTTTGGTAAGCTTTAGGCAGAATAAAAGCATTATATTTAATGCTGAGAACTCTAAAAACATCTGTATTATTTAAACCAACAAACTTAAACTTGCTCTAATACCAAATATTTTCCCAGGGCATGTGATTTTGAAAATCAATACGATTAGTTTCTATTATCTTTTTTGAGAATCAGAAATACTTAATTTACAAGCACTTAAAGCCATTAAATAGAGCTCTTTTATGAATTAGTTTTGGCAATACCATCCAGAGGTAGAAAAATACCATATTTGTAATGTACATATTATACACATACATACAGACAACATAAACAGAGATCCTACAGCTTACGATCTCTGCATAGAAAGACCTGAAGCTGGTAAAGTCTGACTATAAAGCCCAGCAAAATGAACCTTATTGCTCATCCTGGGTATTTCTGGATTTATTTCCTGGCTTTTAGTATTTACCTAAGTAACTTGTAGACCTTGGGCCTAGGGATTATGCTGGAGGGCTCTCTGAAAATCTTGTAGGGGAAGGGAAGTTAAAACAAGCAGCTGAGTGTTTAAGGGATTTTCTGCGGAAGGTGGAAGAGTTTGAGGAGTTAGAGGAATTTGAGGAGATAGGGCCAGATTTTAAGAAAGGGAATTTATGTTGGATGTGGACTTTAATTTCATTTTAAGCTTAATTTCTGTTCTTTTATCTTGTTAACAGAGTCCTTACAGTTAGCTGTCATAATTTTTTGTACCCACTTTTTAATTTGGTCTTTCAGTTGATATCAATAAGACAATTGTTTAGGTTCTCTAAAATATAGAAGTTTTTCCAATTCAAAGGATCCATTGTGTGATCAGTGATGAATAGAATCTTATACTAATCTAATAGTGACTCAAACCAGTAAGCTTTTTTATGGCTTCACCAAAGATGCCAGAGGTATCCTATGAGAGACTACAAGAACTGCAGCCCTCACAGATCCAGACAGTCTAAGAAAGCTAAGGCCTTCATTGCATAGGCAATAAGGGATGGTGAATTGAAAATGCTATTTCTGTTCTCTGATAGGAACATGAGATGCCTCTCCAGTCCCAGACCTGCTAATCTGTGACATTGTGCAGGTGCTGGTGGAATTAGATTAGCAGACAGAAACATTGAGATGATAAAGGCCACTTATGGAGTGTTAGGACAAATTCCCTGGAGAGTTGGCATGGTCAGACAAAGAGAATGTTGCTTATAACATCGTGTCTTGGAATCCCAGTCCATTCAACTGACCACAAAAGTGTACCCTGGTAAGTACATCTTCTGGATGGGGGAGACCAGAAAGAATATTCCCTTTGGTCATAAAGGCACACTCTCAGGACATAGAACAAGATGAAAGGAAAAGCCTGATCTAGTTTTTACACAGGGAACCCATAGCAAAGTTTATGGTAAACAGACATTGATCTGGTGAGAAGTGTGACCTCACCAGTCTGTGAAACCAGCTTGAACAGCAGGCTTATAGGTCCTATGCCAGTGTTTTACCCTTTGATTTTTCCTCCTTATGATAAATGATATAATAGACAGAAACAAAGAGAAATAGTAGCCATCTTTGGGGAAAAAAGGATCAGTACAAAATGACAGCACTCATACAAAATCTATACCTGTGTCCTTGTACCCAAGGAACTAGTTCCACAAATATTTTCTCCTGATAATCTAAATTTTGCAAAACAGCAGAAGGGTTATCATTTTTGTTTCCATTGAACCCTGTAGACAGAGACCTGCTGACAAAGTAAGAATTCTTTACTTTCTGTTGGTGCGTCAGGGCCCTAGGACCTTTCAGTTGTAGCCCCGGAGCAAGTAGTGTCCAGCCAGCAAAGTACCCTTCCTACTATGCCAAAACTGTCAGGGAGGGGACAGTTTCTCCCAACCCCTCTTGGTTCTTTTGGCTGGTCTAATACTTAAATTAACATAACACAGATTGATGGGAGAAACACATATTTAATTTTGTATATATTGAACCCCATAAGAATATGAGACTCAAAGAAGTGATCAGTGAAGGCAGCTTTTATACCTTTCAGACAAAGAAACAATACATTTGTGAAGAACTGACAAGACAAGGAAACTTAGGTTTGAGTACTCATTAGTGAGGAAACTAAGCAGAGTTTGTTTACAAAAAGCCTACATGGCTTTGAACTCCCTATCTCTAACAATAAGGATGTCTCTATATCCTGGTGCATGGAGGGTGCATTTTACCTGGGAGATTTATTTCTTGCTTTCAGAGAGACAGAAAAGAGAGTCAGAGTATTCTTGTGTTGGCTGTTTCTCAAGTAACTTTAATTCAAAATAATATGCCAAAATGGCATATTCTGGGGCAGCCTGCCCTGAACCCCATTAAACCCACAAGTAGTAACCAGTATTATTTTATTATTTATCATCATTTATTTTCTCCCCGTAATATGCAGTTACATAGCAACAAGGCTCTACAAGGCGACTGTGGTTGTTTGTATCAGTGCCTGTTAGAGATATCATTGGCTTTAAGCCTTTGCTCAAAAAAAGCAACTTCATGTCTCAGCTGCTTGCCAGATGGATCTGTTACCAACAGCTGTTTTCCAGCCAATCTCAATCATGGCTTACTTCCAGGGAGCTGAAGAGGATGTCTGAATGAATCCTTAAAGTCCTTTTTGCCTCTCTTTGGAATTGTGTTTACAATACAGCAACTACTAGAGAGGAGGATCTGCCCATCCTCTGAGCTGGGAAGCCAACTGCTTCTTTATGCACAAAGGCCTAACATCGTGACCCACAGAATCCTCATCCTCCTATTTTGAAAAATATAATAACTTACTAAAATGAAATTTTGAATCATTTTACAATTTGTGACTTACAAAGTTCAAGTATCTCTGAACAAAGTGCAAAAAAAGCAAAAATAAATCTTCACATTGCTTTGTCAGTTTGCCAAGCATTCATTCCTATGAAATATCTTAGAAAGTTTAACTTTATTTGATTGAAGCAAAAAAAGTACAAGACATTCAATTTCCTGTTAAAACCTCATAAAGGTCACTTGTTACTTGCAGTGCTTCGGAACTCAAGGTAAATCAAAACAAAAATATCTTTACAGATTTCCTTTCTCGACATCATTCTGTGATTTGCTTTCTTTTTGAATCTCCTTTTTGATGTATAACTTTTCTCATTTATATGACTCCCTTATTTTCAAAATACATATTTGAGTCTATTTTCAAATGTATATTTTATCTAATTTGCTATTTCA
This sequence comes from Canis lupus dingo, assembly GCF_003254725.2. Lineage (NCBI taxonomy): Eukaryota > Metazoa > Chordata > Mammalia > Carnivora > Canidae > Canis > Canis lupus. The sequence continues at coordinate 159,946 of NC_064243.1, read as the reverse complement.
CTTTCTATTTTCAAAATGCATATACCTGGATCACATTTCAAATGTGTATTATTGGGACCCCTGGGTGGCTCAGCAGTTGAGTGTCTGCCTTTGGCTCAAGGCGTGACCCTGGGATCCAGGATTGAGTCCTGCATCAGGCTCCCTATGAGGAGCTTGCTTCTCCCCCTGCCTATATCTCTGTCTTTCTCAGTGTCTCTCATGAATAAATAAATAAAGTCTTAAACACACACACACACATACACACACACATACAAATGTATATTATTGTTATCATCCCTTTGAAGTTCTTTTTTCACTTGTAAATTCAAGTACTTCTCCCTATCCAGATCCCAAAACTCTGGGCAATGTTAGAGAGATCTTGAATTGTTTTCATGTATAAAAGGACACCATAAAATTGGCAGATAAAGAACTGATACCTGAATTGTCTCAGTTTATGACTCATGGCCCATTTATCTCATTTCTTCCTTTATACAGATGTTACACAACCGGTGTAAGCATTTTTCAAAATCATCTGGGTCTGTGGTCTTATTTTCACTTCCTCTAATTAAGCCCTACCTATCTTTCAAATTTTGGTCCAAGCATCACTTCTTCAAGGAATCCTTTAACCACATCCTACCACTACCGCAGACTAGTTTAGATATTCCAGTATCTATATTCTAGCCTCTTGTACTCTTTCATCATAGTGCTTATTGCACTTTTTAATATAATTCTAAGCACTTACTTGATTAATATCTATCTCCTTTCACAAGACTCTTAACTCCTTGAGAAGATTGATGTTCTTTTACTCTTGTAGACCAAGCCTATAATAACACTTGACTCATGGTAGGAATTCAATAAATACTGGGTGAATACATGCATAAATAAATGAATGAATAAAGAGATGAAAAAAAATACATGAATGACTTAAGTCTCCAGAACCATGACCAGTACACAGTGACAATCAATAAAATAAGTTAATATTATTATTGTTAGTCTCCATGCCAGATCAAATAAATTTGCTGAGTATTTTAGTCCATCAAAGACCTGATTATGGCTTCAGAAACTGAAAGTTATGTGCTCCTTCAAATATGTTGTTTCCCACCATCTTAATGTTTCCTATAGTTGTGCAATGGATGGATGTATAGACATAGAAAGATATACATATATGTATGTGTATGTGTGAATGCATAATAATAAAGAATAAATCAGTTAATTTTTAGATGTAAAACATGTAAAATATTTTTCTATTTAATAGTCATGCATATTAAAAATGTATATTCATATTGACTTTTCTTAATTTTCTAAAACAATAAAATTTTTAGTATGAGTTTTATTAGTCTGATGAAGATTTCTACGATCAAGAAATATATAGCCAAGGGGTGCCTGGGTGGCACAGTAGATTCAGTGTCTGCCTTCTGCTCAGGTCAGAGTCACAGGGTCCTGGGATCAAGCCCCATTTTGGGCTCCCTGCTTACTGCGGAGTTTGCTCTTCCCTTCCCTCTGCCTCTCCTCCTGCTTATGCTCTCTCTCTCAAATAAATAAATAAAATATTTGGAAAAAAAAAAGAAATATATGGCCAAGAGTAAATAAAATTAATTATTCATACATTTTTTTCTGAAAATTCAATTTTCTCTACTTTAATTTGCATGCTTTAATAAAATTTGCAAGTTTAAGACCTTCATTTTGTTTTATAAAGAAGTATGATAATTTCAAGAATAGGAACATTTCTGGGTAACTAATTTTTCTGTTATAATAATGTTAATCTTGGGATCCCTGGGTGGCGCAGCGGTTTGGCGCCTGCCTTTGGCCCAGGGTGCGATCCTGGAGACCCGGGATCGAATCCCACGTCGGGCTCCCGGTGCATGGAGCCTGCTTCTCCCTCTGCCTATGTCTCTGCCTCTCTCTCTCTCTCTGTGTGACTATCATAAATAAAATAAATAAATAAATAAATAAATAAATAAATAAATAAATAAATAAAATAAATAATGTTAATCTTAATTTCAGTTCTCAGTGAATTGACAGCGAGCACTCAGAATCACTGTTTTAGATTCACATGGAAAATTTGAGACCTGTGGATAATTAGCATCCCATTCATCTTACATTTAATTTCTTTTTTTAAATAAAGTAATTGCATTTATTTTATTTTTAAAGATTTTATTTACTTAATCGAGAGAGAGAGAGAGAGAGAGAGAGAGAGAGAGAGGCAGAGACACAGGAGGGAGAAGCAGGCTCCATGCCGGGAGCCCAACGTGGGACTCCATCCCGGGACTCCAGGATCGAGCCCTGGGCCAAAGGCAGGCGCTAAACCGCCGAGCCACCCAGGGATCCCTTACATTTAATTTCTTAAAATGAATTCTCTGGTAGCTCAAAGATATTGAAGATATTTTGAAGATACCCCCCCCCAAATTAATTTTCTAAGTAGGATATTTACACACAACAATACTTCTGTAGATTATTCTCCTGGAACCAGACAATTCTTTGGTTGTTTTTGTTTTTGTTTTTGTTTTATCGCCATGTGTTTCCAATACAGCCCTTGATATACAGTAGATAATCAATAAATGTGTTCCCAATAATGGTAACTAGATAGATATGTTAATATGGTAATTCCTTGCCTCTCATTTCTGGAGTCCTTGAGTCCAAAGACTGTGTTTTATTTTCCCCACAGAATAAATATCCAGTTTTCTGCTGACAAGGGAAAAGAGAGAGACCAATTGCATGGAGTTGGGGTGAGACTCTGGCCCTCTCAATGCTTCTAAAACAGACTTTTACCCAATTCTCCTGTTTTTAAGTCCAACCTTTATATCCTCTAAAAGAGGTACCCAGTGCAGCCCATTTTACATAGAAGTCTAGTTGCATCTTGGCTTTTGGCTTAGGGTTGCGTTTCTTTCATCTCCTAAAGCAGTTATCAAATGTCCACCTCTTTTTCCACCTAAAGTTGTGTTATTCTGGTCATCTCTTCTCCAGTTCTCTTTGTCCTTGTATGTGTGTAAAAAATCATTTTGTTGTTTGAGTGTGGTTTGGGAGAAAGTGAAAGAGTTTGATCCACACCTTGCCCAGAAATCCCTGTCCATATTACTTCATTTTTTTTAATCAGCCTTATTATTGAGGTATATTTTGTATGCAGTAAAATTCTTCGATTGTAGGTGTGCTATTTAGTGAGTTTTTGGTGTATATATAAATGGAGTAATGATATAAGTCATTTCTATCACTCCAAAAAGTCCCCTGGCAAAGGTATAAAACAGCAGGACAAATTTGTAGCTGTAAGTCCAGGGGAGTATTAAAAAATGTCAGAAAAATACTCAGAACCCAGAGTTGCTATAACAGAGTCCCACAAGTCCAGTGTTCAACCAAAAATTATATTACATGCAAAGAAACAAGAAAAAGTAACACATATTCAAGGGGGAAAAAATCTGTGTGTCTATATGTGAGTGTTCTCTTAATTTTTTTTAAACTCCAGTTCTTTTAATTAATTAATTAATTAATTATTTATTTATTTATTTATTTATTTATTTATGATAGTCACAGAGAGAGAGAGAGAGAGAGAGAGAGGCAGAGACACAGGCAGAGGGAGAAGCAGGCTCCATGCACCAGGAGCCCGACGTGGGATTTGATCCCGGGTCTCCAGGATCGCGCCCTGGGCCAAAGGCAGGCGCCAAACCGCTGCACCACCCAGGGATCCCCATTCTTTTAATTTCTTAAAAAAAAATATGGTTGTTTAAAATGATTATAACACTGAATCATTGGCTTTATAACACATACAGATTGATATATATAACAACAATAGTAAAAGAAAAGGATGAGGAAAGGGAAATGTATTACAGAAAAAATTGCTATATTTTACCAGAATTAAGTCAGTATCAATCTGAAGCAGATGGTAAGTTAAAGATGCAACTACTAAGAAAAAACACCTTTAAAAAAGCTAAAATTCAACAGAGGAAATAGCATGGTATAACAAAAAATTACCACAAATTTATAGAAGCGAAGGAGGAACAGAGGGAAAGATAAGACATGAGGCACGAGGAAAGCAAATAGCAGAGTGGCAGAGATGAATTCAGATTACTGGCAACCAAAGGTTTTTTTTTTTTTTTTTTTTTTTTTATTCAATTTGCCAACATATAGTGTAACATTCAGTGTTATCACATCACGTGCAACCAAGGCTTTATTGGAAATGAGGTGTAAAAGGAAACAGGAGTGGCAGAGACTTCAGAGTACCAGAAAGTGAAGGCCTGGATGGCAGCTCCCTCTAGATGGGATATGTATTTTCCATGTTTCCATGGTTTCTGTAACTCTCAACTGCATTTTACACTTCGTGGTTCACTCCACTCATTTTGCTATCTGCCTGCTAAGAAGCTGTCTCTCCTCCATCCCAGAGGGGCAAGCATCTCTTCCTGACCCCACAGGCTCTACCTTTGTAGTTGCATTTTCACTGGCAGCTCTCGAACCTTTCCAGAAATTAAGTGTTAACCATGCATTATTTACGTGAAAATGAAATTGTTTATTCTCTCTCTGGTAGGGGTGTGAGTTGAGTGATTTCAGTATGGAAAGGATACAATGAATGGATAAAGAAGATGTGGTCTATGTATACAATGAAATATTACTCAGCTATTAGAAATGACATATACCCACCATTTGTTTCGATGTGGATAGAACTGGAGGGTATTATGCTGAGTGAAGTAAGTCAATCGGAGAAGGACAAACATTATATGGTTTCATTCATATGGGGAATATAAAAAACAATGAAAGGGATCATAGGGGAAAGGAGAGAAAATGAGTGGGAAATATCAGAGAGGTGACAGAACAAGAGAGACTCTAACTCTGGGAAACAAACAAGGAGTAGTGGAAGGGGAGATGGGTGGGGGGATGGGGTGACTGGGTGATGGGCATGGAGGGAGGCACTTGATGGGATGAGCACTGGGTGATATGCTATATGTTGGCAAATCGAACTCCAATAAAAAATAAACAAAAAATATGGAAAGAATACATTCAAATTTTTGTGACAGTAGGGAAATGTTAATTTTTTGTTGTTGTTGTTGTTGGCATTTGGAGACAGCAGTGTAATTTTATGGTATTATTTGTAACATCATTTTATAAATGAGGAAGCCGAGACTCAGAGAGTCCTTGTAATCTGTACAAGGTCACATAGTTATCCAAGCTTCTCCCAGAGAGTAAATCTTTTGTGCTTATGAAAAGGAAAGAGAAAGGATATTCTACAAAAATCTTAAAAATAAATTAATGCCATGGAAAATGTTTTTTTTTTTTTTTTTTTTCTAAGTCTCACGAAGACTGAAGAGCCAAAGTTTTTTTTTTTTTTTTTTCTTTTTTAGGCTGGGCTAGAGGTCTTTCCTGTTTTACTGGAGAATCGGAGAAAGTTGGACAAGCTCTGGAGCAGCTGGTAAAATAATTACTCTGCAGCATATTTCAGTTTTTAAAACCCAGAAACTGTTCCTCACATTGTGAAAGTCAGAATTCAAACACACAAATAAGTTGGTTTTATTTGGTGTTTTGGTCCTATCTGTGTCTCAAGTTTCAGGCACTGGGAGAGAAACATTGAAATATTTCTGTAGAGGGATGCCTGGGTGGCTCAGTGGTTGAGTGTCTGCCTTTGGCTCAGGGCGTGATCCCAGGGTCCTGGGATAGAGTCCTGCATCGAGTTCCCTGCATGGGGCCTGCTTCTCCCTCTGCCTGTGTCTCTGCCTCTCTCATGCGTCTCTCATGAATAAATAAATAAATAAAATAAATAAATACATACATACATATTTCTGTAGAATAAAACTTCAGAAATCTTATAAAATCTTAAATTCTCATCTTTCCTGCTGTACCAGATTATAGTCTTCAATCATTAAAGCAGAGTATTTAGGGTCAAGGATCAAACTTATTATTAACCTTGCACTAACCAGGAAGGTTCTGTTGTACTTGGGAGTGTGGAATACAAACAAGACCGAGGCAAGACTCACTACAGGCATTGCTATGTCTGTAGCTAAGCAACATGAGTGGCATGCTCAATTGATCCATTCTTATCCCTCTGATTTAATTTTTTTTTCAAAAAAATTTTAAAGATTTTATTTATTTATTCATGAGAGACACACAGAGAGAGGAAGAGACATAAGCAGATGGTGTAGGACCCAGGAAATTGAACAAAATCCCCTACCCCTGGACAAGCAGAGCAGGACTGACTATTTAGGGCTGCACCCGCCTTGTGCTGACCTGCTTATTACCTAGGGCACTGCCCCGCCCTAGTCAAAGACCAGGGCACAGCCTAACCGGAAATCCGGCTCAGTGGACCAGCATGGCTATGCAACTTTCTGTGTATCCCATGGGCCACTGGCCCCTATAAAGCTGCTAAGCCTCTTAGCCTCGGGGTCCAAGTCCCTGCTCCGCTGCGTCGGGTATACTTGGGCCCAGGCTCGAGCTTGTAAATAAACCCTCGTGTGATTGCATCGGTGTCGGCTCCTTGGCGGTTTCTCAGATTCGCGATCTTGGCCACAACATTTGGGGGCTCGTCTGGGATCCAAGAAACCTCCAGGACCCCATCCGGAGGGTTTCACGCGTGGAGAGCGCACTCAACTTTTCCACCTTTGGCGCGCCTATTTTCTGAGAGCTCTGAACTGGGCCGTACCTGTAGGAATTCCGATCTGTGTTGGGGCGGCCTTGGCTTAGGCGGGCGCTGGCGGGCGGTCAACCGGGGGTCTTGAGGAGACTGTCCCTTGCCCCTGCCTGGAGGACGGGGTCCTCATCTGTAAGGAGGACAGAGGTCCCCATCTATAAGGGGGGCCGGCTGCGAGCCCTTCAGGTTACTTTCTGTTTTGTCTCCGCGGCCGCACGGAACGTTCGTCTGTTACCGTGTTCTTGTTACCTGTCTGCACGTTTGTCTGTGTTAGTACGTCCTTGCTAACTGTTTGTGCATTTGTCTCTGTTGTTGTGTCCTTGTTAATCATCTTTACTGTCTGTGTCTTGGTGTGGATTGGGGACATAATGGGGGAGACAGAAACCACTCCCCTATCTCTTATGCCCTCTCACTTCTCGGATATTAGGGAAAGAGCTTGTATTCTGAGCATAGACATAAGGAGAAAGAGGTTCCAAATTTACTGTGTATCAGAATGGCCAACCTTTGACGTAGGATGGCCCCAGGAAGGAACTTTTCACCTACCTATTATCTTACAGGTTAAGGCCGTGATCTTCAGGGACAAACCAGACGGCCACTCTGACCAGGTGCCCTACATCCTGGTCTGGCAGGACATGATGGAGAATCCTCCTCCTTGGCTAAAACCATTTTTACCCCCCAAATCAGGACCCACAGAGATTCTAGCCCTGCAGAAAGCCAAAAAGGAGATCGACTCTATGCCCGAAGCACCCCTTCGTCCGGTCTTCCAGGATTCCTCCCCGGAGGACCTGATTGACCCGCCGCCCTACTGGGCATCCCTCCCCGCTTCTGCCCCTCCATTGGAGGCACAGGGGGCTGCAGAAGGGGCGCCACCCCTCCCTGACGAGGGAGTCCCTGTGCACGGGCCAGCAGCGGGGACACACAGTCAGACCCAGCGGACGGCCCCACCTCCGAATGCGGGGGGACCGACTCCACCGCCCTTCCTCTCCGCACTATGGGGCCCCCCCCCATGAGACTGGCGAACAGCTAATGTTATATTGGCCGTTCTCCACTAGTGATTTATATAATTCGAAAACCCAAAATGCAAAGTTCTCTGATAACCCGAGAGGTCTAATCGGGCTTTTAGATACTGTTCTCCTTACCCACCAGCCTACTTGGGATGACTGCCAACAGCTCTTACAGGTTCTCTTCACCACCGAGGAAAGAGAACGAATTCAGGTGGAAGCCCAGAAGTCTGTCCTGGGAGAGGACAGACAGCCAACTCAAAACCCAGACCTCATAAATGCTGCCTTCCCTTTATCCCGCCCCACCTGGGACTACAACTCAGCTGAAGGTAAGGAGAGACTCCGGGTCCACCGCCAGACTCTAATGGCAGGTCTCCAGGCTGCCGTGCAAACCGACAAATCTGGCCAAGGTCTATGATGTGAGGCAGGGTAAGGATGAGAGTCCAGCAGCCTTCTTAGAGAGGGTCATAGAGGCTTTTAGACAGTACACCCCTACGAACCCAGAAGCCCCGGAAACAAAGGCTGCAATTATCATGGCTTTTGTTAACCAGGCCACTCCAGATATTAAAAAGAAATTACAAAGAGTAGAGAGACTGGGAGATAAGATCTTGCAGGACTTAGTGATAGTGGCAGAACGAGTCTATAATAATAGAGAAAGTCTGGAAGAACAACAAACCAAACTAAGTGACCGGCAGACCTGAAATCTGGCCAAGATCCTGCTGGCCACAACCATGGACGACCCACAGGAAAAACGGAGGCACCGCAAGAAGCTGGCTCCAGGGACAGGTAAGGAGGATGGCCCTGGTCCCCCTTGGGAGTGCCCTAAGCTGAACAAAATCCAATGCGCCTATTGCAAAGAGGAGGGCCATTGGTTAAAAAGCTGCCCTAACAAAAGATCTAAGGCCGCTGCCAAGATCTTAGAAATGGAGGACCTGGACGATTAGGGGAGTCAGGGTTCGGCACCCCTCCCCGAGCCCAGGGTAACTCTTAAAATGGAGGGGCAACCTGTTGAATTCCTAGTGGACACTGGGGCATGACATTCAGTTTTATTACAACCCCAAGGGAAATTGGCAAACAAAACTTCATGGGTGCAAGGGGCCACGGGCACCAAACAGTACTCATGGACTACCCGAAGAACTGTGGATCTCGGCACGGGCCAGGTATCCCACTCCTTCATGGTCATCCCTGAGTGTCCCTACCCGTTGTTAGGTCGGGATTTGCTCACCAAGATGGGGGCACAGATTTGCTTCCACCTTGAAGGGGCAAAAGTCCTAAACAAGAAGGGGCACCCGATTCAGGTGCTTGTCCTGAGTTTAGAAGATGAATATTGTCTCCACCAAATACCCTCAGTGTCAATGACTGACATTGACCGTTGGCTGCGGGAATTTCCCCAAGCGTGGGCAGAAACTGGGGGAATCGGGCGGGCCCAACATCTACCGGCCATATACATAGAACTAAAGCCGGGGGCCGACCCTGTCAGGGTCCGCCAATACCCCATGCCTCTAGTAGCACGAAAGGGAATCACACCCCACACACGGCGACTACTGGACTCGGGCATATTAAGGCCCTGCCAATCGGCATGGAACACTCCCTTGCTGCCGGTTCCAAAACCGCACTCTAACGATTACAGGCCAGTCCAGGACTTGAGGGGAGTCAACCGGCGGGTAGAGGATATGCACCCTACGGTCCCAAACACATACACCCTCCTCTCCACCCTGCCTCCAGACAAAACTTGGTATACAGTATTAGATTTAAAAGATGCCTTTTTCAGCCTGCCTTTAGCACCCAGAAGCCAAGACCTCTTCGCCTTTGAATGGATGGACCCTGAGAAAGGCATCAATGGCCAGCTCACCTGGACTCGACTACCACAAGGATTTAAAAATTCACCGACCATCTTCAATGAGGCCTTACACAAAGACTTGAGTGAGTTCCGTTCCGAGCACCCACATTTAACTTTATTACAATATGTAGATGATATCCTGTTGGCAGCGGAGGACCAGGACACATGCCTGCAAGGCACCAGGGACTTGCTCCAGGATAGCGGCCCTAGGATACTGGGCCTCAGCTAAAAAAGCCCAGATGTGCAGAACAGAGGTGAGCTACCTTGGGTACAAATTAAAAGATGGACAAAGATGGTTGACGGATGCACGGAAGGAAACTGTCTTAAGAATCCCACAGCCGCAAACCGTCCGCCAGGTGCACGGAATCAGAACTGATCTCCAGGACCAGCCACTGCCGAATGCGGACGCCACCTGGTACACGGACGGCAGCAGTTTTGTTCAAGAAGGATTCAGATATGCGGGGGCAGCCATAACCACGGAGTCGGCTCAATGGGCAGAACTGATCCCACTGGCCAAGGCGCTGACCATGGGGGAAGGTAAACGAATAAACATCTACACCGACAGCAGGTACGCCTTTGCCACCGCTCACATTCACGGAGCCCTTTACAGAGAGAGAGCTTCTGACAGCAGAGGCAAAGACTGTTAAAAACAAAACGGAGATTCTTGAACTCCTGAGGGCCCTCTGGCTGCCCAAGGCCCTAGCCATCATCCACTGTCCGGGGCACCAAAAGGCAGACACGCCAGTAGCCAGGGGAAACCGGCTAGCCGATTTAAAAGCAAAGGAGGCGTCCCTTTTGGTGACCCAGGTCTTAGCTAGCACGCTACCCAATCCGGGGGCACTGACCCAGCCTGACACCCCCAACTACACTGATGCTGACTTACACTGGATCAAACGCTTGCCTGTGACCCAGTGCTTGCGTGGCTGGTGGAGGGCCACAGACTCCAGCATCATCTTGCCAGAGGAACTGGGACGGCGAGTCCTATCCAAAACGCATCGGAGTACTCACACGGGAACAGGGAAGATGGAAGACCTCATACGACATGCAAAGATCACTATTAAAGACTCTCGAGCAAAGATCGAGCAGATCGTGGCAAGCTGCCGCGCATGCCAATTAACAAATGCCTCCACCCATGGATCTAACCCAGGCACCCGGCTCCGAGGGGACCGCCCAGGAGCCTACTGGGAAGTGGACTTCACTGAAGTAAAACCTGGAAAATACGGGTATAGGTATTTACTAGTGTTTGTACATACTTTTTCAGGATGGACAGAGGCATTTCCCAACATGAAACGGCACAGATCGTGACCAAGAAACTGCTGGAAGACATCGTACAGAGGTATGGTTTTCTCGTTAGAATTGGGTCAGACAACAGCCCAGGATTCGTCTCTAAGGTAACACAGAGAGTGGCTCTAGTACTTGGGGCAGATTGGAAATTACATTGTGCATATAGGCCCCAGAGCTCAGGACAGGTAGAAAGGATGAACAGAACATTAAAGGAGACCTTAACTAAATTAGCCCTGGAGACTGGCGGGGACTGGGTGACTCTCCTCCCCTTCGCCCTATATAGGGTGAGGAACTCCCCATATAAGATGGGACTGACTCCCTACGAGATCATGTTCGGTCTTCCTCCACCCATTATCCCCAATTTAAAACCTGAGGTGCTTGATGATCACCAACTTCTTTTATCTCTCCAAATGTTACAATGAACCCATGAGCAGGTATGGCCTAAGCTGAGGGCCCTCTATGAGACTGGGCCACCCCCGGACCCCTATTGATATCGGCCAGGTGACTGGGTGTATGTGCGGAGATACCAACACCAGACACTTCAACCTCGCTGGAAGGGACCCTACCTCGTGATCCTGACCACTCCCACCGCTCTCAAGGTCGACGGGATTACTCCCTGGGTCCACTACACCCACATCCGGCCAGCTGACCCACAAACCATTCTCACGTACTTTGTTACAGAATAAAAAAAAAGCCAACCAGACAAGGACAATCCCCTAAAGCTAAGACTGTGCCGTTCTCACTTATTTCCCAACTCCAAGACTCCCTAGTCCGAGGTTGTCCTTCAAAATAGAAGGAGACTAGAATTAGTCTTCTTACAACAAAGGGTTGCGGGGGGCGGGGGGGGGGGGTATGTGCTGCCTTAACTGTAAATAAGAGCAAGAACAGCAACAAGGTTGGTGAGAATCCTGGTTTAATCATTCCACCTGGCTCACTCTGAGAGCAACCTGGACCCTTGATTGGATCCTGCATAGGATCCTCTGAAAAAGGAGGGAATGTGAGACCCAGGAAATTGAACAAAATCCCCTACCCCTGGACAAGCAGAGCAGGACTGACTCTATTTAGGGCTGCACCCGCCTTGTGCTGACTGCTTATTACCTAGGGCACTGCCCCGCCCTAGTCAAAGACCAGGGCACAGCCTAACCGGAAATCCGGCTCAATGGACCAGCATGACTATGCAACTTTCTGTGTATCCCATGGGCCACTGGCCCCTATAAAGCTGCTAAGCCTCTTAGTCTCGGGGTCCAAGTCCCTGCTCCGCTGCGTCGGGTATACTTGGGCCCAGGCTCGAGCTTGTAAATAAACCCTCGTGTGATTGCATCGGTGTTGGCTCCTTGGCGGTTTCTCAGATTCGCGATCTTGGGCACAACATTGGAGAAGCAGTCTCCTCGCAGGGGGCCTGATGGGGTATTCGTTCCCCAGACCCAGGATCAGGCCCTGAACAGAAGGCAGACGCCCAACTGCTAAGCCACCCAGGCATCCCTGATTTTAAAATTTCAATGGGACTTTTATAGTTACCCATACAAGTCCCGACTGGCACAGGCAAGGCCTGAGTATAAGGCAGAGGCCACATCCTGGTGGCCTGTTTGCCAGGCCCACCCTGCAGATGTGTTAGATTTTGTTTCAAGTGTTTAAATAAATTGTTTTTCTGAATTTTGTAGACACAGTTTTGCAATCTGGAGAATTCGCACAAACATCTACATTTCTTGTTTCTCTTGAGAAATCTAAGTAGCCATGATAGGCACATGCCTCACCCCTCTCACGAGGGCACACAGTTCACCTACCCGGGGCTGCCTCACTCCTTTATGGTGTTTGAGTTTGTGACTCCAGAGTGTCCGCTCACATTTCCAATGGGTGAAACCTTGAAAGTGATTCTTTGCCTTGGAACGTGAACGATCAATATACTGATTCCATTTGTTTTGTCAGGTTCAAAGCCACTTTAGAAGTTTCTGAGGAGTTTCCTTTAGAAGTTTTGACACTGATTTGACCAGTCTCTGTGGCACAAATCTTTGTCCCTGAATCTGACTTCTGGAAACAGTTAAAGGAAAATTTGGAGCCAAGTTTGGGGTAAAAAAATATGTGTGACTATGAAACAGTGAAAACGTGTTTCTTTTGGGTGATTTGTAAGCTGACTCAAAGGTAATTAAAAGTGGGCTCAATAACGTTTTGAGGGATGGCCTTTTACTCCTTCCAAATGTCAGTTACCTCTCCACTAAACTTTCAAAATATCTGATTTGTGACACTATTTTGTATTTAGGACTTGGGTTTAAAATTTTTTTTTGTTTGTTGTCTTTACCCCCTTCCATCAGACTGAGAGCTACTTGAGAAATACATAAATTTTTTTTCATCTTCAATATGGTATACAAAGTTGGAGGCCAAAAGACTGAATGAATGAAGAGTCAATATAAATGGAAAGCATCCTAAATTGACTGTTTTAAAGGGAACAACAAACATTTTCTGTTAAATAGTCATCCTCAGTTAAAAAAAAAAATATCTGGGGGCACCTGAGTGGCTCAGTGGTTGAGCACCTTTGGCTCAGGGCTTGATCCTGGGGTCCTGGGATCCAGTCCCATTTTGGGGTCCCTGCAGGGAGCCTGCTTCTCCCTCTGCCTGTGTCTCTGCCTTTCTCTGTGTCTCTCATGAATAAATAAATCAAATCTTTAAAAAAAAATTGTATGCATTCGTGTAGTCAAAATGAATTGAGAATGAATGTTTTTGGACTGTGAAACTTTCCTTGGTGTTCAAAGTCAGTCCCTAGTATTGCAAAGCTGTTGAAAGCCACTCGTCTGTTTCCCCTTGACAAGAATCACTTCACTACACACTTGCGGTTTTTCTGATGAGGAAGGAAATGTGAAAGTTGTAGAATAAAAGGTGAATCAAAACCCATCAAGATTTACAGCCTACGCTTCATGTCCTTGATCAAAAATAAAGTATCAAAGTATTTCAGATGATGTTAAAATGTTCAGTATTGCTAACCAAGTGCCAGGATCAACCTCAGGAGGAGGCAGCACGGACACTTTGAAGCCTTCAACACAGAAAGTCAAAAGGAACTAACAAATATATTAAGGCAAGATCGGCTAGAAAACCCCAGAAACCACATAAAGCCGTGGAAAACTAAGTATCCCTTATATATGAGTGCTTTTGTTAGACCAGAGGTGGGTAATTCGTTTCTCAGAGGAGAGTGGTAGTGGGTGGCAGGACTTTGAAGGCGTTCTCACTTGCTTCTACGCAGGAGAAAAAAGAAGAGGGCCTTACCCCACCTCGGACCCTCCCGCCCGCTTGCACGTGCACCTAGAAACACGCGCGGCCCCACCGCTCTCGCTGGCCACGGAGAAGCAGCGCCGCCGGCCGCATCCTTCTCCTCCTCCCGCTCTATTTTGGGGCCCCATGAGCTCATGCCCTCTGCAGACCACACTCTGCAATTCCAGGGCAGCCCGCGCCGCGAGGCCACGCAGGGCGACTCCGGCAAGGGTTCGGAAGGTGCCCGGGCGCGGGGAGGAGAAGGCTTTGGGGGAAGTTAAAGACTCGCCCACGGGCAGGACCTAAAATAACCGACACGCTGAGTGCCCGAAATCAGACAGGAAGCAAATAATCCGGGGCGTTGAGTCGCTTTCCCTTCAGAGTAGCGCTGGGCGGCGGGAGCCGAGCCAAGGTCCGGCGGCGAGGGGCGGGCGCGGGGCGGGCGCGGGGCGGGGCCGGGCGCGGAGCCTATTAGAGGCGCGGCGGGGCGGCCGGGCCAGAGCGCCGGGGCCACGATGGAGCGCGGCGGCCAGGCGGGCCTCGGCTCCCGGGAGGGCCCGGCGGGGAACGGCCCCGACCCGGGCTGCGCTCGAGCCGCCGCGGCGCCGGGGGATGGGCAGGCGGCCGCGGCCTTGCTGGCCCCCATGGACCTGGGGGAGGAGCCGCTGGAGAAGGCGGCCCGCGCCCGCCCGGCCAAGGACCCCAACACCTACAAGGTGCTCTCGCTGGTAGGTCCGCGGCCGGCGGGCGCCGGGGAGGGCGCGGAGGGCGCGGAGGGCGCGGAGGGCGCGGAGGGCGGGGAGGGCGCGGCCGGCTCCTGCGCCCCCTCTCCACGCGCTCGCCTGCGGCCGCTGTGCGGGCCCCTCGCTCGGTGCCCTCTGCTCCCCGGGGCAGGAGTTCACGCTCCCGGGCGCCGCGGAGGCTTCGGAGGGCCCGGCTGGGAAATGAGGCTGTTAGAACTGCGCTGTTTGTAAATACCGCTCGTCCCCCAAGAGCGAATGAAGTTGTTTTTGGGGGAAAATAACCAGCCAGCCGGAGAATTGCTGGTCTTAAGAAGGACCAACATTTTTTTTTTCCCCTTTTCAGTCTCTTTTTAGGCGACCCTGGGTGTAGTATTGATGACTTTCTTTGCATTAACCTATTTCACTGGAAAAGATTTAATAGAGTTCCCTAAGTTTTATGGGGAGCTTTAGGAAATGCCTTTTCTTTTGGCTCCGCTTAGGAATTTCCGTGCAGCTGTTCAGAAATCCCATCAATATTCATGTTATGCGAATGTGAAGAAGCGCGTACGATTCTTTGTCCACTCTTTTTACCGTAGGTTACATGGCTTTTGTTGCTAACAAAAGTAGTCATTATTCCTCTGCTATTTTGTTGTGACAGTGGCAAGACCCACAGCCAATTTTATGAAATGTGGGGGATTTTCATTCCTAGGGTAGAAAGTGGGGGCGCTGAGAGTCAGAGCCTGGGTTCTTGATTGAGTTAGTGATTGCTGAGTCCTTGTATAACTCTCCCAAACCTCAGTTCCTTATTTGTTAAAATGAGGACATTACTTTCATTGCCCATTGCGTAGGATTATTATGAGGATCCAATGGGAACAATGTTTGTGGGGAAGTAAACTGAAAATTACAAGGAGACATTATTTTTATTGCATTATGTGGAAGTAACATCACTTATTATGATTGAACAATGCTGTGTAGAGAATACGTTTCCTGATATTTGAAACCTACCTCTTCTCATAAGCATTTCCATTTTCACTATATTTCAGGTTTCATGGAGTTGTTACAATACTTTGAGGAGCCAACATTCCTAAAGAGATGGTGTTGTATGCTTAGTCAACCTAAGCCTAAATTTCAGAGAGTCACTAACCACACAGTGTATCTCAACACATATTCTTGCATCAGGATGAGAACTTACTTTTGGTCTTTTGAGTCTCCTTTTAGGTTTCTGTTAATGGGAGACCTTTGCTTTTATAACGATCACTTAAATTCTTTAGTATCTGTACTTTCAGGTTTAGCACACTCCTAGCTATTCCATAATTGTACATTTGAATCTGTGTGAAACTAATGTGAAATCACTCCTAAATGCCTGTAGTCTTAGAAGGTAGCTAAATTGCCAATTACTATATCTGTTTTTAAGTTTTTCCTACTCGTTTACGTTCAGGTATGAGCAAAGGTCTACCTCTGAAACTTGCATTTCAGTCTCTGACACCTGCAGTCACTGGTCAGACAGCATTCCACTGTGCTCTGATGATGCAGCTGTGGATACTGGACATGAAAGTGTCTTAGGTCTCACTTTCACAAGTAGTACAGTTATGAATATTTCTTTTCCCGTTAGGTGGGTCTTTGCTGTAACATGAATTGGCAAAGAATTCTTATCTCACGTCTTTGATGTAACACTGTGGGACATTAAATATACATCTAAACTCATTGCTGTATTTTTGAAATGTCAATAACTCCAGTGAATGTGAAAACTTTTACCCATTCTTTTTCTTCCCTACTTCAATACTCTGCTTTCCTCTGCAACTGTTCCCGCTTTCCCAAATGATGCACTTACAAAGGGAAAAGTCTCCTGAAGGAATCTGACAATTGACATCAAAGAGTTCTGGGACAAGTCTTCTAGAAAGGAGCTGCAATTATGGGATTCCTTTTTTCAAGTTGGTCATCAACACCTTTTTTTAATTTTTTTTAATTAATTTATTTATTTATTTTTTATTTTTTATTTTTTTAGTGAAATAATTTTTATTGGTGTTTAATTTACCAACATACAGAATAACACCCAGTGCTCATCCCGTCAAGATCAACACCTTTTTTGTAAAGCTGAAGGAATGTGTTGACTAATTGTATCCTGAGTTGGGATTACTGGAAGCCAACCACTGACCTAGTCGTGGGGCACACAGTCTTTACCTAGCAGGATAATTGCAGTTGCTTTCCAGAGAGATAATCAGTGGCAACTCTTGCATTTTTGAAGACATTTCCGATAAGTTTAAATGCTGTAGTAATGGGAGAATGGATGAAGGAAAGAACCCACTCTATCCTTGCTTCTCTTTAGTGTGGTGTCTGAGTCCAGGGAAAGAATTGCAGGTTCTGGTGGCTTTTGGCCCTGGGCCCTGGAAATGCCAATGCCTAAGCACTGAGCTAGGCTGCAGAAAACTCAGAGGGCAAATAGGAGAATTACTCTGTATGTGCTCTAGATGATATGTTAAATACTGGATGTCTTTCCTTAGTTCCAAAATAAATTCTGAGCTGAAATTTTGACTTCCACTGAGGTTAGACTTGAAGAGTTATTAAAAAAAAAAAAACCCTTGTTCCCTGGTATCATTTGAAAGGGCAGAGAATTTTCAGCCACAATGCAGTACATTTTTCCATTCACCAGTGAGTCGTTCTGCAGTTTTATTTTGTTTGTGACGTCCTGCTGTGCTTATGAATAGATATACCTGTGTATGTGTAAAGGGCTTTATGTGTGGGTGGTGGTGGCTAAAGACTACTTTCGCCTTTCAGTGAAAGAATTATTTGTAAGTGGCAGAGGTTGCCCTCATTTATCAGAAGTTTGGGTATGAAAGCTATTAATCTGATAAGATTTTCTCCTTTTTTTTTTTTTTTTAGATTTTCTCCTTTTTTTACAACACATTGTCTTATCTCTAAAATACAGCATTGAGAACATTCAAGATAATTCTCTGCCTTTTTTTTTTTTTTTAAGATTTTATTTACTTAGCCTGAGCAGGGAGAGGTGCAGAAGGAGAGGGGAAGAGAGAATCTCAAGCAGACTCTACTGAGCGCAGAGCCTGATGTGGGGCTTACTCTAACAATCCTGAGATCAGGACCTGAACCGAAATCAAGAATCAGACACTTAATTGGCTGAGCCACTAGGTGCCCCTGGTTCTCTGCCCTTAATCAGATTTGGAATCAACATTGTTATTTGATTTGTAAAATTTAATATCCATCCAGCCATAGTTTAGCATATTTCAAAATGACCAGAGCATCTTAGAGGCCAAAGAAGCCTCCTGTTTATGCCTTTTGGTATTTGTTTCACATGTGATAAAATGAATCAAACATTTCTAGGAGGCAAGCAAGATGATTGTGTTTACCACTGGTTCTCAGATGGTGCCTGACAGTGTCAGCTTCTGGTTGAATGAATGAATGCACTGCATTTTTACTTAGACCAGGTGACACTTTGCTTTAGAAAATGGGTAGATGAGAAGTTGCATATACAACCACAGACCCATATGACCAGTTGAAAGTCAGGAATCTAAATATAGATGCACCAATAGATAAGGCACTTGGGTAGAAATTCAGGGTAAGATCAAAAGTAGGATACCATTCCATTAGGGCATTGCAGATGGAAGAGGCAGTGAATAAGCCATAAACAAAAGTTTCCAGCCAAGGCCATCATGCTTTAGGACAGGCCAAACAAGGCCTCTGTGATCACTTGGATTCAGAATCAGGATCTAACCACTGGCCATCCTCTCAGGTATGAATGACCTAGTGTGGCCGCATCTGGCATGCACAGGTTAGGTCATCCTGCAGGTACAAATGAGAGTCTCCTTTACTTGTGTCAAGGCCTCTTCTGTTTTCGTGACTTTGTGGCATACCCTGCCATTCAGTCTTCATGGCTTTTGTGGGCTGTTTTCTCCAGCATTGCTTTCAATTCTTTCTGGTTTGAGTCTTATGCATTCTGGTCACTCTCTCACCATTGATACTCAGCGGTTTCTGCTCCATGGATACAGACATCTTTTCAACATTTTATTTTTCCCTTGCATTCTGCTTGTTCAGTTAACTCTGGACACTTGGTTTTGCTGTCCCCTGCCTCTGTTATATCCTGTTCATGATTCTGAAGAGAATCCCTAATGGCCATGTTGAGGGACCTGATGCATTCTGTGTAATAAAGAACTGAGGACCATTGATCCATTTAGAATATTCAAAGAAATTTTTACCTATCATCTTCTCTTCCTCCAGCTAGCTTTTTTCTCAGATACAAACAAACGTTAAAGGTAAATGAGAATAGTTATGTACTCAGAT
Organism: Canis lupus dingo; assembly: GCF_003254725.2. Lineage (NCBI taxonomy): Eukaryota > Metazoa > Chordata > Mammalia > Carnivora > Canidae > Canis > Canis lupus. The sequence goes on along the minus strand of NC_064243.1, from coordinate 140,983 downwards.
TGAGTTTGATAAATTTCATGGCAAAATATCCCTGTGATTTCTAACTCATAGCAAATGTATTTCATCTGTATTATGGGTTTTTGGACAAGTTAGAGAATATAATTGTGATTCATAATTTTTATTTGGTAGAGGGAGAGGCATTTCATGTTTCAAATGATTTAGGAAGATGTAAGCTTTTGGAATGCAACTTGTGATTAGAGATCTATCTTTGGTTAAAATAAACATGCCTTTATCAGCTATGAAATATTCCCAAACAACAGGGAGTAAATAAGGGACCCCTTAGCAAATGAGTTCAAGGCAGAACAAGTCTTTTAAGCTTGACTTTTATGTAGCAAGAATTGATATTCAGAAAACTGAGTCAAATAAAAGCCCCCTTTGGCGTCAAATAAAATCTGTTATGTATTTACCATGGAAATTATACTTTAATAATATATTTAAAATCACTTTTCAAAAGAGTGACCAGGATGTTCAGCTATTAACTAGACCACTCTATTTACTGTGTATTTTAGTTATCTGAGGTTTTATGGTAAGAATTAATATAATATCTGTAATAATCTTTTATTCATTTTTACAGTTTTTTAAAAAAGATTATTTATTTTAGAGGAAGGAAAGGGGCAGAGGCAGAGGGAGAGAATCTCAAGCCGACTCCCACTGAGTAGAGTGCCTGACTCAGGGCTTGATCTCAGGACACTGAGATTATGACTTGAGATGAAACCAAGAGTCAGATGCTTAACTGACTGAAGCCACCCAGGTAACCCTCACTTGTAATTTTTATTTTATTTTAATTTTTAAAATTTTTATTTATTTTTTTTGTCAGGGAGAGAGAGAGAGAGAGAGAGAGAGAGAGAGAGAGAATCGTAAGCAGGCTCCACGCCCAGGATGATGCCCATTGCAGGGCTTGATTTCAGAACCCTAAGATCATAACCTAAGCCAAAATCAAGAGTAGGACACTTAACTGACTGAGCCACCCAGGCACCCTTACTTTTAGTTTTTAGAATATGACCTGGTGGAAATGTAGGTGATAAAAGTTTGGATGATTATCATTCACAAAGCACTTTGCAGTCTTAGAAAGCATTTTCTCACATATTCTTAACTGATCCTCAACACATCAGCAATTCTGAAACAGGAAAGTATGGTGACTATCAATCCCAGTTTACAGATTAGGAAACAGGCACACAGGGGCACACTCAGGTTTCTCAAACTGCAGCATACTTAGGAGAACAGCCAGAAACTATTAAGGAAAACATTGTTGGGCTCCAGTCCTAGAGGTTATGGTGTACAAGGCTTGAAATTGTTAGGACTAGGGATGCCTGGGTGGCTCAGTGGTTGAGCATCTGGCTTTGGCTCAGGGCGTGATCCTGGGGTCCCAGGATTGAGTCACACATTGGGCTCCCTGCAGGGAGACTGCTTTTCCCTCTGCCTGTGTCTCTGCCTCTCTCTCTGTGTCTCTCATGAATAAATAAATAAAATCTTAAAAAAAAAAAAAAAAAGAATTGTTACAGACTACACGTTTGTGTCCTTTTCAAATTCACATGGTAAAATCAACTCTGCAGTGTGATAATATTTGGAAGTGGGGCTTCTGGGAGGTAACAAGACTTAGATGAGGTTATGAGAGTGCAGCTGTGGGGATCAGATCAGTGGCCTTACAAGAAGGGGAAGAGAGAGGAGAGCTGAGTGGTCTCCTCCCTTCCTTTCCCCCATGCCCTCTGCAACACACACAGAAAAGGTTCTGTGGAGACATAATGAAAGAGCAGCCAGGAAGAAGAGTCTTTACCAGGATGTAGTTTGGCCAGCATCTTGATCTTTGACTTGCCAGGCTCTAGTACTGTAAGAATTTCTGCGGTGTAAGCTATCCAGTCTATGATATTTTGTCACAGTAGTTTGGGAAGACTAAGATAGGAATGGACCCAAAGAATCTGCATCATATTAGGTACCTCAAGTAATTCAGACATAGTTGGTTCATTTACTCTACTTCTAGAAAGAGTGGGTTAAATTTATAGGCAAAAGTCATACCATTTGGAAGTAGAAAACTTTGATAACCAAAAGGACTTTTAACTATGGATTTTTATTCTGAATTATTGGTGAATGGCATCCTATTTGTTTGCCTTTTTATCAGAGTGATGTCAGTAATCACATGTTACTCTGAGCTTCCAATGTATACAATTTTTGGGAAAATGATTTTCATCTTTCATTTGAATTTCCTTCTTAATACATTTTTAAATGTACTAGAATAGGAAAATAGAGAGTCATGATAAAAAGTCATTTTGAGGGAGTGAATTTTCACAAGCATATCTCATGTGGATGGATCATTTTCTCACCATGTCTTAGGTCTTTACATAGATTTAGGTGGCAAACATTCTATCACAGGTGTGATTTGATATCCTTTAAAGAGCATTCTACTTTGGTTTTCAGGAAGTCTTTCAGAGAAAGTAGCTTGTTCCTAAAGCTGATTTCTTTTCCTTGAAAAGCTTTGTGCCATTAGCAAGCATCTGGGGCCTATGGTCTGTCATGGAGAGACAGACATGGAAGGGACTTAAGCAGTTTTTATGGTGCTGTCGTGCAGCAAAATAAATACAACTTTCATTATGATGTTTTTCCAAATAGTTGCCTGTTGCTCCGGATTACCTTTATTTTGAATAAATCTTCACATAAGCAAAAGACAACACAGGTAGAATGAAGTTTCAAAAGCCAAAATATTTCAGGCAGCAGCTCTCAAAGTGTGGTGTGTGGGTTCCTGGGGTATCCATCCCTAAGTTAAGCCTTTCGGAGGACTACGAGTTCCAAATGATTTTAACAGTAGCATGCTGTCATTTGCCCTTTTAACTGTGCTGACATTTACACTGATGACATTAAAGCAATGGCAAGTGCCTCTGTGGTCGCCTTAGCAGAAATAAAGGCAATGAGTGGCCCCAGTAATACAGGTAGTCATGTACTTGGGATCACGACAAAAAGAAGTCAGTTTCACTTAAAAGAGTATACTAGATAAAGCAGTAAAAATGTCCTCAAGGAAGCAGATTTTTATTAAATATCAACCCTAAATTACCTCTCTCTTTAATAGGTGTGAAATTGGAGGTACGCATGCCGCATATCTGCTGCATACTGGAGTGCTGTGGTTTTCTGGAGGGAAAACTGATTGTGTTGTGAGTTGAACTAGCTGTGGGTTTTTTTTTTTTTTTTTTCATGGAACATTTTTATTGGAAGGAACAACCGACACACATAATATAAATGTCATAGATTTTAGATTAGATTTTCATATTTTAGATTAGATTTTAGATTTTAATATTTGGCACACATTTTCTCAAAATGCATAATGTTAGCTTGTCACTTTAAGGACAACAAATTAAGATGCCTGTTTCCTATGATAAAATCCAGTCTTTTCAGCAAAAATCAGAATTTTGGAGAACTTTGTAGCTGCCATTGTATGATTGATAGCATCCCAATTTTTAAAGACTTTCTTCAGGGGTGCCTGGGTGGCTCTATCAGGTATCTGCCTTGGGCTCAGGTCATAATCCCAGGGTTCTGGGATCAAGCCCCACATCAGGCTTCCTGCTCACCAAGGAGCCTACTTCTCCCTCTCCCTTTGCAGTTCCCCCTGCTTGTGTTCTCTCGCTCTCTTTCTCAACTAACTAAATAAAATCTTTAAAAAAACCCCAACAACTTTTCTATAGAAATTGGTGGAAATAGTAAGGAGTGTGATTTTTTTCGCATGGGGTAAAACAACGTGTCAACATTTGGAAGAACCGTGTAACTCAGTAAATCAGTATTTTGGGATCAATGGATGATTTACAAAACTATGAATGAGTGTAAGTTTCATTCAAAGTACAGGATAGACCAATGGATTTTAATGTAGCAGTATGAAAAATGTATTAATATTGTTTCAAGTGGCATGTTGCATTTTGCCTTTAAGAAATTACCATTTGTAGAATTTTGGAATCATTTTAAAGAATGCCCACAATTGTCTGAAAAGTCCTCTGTAAGAGTATAAAGGAATTCTGAGACCAAAAGCTTTAAGAATATCTGCTTTAAGGAAAGGTATACATTCAATACTATTTTAAGGAAAGGAGATTTAGACATATCTCTTAGTTACAACTAGAAGCTAGTTACAACTTACTGTATCTTCATATAACATCCTTTCTAGACTTCTAAATACATCCATTACCTCTTTTGTTCTATGCCATAGTTCTGCCATTATCTCTGTGTTAGGGACAAAAAATCATGGCTCAGAAATTTGGGGGACTCTAAGAATTTCTAATACTTCCCTTAATCCTATCCCTGTAGCTTATTTTTTTTTAAACTTTGACAAGCTTATTTATTTATTTTTAATTTTTATTTATGATATTCACACACAGAGAGAGAGGCAGAGACACAGGCAGAGGGAGAAGCAGGCTCCATGCACCAGGAGCCCCATGTGGGATTTGATCCAGGGTCTCCCGGATCGCACCCTGGGCCAAAGGTGTGCGCCACCCAGGGATCCCTCCCTGTAGCTTATTGACAAACAGTTTTCAAGTCAGACAGACTGGGTTTGTTTGTTTGTTTGTTTGTTTATTTATTTAATTTTTCAGACTGGGTTTAAATCCTGGAACTGTTATTAGCTGTTTGAATGCTGGCAAATAATTTTACTGAATATCAGCTTCCACAGCAATAAAGTAGAGATGATCAAATCATACTGGCTGGTGTAAGAATTAAATTAGGCAATGTATACGAAGTGGGACACAAAATGTGCCCTGAATAAGTGCTCATTTTTCTTGTGCTTCCTGACATGCTTCAGTGTGATTGAATTTTTTATTTTTCCTTATTCAGAAGACATTTATATCCTTGCTACCCAAAGCAGTCTGCAGGCTAGGCTAGTGGCATCACCTCCTCGGTGCCTGTGCAGAATGCAGCACCTTGGGCCCCACTCCAGACCTCCCAAACCAGAATCTGCATCTTCGCAGATCACCAGGGGTTTGTGTACACATTAAAGCTTGAGGAGTGGCACTCCTAAGGATGTTGAAGTGGGTGGTACAGGAGGCATTTCAACCCGTATGTCTCGGGCTGGGGGTCATTGACCTTTGGGCTTCCACAGACTTCATACATGATGTTATAGTTAAGAATAAAATTACTAAGTGTTCCTTAATGATCTCAGCTGTGTTGGCTTTGGGTTGATGTGGTGCTACTGCTTGTTGCATTTGGCCTCATTCTTTCCTGGGACCTCGGTGCATTGATGATGGTAGCCCTTGCCCTTGTGTGGACAGGACATGAAGTACAGTCTTTCTTACCTCCTTTCACATGTACAGTCACTGTCTCTCAGGAGCCAACCTGTGCTCTCATTTGTTTCTTGTACTTTAACTGCCTTTTCCTGCCTCTGCCCTAGCTTGTCCTTTAATTGCTCCTTATTACTCTCGGCTGTGCCAATCTTCTGCGGTTGCTGGGATCTGATAACATTCAGATGTTCTTTTCAATTCAGACACCCATCTATCAGAATATCAAGCTGATTTCAGTTTTACGTTGCACCACCAAATAGAACTCTTCAGAGTTTCCATGGCCAGCACCTTCTCAACAATCAACAATATACCCAATGCAACACCAAAACAAAGAGATCTTGGACCTGGGTTTTTTCAGGTGGCACTGAATCAAATTAAATGTCCTTGGCATAGAATTTATTCCATAATACTTCATCATCCAAACACATTGGTTTCTTATAGAGTGCCACCCAGCATCACTTCGATTAGAATCTTCTGGGGCCTTGGAAGCAGGTGAATGAAGTGTATTCAGGTGGGAAGGGTGTGGTTTGCATCATGAATACTGTGTTTGTCTTGTCTCTGAATTAACAAAAGAGAAGTAGGAAACTGTACTTGTACACTAAAGTACCTTACAGCTCAAAGGAAGTAAAGGTGAGGAATGGTGATGTATGAAAGTATTGCTACATTTGTCATCTCTTGGAAACTTTTAAAGGAAAAGAGAACATTGAGTTTTCTGGGATGATTCAAGCAAATTTTAAGAGATGGGCATGTGAAGTCACAGCAATTAATTGCTGTGTGACCTTTGAACACGTATGTGCTTTGCTTCTCTGACTTTCAGTTTCTTTAACCACGTTATAGGAGGTTTGGGTTAGGTGACTCTCTTGTACATTCAAATCTTTGTATAGTATAGAGAGCTCAGAGTATTTTCACCTTGTTAGAAACATACCATGTCTTACAGAAAGTTCAGAAAATGTGGGGAAATATAAGGAAGAGAATAAAGATTGCATTCCTCTTATCTGCTATTTATAGGGTTTTGTTTTTGTTTCTGGTTTCTACCTCAGGACTTTTCTGTGTATGTATCACTTTTTTAACAAAAATAGAATTATACTACAGATACTGCTCCATTTCCTTTTTAAATTATGTTCCATTGAGATTTTGTTATTGCTAGACAGCTTTATAACCTTTCAGGAATAGGGTTTCGAGACTTTTATTTTATGGGGTTAAATCATGGGGTAATCTTTGAAAGCATCTCTGCTCATACCTCAGACGTAGTCCCCAAGAATTCAAAAATTTAGAACACATTTTTTGTTTGGTTTTGTTTTATTCATTCCTCAGCTTCACCTCCACTGCTCAGATCTCTTTCTTATTGTTATTAGTTTTCCTGAATATAACATACAAGGGGAAATGCATACCCCTAAGCGCAATCTTTTTGCCTATTTCTCATTGCCTGAGTAACAGTGTTACCGATGGGGGCTGGGCGTGAATAGCTTCATGCATTCATAGCAGCCCCGAAGGTCCATGACGCATATGTGTGGCTGTTGGGCGGTCAGTGTTCGCCAGGCTCTTAGAGTAGACCCTTGCTTGTGGTAGGAGCTGTGAAGTATTTGATGAACTTGTACATGCCTTTATGGAGTGGACTCTGTGTCAGACTTCTGTGAAGCACTTTTCCGCCTTTGATCGGCACGATTGTGTGACCTAACAGGGATCACATCTGATGGCTGGGTAGTCAGGTCTGGGACCCAAATGGAGGTGGGACACTGTGTCCCTTCTGTAATATGGGATATGTGGATGTTGTATGCCTAACGTGGGTTTAGATGTTTGAAGGACTCGGATCAATATCCCCTTCTGTACTCCCGGTGTTGTGCCAGTGGAGGCAGCCCAGGTCTTGATATCCCTGTTCACAGTGCCCCAGCTCTGCTGGAACATACCTTCCATTATAGTCAGCTCAGGCCTATATATACTGTTTTACAGATACACTTGTTTTGACTATTTCTGTTTTCTAACCCAAGAATGATTTTTTTTTTCTTTTAAACCTCTTTTTCTTACCTGACATGAGGCACTCCCTGGGATCCAACTCCATTTCTCCTCTCACAGGAAACATTCCTTAAAGCTTTTCTTTTTTTTTTAATTTTTATTTATTATTTATGATAGTCAAACACAGAGAGAGAGAGAGAGAGGCAGAGACACAGGCAGAGGGAGAAGCAGGCTCCATGCACCGGGAGCCCGACGTGGGATTCGATCCCGGGTCTCCAGGATCGCGCCCTGGGCCAAAGGCAGGCGCCAAACCACTGCACCACCCAGGGATCCCACAGGAAACATTCCTTAGCTGCTCTTTGGCACCATCTCCCCTGTCCCTGAAGCACTCAGTTGCTATTTTATCTTGCCTCTGTTAATCATATAGAGGCCATAGAACTTAGTAGTTAAGGGCCAAACTGCTGGTATGAAATCATCTTTGTCCAGAACTGTTGTGTGCCCTTGGGCAAGTCCCTTCACTTCTCTTGTGCCTTAGTTTCCTCACCTGTAAAATGGGGAGAAAAATAGTAGCTAGCTACCTCATAGGTCTAGAGATTAAATGAATTAATTATGGTTGATTGTTATTGTTAGGGTGGGTAGCTTAACTATTTCAAGTCCCTACTGTGTAAGCAGTCTCATGCAAGAATCAGGGCTAAATGTGGCTAGGAGAAGGGAAAGACTTCCTCCCTGTTCTCAAGGTCCACCCTCCGTAGTACCAGTTATCAAAGAATCTATATGATTATCTCCCATTGCAGCAGTGATAAGAATTGCCTGGGAACCTTACCCAGGGCTGTGAGGGAGAGTCCTGAGGGGGAGGTGGCACCTTCACAGAGGTTGAAGGTGTCCTGGGGGCAGTGACCTGGGAGCAGAAGAGGCTTCCGAGGAGGTGGCTGCATGTACAAAGGCCCCCTGAGATAGCGGGGAGCACGGTCTATCTCAGAATTAGGAGGAAACCAGGTGGCTGGTAAGCAGAGGTTGTGTGATGAGTGATATGGCTGAGAAGGAGGCCTGGGGCCAGGTCCACGCAGGGCATTGCAAATTGGAAATCACTGTTTGTTTTTGTTTCTATTTTCATTCTTAGTGACAAAATCTGATTTACATTTTGGAAAGATCAGTAGCGGTAGTGATGAGGGGAGCAGAGGCAAGCTGAGGGCAAAACATATGTTGACACCTCCCAAACCTCCCTCCCCCAGGTGGGATCTATGTAAGGTTCCTCAGGCACTCCTGGCTGCCTGAAAACTAAGGGAAGGATAAAAAGAAATGCTTAACTAATAGAGATCACAGTCCTGCAAGACAGAAGTCTCCCTCAGTTTACAAAATGTCTTAGTGATTTACAAGAAAAAGGATCTTTATCAATACCCTAACTAACCCAGAAAGAATTTCAACTGTCTTCATATTAATGCCTTGCTAGAAGGAAAAACAGCCTTAAGTTGACAATGGCATGTGAAAATCCTTTTGAAACCTCCCTTTGCCTTGCATCCCCCAACTCCCAAGATTATAATCACAACCCCTCACAAGCCCTTGGCAGCAGCTCTTCCTGCCCATGGGTCCTGTCCCCACGCTTTCATAAAATCACCTTTTTGCACCAAAGACTTCTCAAGAATTAGCTCATTGGCTCCAGACCTTACCCCACCAACCAACTCACCTACATTCCAAAACCACATCAGTAGGAACATGGGTGAAGGAAGAGCCTGCTTTTTTACCTGGCTGTTTCAGAACTATTTTCTCCTTTCCTCTAGATTGTAAGTTCTGCATGTCTCTATTTAAATTAAAATTTCTGTTACGTAAGGTTAAATAAAAAGGAATCCAGTTCGTTGTCACAGGAGCCACTTTTGGAGTTCTCCACAGCTAAGTGCTAGTCACTACCATACTGGGCAATAGAAGCTGTTAGAACATGAGCATCTTAAAAACTTCTGTTGCTAGTAGTTCTTGAAGGTCGTGGTATCATAGGGTTTTTGTTGTTGTTGTTTTTACTTTTATAGTTCTTCCAGGAAGTAATAATGAACATGTACCTAAAACAAATGTTCTTTGTTCAAGAGACATTTTTTAGAACAAAAGAAATTGTTCAAAAGGGTTACTTTGTAAATGTTCTTCCAAATGTAATTTTAAGATTTTTTTTTTATCCAACTGAATGAGTGTAATTAAGTTGGTTTCAGCCATTCAGCAAATCTGCACGTTAAAAGGTGACACATTTCTAAAATTATGTTGCCTCCTAAATTATAAACCCATGTATCCCTTACCGTTTTTAAGTTCTGTCTTTTAAGTTTCTACTGTAATTGTGATTGAGTAACCACTGCATTATCTTGCATTATCTTGCATTATCCTGTTTCCTGTCCTTGGGAAGAATTGCCAGGAATCCCCTGGATAAATTGTCTTTTTGTTGTCTATTCCCTTCACTCCTGCCACCATCTTTTAAGAATAAATATAAGTTGCTGTAGTCATTATGCTGCAAAAATTATTTGGGGTGCAAGGGGAAACAAATCACATATACTTAACTGAGCACAATGCCCTTTCTCCCTTTTGTTTTTATCTCAGACCTTTCATCTGTGAAGGCAAGATACCTGTCTAGGCAAGAAAAACTATTTTGGATAAAATCCATAGTTCCTTACCTTTTTTGTCCATTTGTCCTCAGCCTGAGGGGAGAAAGGGCTGTCCTGTTCTGTAAATGAACTAATTTTCCTCCCTTTTCTATCTCATGAACTTGACTTAAAACATTTTTTTCTAAAATCAGTTAATAATACTTTTCATTTAATGACTCATCTTTCTTGATCATAGCTTCAAAAGAAACAAACTGTTTTCAGGATTATTTTGGCAGTGTTTTTTTTTTTTTTCTTCTTGAAATCCAACTGAAGCCAGACTTAATTAAAATATATGTATCTTTTGTATCTAGGAGATAGAGAATTAAAAACAAATGAATCCCCAAAATGGAAAGTTCTTTGCCTATATTCAGTTTAGTTTAGATTATACCTTTAGGTTATGCCTTGAGGGGTCTGTGTGTGTGTGTGTGTGTGTGTGTGTGTGTGTGTGTGTGTATAGGGTGCATTGAGAGAGAAATTCCAAGCTCTATTGGCCAGGGTCCAATCAGAAAAACAAAGGCCATACTTGGTAATCTCATCCAGAGAATTTAGTATGAGAAACAGGTTGCAAAGGTATTTGAAGAACTGAAATCCAAATGGGATGGTGTGGCAATGAGGCAGCTCCAGGAAAGGTAACAGAAGGAACCTGCTACCACCCTGAGGGCAAGAGGGGCAAAGGGGAAAGAATGGTGAAACCGGAGCTGAGATGACTAACATCTTATGCTAGAATGATGCATTTGTCACAATATCATCAATATGATGAACCCATATTCATACAGCCTCATTAACTAAAGTACATGCTTTGTTTGTATTTCCTTATCTTTCCTCTGCTGTCCTTTTTTGTTTGTTCCCATATCCCATCCAGGAACACCACATTACATTTAGTTGTCACATCTCTGTGACAACAGACTATTCTTGTTTTTGATGACCTTGACAGTTTTCAGCAGTACTAGTCATGTATTTTGTGGAATGTCTTGCAACTGGGATTTCCCTACATTTTTCTCATGAGTAGAGCGGGAATGTTCACTTTTGGGAGGTGGAGCCCTGAGGTAGTGTTTTCCAGTGTTCTTCACTCTTCGAGATACTCTGTTTTGTACTTTTCCATCCTGTACTCTGAAATCCCAGCCAACGCTTTTATTAGAGTATGTTCTGTCTTGAGGGTAAAGTATCTACAGAAGTTAATTGGAATTCTGTATGAGAGATTTGTCTCTTCTTTCCCATATATTGCTTATTTACTCAGTCATTTGTTTCAGTTTGTACTTACTGATGTTTATTTTATACTTTGGGCTATAACCCCAAAATGTGTTATTGTATTTTTACACAAATTATTGTAGCTTTGGCCATTGGGAGTTGGCACCTCTGTCCCTTTGACCTCCCCCATCTTTGTGTGGTGCATGTGTTTGTGTTTAACACTTCCTTATTTTCTGGTACTACAAAATGTTTCAGGCTTTCAAACTCATCTTGTCCTATTCCACCCCCCCCAAGTGTTTACTAATATTGTTTTCCTTACGGATTAATACAGTTTTTCTAAATTAAATTATAGTTGGCTTTTAAAGAAAATTGAATATAGTTGACAACAATAATTGCTTTACTTTCAAAGTATTGAGGGCTGACCATGTGAAATGTAATTGGATCATAATTTTTTTATTGAGGTATAATTGACATATAACTATGTTAGTTTTGGGTAGACAACATAATGATTCAATATACATGTAAAGTGATCACTACAGTAAGTTTAGTTAACATCCATCATCACACAGTTATAATTTTTTTTGTCTTGTGTTGAGAACTTTTAAGATTTAGCATCTTTCAAATATACGAGTATTTTTTTTTTAAAGATTTTACTTATTTATTCATGAGACAGAGAGAGGCAGAGACACAGGCAGAGGAAGAAGTAGGCTCCCCGCAAGGAGCCCAATGTAGGACTTGACCCCAGGACCCCAGGATCACGACTGAGCCAAAGGCAGGTGCTCAACCACTGAGCCACCCAGGCATCCCTACAATAGAGTATTTTTAATTATAGTTACCATGCTGTACATTAATTACATCTCTATAACTTGCTTATTTTATAATTGAAAGTTTGTACCTTTTGGCACTCCCCCCATCATTGTGTGTGTGTTTGGTATTTAGCGCTTCCTTTACTTTCTCGTATAAGACAAGATGTTTCAGACTTTCAGCCTCATCTTGTCCTATTTTTCCCCTAAATGTTTACTAATATTCTTGATACTCATAAGCAAAAGTCTACACTTGAAAATTAGGAGTGGACTTACATAAATACTTGTGCCTAAATTCTCTGTGCCCATACCAAAGGAAGCAACATAGACATCACATCACTTACATGCTTATGTCCCTATGTGAAGTATTTTTCAGGCATTTCCCTTCCTTCAATGAAGTGATGAGGAACAAATATTACCTCTGAAAGAAGCTGGCCATTGGGCACTTTAAGCAGAGTTAACTCATTCCTCCATTGATCATTTTATCTTGGGAATGATGTAGGCTTAAAATCTGGGAGGAAGGAAAGTGTGTTCTCTCCTATGCTCAGAGAGCCATACTGGTTGGTATTACCAGCTTGATAAATTCCTCTCTGTTCAGTATCTGATTGTCAGTTGTATAGATTCAAAACCCTCTCATGGTATTTGATGGGTCAGGAATTTGGGGAAAGTGTGGTAGGGCAGATGTGGTTCAGGTCTGTCATGTGGTTATAGTCAGATGGTGTCTGGAGTTGTAACAGCAGGGGATGGAGCATCTAGATGCTGGCCAGGCATCTTCCTCCCACTTCATATAGTTTCGGGACCTCCTCATGTGGTCTGATCTATGCATAGGATAGCTTGGGCTTACGGCACAATAGCCTCAGAGTAGACAGCTTACATGGGGCTGAAGACTTTAAGAGTAAGCATTTCAGTGATGGATTTACATAATTTCAAAAGAATTGATCAGTATTTTATACTGTTTGGGTTTACCATAATGCATTATATTTATTCAGTTGCTTATTATCAGAAATTTAGGTTTTTTGCACATTTTTGCTATTACAAAAATTGCTACAATAAATATCTCTGTGCATAGCCTAATGCATTTATGTGAAAATTTCTCTGCAAATTATTAAATTTGGAATTGCAGGAGTGGAGATTATGTACATTTTGAATTTACATAAATTAATCTAAATAACTTTTTAGAAAGGTGGATTAATCTAAATAACCTTTTATTTATTTATTTATTTATTTATTATTTTTTTTAAATAACCTTTTAGAAAGGAACATATACTATGAAGGCAGTGCAAAAGTGTCTGTTTCACCTGATATACTTGCCAATACTTGCAATTATTAATCTTTTTAATAATTGTTAATCTTATTAGCTGAAAAAGGACTCTGATTTATAGTTGTTTGATTTTTAATGGAGGCAAATATGTTTTTATTAGCTGTTTTACTTCTTTGCATAGAATAGTTTATTATTTATTATTTTTATTATTTTAAAACTGCGGATTATCTTTTCTACTTGATTTTTATGTGCTCATTATTATGGATGTTAACCTGTCATACATTGAAAAAAAATTTTTTTAAGATTTTATTTATTTATTTGAGAGAGAGAGCAGGAGATGGGCAGAGGGAGAGGAGAGAATCTCCTGCAGACTCCTCACTGAGTGCAAAGCCTGATGTGGGGCTCAATCCCACAATCCTGAGATCATGACCTGAGCTGAAACCAAGAGTTGGACACTTAACCTGCTGAGCCACCCAGGTGCTCCTTTTGAAATGTTTTATCCTAGTTTCTCCCACCCCATCTTTCTAGTGGCTGATGTTCTTTTTCTTTGGCATTACAGGCATTCCTTATTTTTATGGATCAAATATATTAATGTCTCCATTCTAATTTTTGGATTTTTGTGCCATCTTTATAATGGTGTTCATCACCCTAAAATTATAAAAATATTTGCTCATATTTTTCTTCCAGTGGTTTCATGTTAAATCTTTATTTATTCCATATCATTTTACTTTGAAACTTTTTCTTTATTTTTTAGAGAGAGGCTACAGTTAAGTGGGATGGGGGAGGAGCAGAGGGAGAGAGAGAGAAAATCTTAAGCTGGCTCCATACCTAGTGCAGAGCCGACCTTATGACCTGAGTCTGAGTTCATGACCTGAGCTGAAAAAGAGTCTGAGGACTCTTAACCAACTGAGCCACCAAGTACTCCCCATCATTTTATTTTGTTAAAAGTCAAGAGATAGAAATCCAGTTTGTTAAACACTTTCCTCAAGATCTTATTTCGATAGATTACTTTTCTTAAGAGACTGGAGTCAGAAGATTACATAAAGGAAAACCACAAAAATGTTCTGTGATCATTTGTGGGTATTATGCATTTGTAGATATAAGTAGAAGCCTTAGTGGCAGAAGGCTGTGTCTGAGTTAACCTCCAGCCTTTTTAAGAGTGATCCTGTTTCATGTTGAGGTATTTTCTGTTACTGATCTTGTTAATTAAGTGTTTATATCTCAAGATTAAAGGAGAGAATACAGGTCATGGGGTGAAGGTTGCCATCAAAGCTAAATCTACTGAAACCATTACTTTATACCACCAAATGACTGCTTTACCCTTTGACCTTTAACTTCAGAGAGAAATGGTCTGTGAAAGCAATTGATGAGATCTGAGAAAAGTGATTACTCAGCCAGAAGTTAAAAAGACTGGATATTTTTCCCTATGAAGGGCTTGGTACTTTTTGAAGCAAAAATAAACAAGTTATTCTTTTTATTAGATCTATATGAGATGATAGATGTTAACCAAACCTAATCATTTCACAGTATGTATCAATCAAACCATCATGTTGTATGCCTTAAACTTATAGTGATGTCAATTATTTCCTGTTAAAACTGGAAAATAAATAAATGAACATAATAGAGAAAAGAATTGCTGTCCTAGATGGTTCAGTTCTCTGGAGGCTTTGCAGCATTCCAGGAAAAATTTTGACTATGAAGGATATGGCTCAGGTGAGTTGCCCCGCCCACTTGTACTTCTGATTCACCTGAGGAAGTTAAGTCTCCAGGGCTGATGTTTCCAGTTCTTTTCATAGCAGACCTAATAGTTATTCCACTATACTATTTTTAGCTAATAGTCTTTTTTTTTTTCTTTTTCAAGTTTTTAAGTTCCAGTTAGTTACCATACAGTGTAATATTAGTTTCAGGAGTAGAATTTAGTGATGCATCACTTAACATACAATATCCAGTACTCATTCCAAGTGCCCTCCTTAATACCCATCACCCATCTAGCCCATCCTCCTGCCCACCTCCCCTCCATCAACCCTCATTTCATTCTCTATAGGTAAAAGTCTTGCTTGGTTTGCCTCTTTCTTTTTTTTCCCCTTATGTTCACCTTTTTGTTTCTTAAATTCCACATATGAGTGAAATCATATGTCTTTCTCTGACTGACCTATTTCACTTAACATAATATTCTCCATCTTCATCCACTTTCTAACAAATCGCAGGATTTCATTTTTTGTATGGCTGAGTAATAATAGCCCGTGTGTGTGTGTGTGTGTATGTGTGTGTATACACCATAACATCTTTATCCATTCATCAGTCGGTGGACATTTGGGCTTTTCCTATAATTTGGCTATTATTGATAATGCTGCTATCAACATTGGGGTGCATGAGTCCCTTTGAATCACTATTTTTATATCCTTTGGGTAAATACCTAGTAGTGCAATTGCCCAATCTTAGGGTAGTTCTATTTTTAACTTATTGAGAAACCTCCATACTGTTTTCCAGAGTCAGCCAAGAATCTTAATACATGTTCATATTTGAGGTAATATTCCTTAAGAGAGAAGGGTGGAGGAGATGGAGTCAGGAATAATCCAAATAAAAGTAGGATCAGTTGTCAGAAGTTGATTGGTAGATATTTTAGATTTATCAGGGACCATAGAAAATATTCAGTCCAATGTGGGAACTACAGATGATGTGGCTTCTTCTGTATCACAAAGCTCGAAGTATAATACACATCCTTCTTTGGATATAATGGCATGAGAGTTGTTGATCTTTTTGTGATTAGGGCCATGATTTTGCCATACTTATATTTTTAACTGAAAATGGTTAGGATTTAATCATTTCCTTGCAGTTTATGGCAAAGTAGTAACATTATTTCTATTTTTAAAGCCAGCCTTTTAATTTGATATTTTATTTTAACTTGTCCTAAAAAAGATTATTTTTCAGTTATCATTACCAGCTTTTATTGGCTGTAGATAGGAGCTTTTTTGGATACTTTTCTTTAAATGCTTGTTTAACTAGGATAAGTCTTTGAAAATCAGGGAATTGATGAAATGACTATTTGCTTAAATATCAAAGGTGCCAAAAAAAAAAACCCCAAAACATTTTCTGGACCACTAATTCTAGTTTGGGGAAGAATCTCGTAGTTTTATCAACCCAAGAGACTAGTTCAACCAAATATGAAATGTGTTTATTCAAAATAATTGTTTTGAACTGCATGTTCTTTTATAAGCATCTCCTAACAGATTCATGTGAGACTGAAGGCATTGCTGCTTTTCTCTGTCTTTCATGTACATAGTATCATACCTGAATGTTTCAAAATATCTATTTGCTGTTTTCTTTCTTTCTCACTTAGGAAAGGGTTAAATGGGTTAAATGTCCAGAGGTCCAGAGTAACACATGGTAGCATTTAAGAGAGCCAGTATTTAAAATAATAATAATTTAAGGATTTCTATTTTATGTCTTACTAAACTGTTCTACCTCCTTCTGACATTATTTCTCTTCTGTTTTTTTTTTTTTTAAGATATGAGAAAAGGAACTAAATATTCCAAAGAAGAGTATATGGTTTTTCTTTCTTTTTTTTTTTGAATGATTTTATTTTTATTTTTATTTTTTAATAATAAATTTATTTTTATTGGTGTTCAATTTACCAACATACAGAATAACACCCAGTGCTCATCCCGTCAAGTGCCCCCCTCAGTGCCCGTCACCCAGTCACCCCCACCCCCCGCCCTCCTCCCCTTCCATCACCCCTAGTTCGTTTCCCAGAGTTAGGAGTCTTTATGTTCTGTCTCCCTTTCTGATATTTCCCACACATTTCTTCTCCCTTCCCTTATATTCCCTTTCACTATTATTCCCCAAATGAATGAGAACATACAATGTTTGTCCTTCTCCGATTGACTTACTTCACTCAGCATAATACCCTCCAGTTCCATCCACGTTGAAGCAAATGGTGGGTGTTTGTCATTTCTAATGCCTGAGTGATATTCCATTGTATACATAGACCACATCTTTATCCATTCATCTTTCGATGGACACCGAGGCTCCTTCCACAGTTTGGCTATTGTGGCCATTGCTGCTAGAAACATCAGGGTGCAGGTGTCCCGGCGTTTCATTGCATCTGTATCTTTGGGGTAAATCCCCAGCAGTGCAATTGCTGGGTCGTAGGGCAGGTCTATTTTTAACTCTTTTGAGGAACCTCCACACAGTTTTCCAGAGCGGCTGCACCAGTTCACATTCCCACCAACAGTGTAAGAGGGTTCCCTTTTCTCCGCATCCTCTACAACATTTGTGGTTTCCTGCCTTGTTAATGTTCCCCATTCTCACTGGTGTGAGGTGGTATCTCATTGTGGTTTTGATTTGTATTTCCCTGATGGCAAGTGATGCGGAGCATTTTCTCATGTGCATGTTGGCCATGTCTATGTCTTCCTCTGTGAGATTTCTGTTCATGTCTTTTGCCCATTTCATGATTGGATTGTTTGTTTCTCCTGTCTTAATATTTCTTATTTTATTTATTTATTTTTAAAATTTTATTCATTTATTCATTAGAGACACACAGAGAGAGGGGGAGGGGGCAGAGACACAGGCAGAAGGAGAAGCAGGCTCCATGCAGGGAGCCCGACATGGGACTCGATCCTGGGACTCAATCCCAGGTCTCCAGGATCATGCCCTGGGCTGAAGGCTGCGCTAAACCTCTGAGCCACCTAGGCTTCCCAGTATTTCTTATTTTAAAACCAATATTTACCCTTTTATGTTTGTGGAAAGTGACGAACTAGTATCCATGTAGCAGAGAATTTTTTTATCCACAGTGCTAGATATCTCTGTGAGGGACAGTCCTATGGCTTGTGAGGTTAGCTTGCTTGTAATAGAGAGGTCCTAGAAATACTTTAGCAGCTGGGTTGAGCAGGTAATAATAAGTAGTGCCTCATGCACGGATCTTTGCAGATCCAAAGGAACCACTATAGTGTTCCCCCTCTGTTACATTGTCATTAGTTTTCTGATTGGTCCTTCTAGTTACTGTTAGAAGCAGTGATTTGGTAGCAAATGGCCTTGTCCATTAAGACCCTGGGTTTGGTTTGTTTGTTTTGGTTTTATTGTCAATGTGTGTGAGTGTGTCTCAATAAATTGCTAGTTATTGCCTAAAAGCTCATAAAATGAGGGGCGCTTGGGTGGCCTAGTTGGTTAAGTGTCTGCCTTTGGCTCAGGTCATGATCCCAGGGTCTTGGGAACAAGCCCTATGTCAGGCTCCCTGCTCAGTGGGCAGTCTTCTCCCTTTCCCTTGCCCCTGCCCCTCCTCACTCTCTTTCTATTCCAAATAAATAAATGAAATCTTAAAAAAAACAAACTTGAAAATGACTAATTTCTCATTTGTTTTAGCACGTGATCCTCCTTCTGTCATTGTAGTCTTTAACCTATTCTAGTCAGAAGATAATAAATATTCCTATAATGATTTGTGACTCTTAATTGAGACTTGTTATTGAGGTAATAAAAAATACCACTATTTCAGTAAATTACGTTATAACTAGCATAAGTATGAGCATAAAGGACATTTTACTTAAGACAGTTAGCAGGGCAGCCTGGGTGGCTCAGCGGTTTAGCGCCGCCTGCAGCCCAGGGCCTGATCCTAGAGACCCAGGATGGAGTCCCACTCAGGCTCCCTGCATGGAGCCTGCTTCTCCCTCTGCCTGTGTCTCTGCCTCTCTTTCTCTCTGTGTGTCTCATGAATAAATAAGTAAAATCTTAAACAAAAAAAAAAAAAAAAAGAAAGAAAGAAAGAAAAAGACAGCATACTAGATGTTCCCTGATACAGTACAGGCAGGCATTAATATTTCTTGAACAGAATTTGATGAGCTTGACCATAGAAAAGAGAGACAGAAATATAAGAGGTATATTTCTGGAGGCTATCATAAATCAGAAATAATATTTTGAAGTCAAAACTTCATTCTGTAAAGAAATTTTGCAGGCTTACATATCTTATATGCTGTGAATTGTGTTATAAATGTATTATATACATATTAGGTTGTATGAAGTTGGAACACTCTGTAAGATCTAGCTCTATTGTGTAATTATGGTGTATTTCCCATAAATAAAGATATATGTAAGTTGATCTCACTTTATCTACCTCAAGTTATAAAGGTGTTCTCAAACTTGAAGTTTCTCTAATGTTTTTGACAGAAGCAAATATAAATCATTTCTGGAAGAAAACACTTTCATCCCAGGCTTCATAGAATCCTGAAAATTCTTAACATCAATGAACAGAATGCAGTTAAAAACCACCAGGCACCCAAAGGAAAATAGCACCATGAGCGAAACCAGGAGAAATATCACACAACAGAAGCACACAATAACATCGGATGGTATTGTTATCAGACATAGATAGTAAAATTCTTGACTATTTTTGAAGAAAATGTAGAAGAAATAATAATGAATGGGAAGAAGGGTAATTTTTTGTGATCTTTCTTTTTGTGATGTTAGACGATGTCTTCTGAACTATCTTCCAGCTTACCAATTCTATTTTTCACTGTCTCTTCTGATGTGAAGCCTTATTACTGAATTTTGTTCATTTTTTATTTCTAGAAATTTTATTTGGTTCTTTAAAGACTTTCTAGGGCCACTTTTTGTAGTTTAAGGTTTTCCTGCTAATATCCGTTTTTCCTTTTATTTTGGATACTATGTGAAGAGATGACAATTTTCTAGAACTGAAGAAAGATACCAATCCTCAGATTTAAGTAGCTCATTGAATCTTATGCAGAATAAATATGAGAAATACATCAACACATGATAGAATAACATTGTAAAATGTAAACATAAAAATGAAAAATTTTAAAGGTATTGAGAAAAAGACATGTTTCCTTCCAAAGTGCAACAGACAGCTGAATTCTCAATAGCAATGATTAAAAGCATAAGAGAATGCAGTGATATCTTCACTGTGCTGAAAGAAGATAATTGTTGCCAGTTATTTTGGCAACATAATATATTATGGCAACATATATTTAGGTATATATTTAGGTATATACCTAAAAGAAATACCTATCAAGAATGAGAACAAAATAAAGACATATACACACTAACAAATAGAGAATCTGCCATCAGGAAAATTCTAAGAAATACACTTTAGGCAGAAGGAAATAGATTTCAGAAAATTCCATATGAAAGGTTCAAAAGAAAGTGTGTTAAAATGCATAAAGTCATAAATATTTGGGTAAATCTAAATGAACTTGTAATATAACAACAATGCCTTAAGGAGTTTGAAAATTAGAATACAAGTAATATTAAAAGAGAAAATCTATAAAGTTATAACCTACGTAGCCATATCAATAACTTAGGAAAAACAAAACAAAACAGAAAATTAAATGTAGGCTATGGAAGGAAATTAAAAATAAGACCAGAAATCAATAAAATAAAAAACATGTAAACATGTAGAAGATTGGTAAAGCAAAAAGTAACTTCTTTATAAAGGAATATTACTTCTGGTGAGCAATTAAGCCAAAAAGTAAAAAATGATAGAAGGACCACAAATACAGATCTACAGACACTGAAGAAATAACAAAGGGCTATTATAAATCACTTTATACCAATATATTTGAAAATGTAGATGAAGTGAACAATCCAAGAATAAAAACAATTTACCAAACTGACTCAAGAAAAATTAGGAAATGTAAGTAATTTTATAACCCACAAAGAAATTGAACCAGAAATCAATAAACTTCTTATACAGATCTTTCTAGGCCCAGAGAGCTTCACCAGTAAGTTCTACTAAACCTCCAAGGAAAAACTAACTCTGATCTTATACATCTTTACTGCTCATTTAAATTTTTATAATATTGGCATACTTTTACTTGATCTTTTTGTCATTGGTGTTCTGGAATTTTACAATGATGTCAATAAGTTTGAGCCTTCTTTGATTTATTATCCTGGATACTTGATAGAATCTTTGATTTGAAGATTTATGTATATCCTCTTGACCCACTGAGAAAACCAACTAGGTGTAATTATGTATTTTTCTTTCCCTCTCCCTTTATTTCTGTTGTGTTGATCTTACACTTTTTGTTTATCTCATTGTAGGCTTACCTCAGATGTATGGTGGTGAATCATGGCTGTTCACTAATATTTAAGAATGTGGGATTAGGGGGGTTGTTGGGTGGCTCAGTCAGTTAAGCATCCTACTTGATTTTGCTTATTCAGTGTTTGATATCTCCTTCCCTCATTTTCACTTGATCATTTATATAAATTGCTTTACATAAAATGTCACTGCCATTTGGGAGAATCTCCAATTATGTCAGACATAACTAAAATGATACTGAGTGTAGAAGAGGACAAGCAAAAGTTAGAACCATTTTTTTGAAAAGTTCTAAATCCATGCAAGCGGTTGTTCTAACGTGCACTTTGAACTCTGTAATACTTAAAAGTTCTTCAAGAATATGACATTTTCTTTGGTGTCCCTTCGAATCTCCTATGAAAGTTTCTGAGGATCTAACCTTCATCTTCTAGGAAAAAAAAATTTCCCTGAAGACTTAGCACTGTAGAACTGAGTTCTTACAAAGTTCTCTTCCGAAAGCATGTAGCTCTGGTCAGAGGTCAGAGGACTGATAGGCAGTGTGATCAGCCAACTTATCTTCACATCACATGGGCATTTATATTCCATCTGTCACAGTTGAATACCAAATCCAGCCATCTACCATTTCCTTAAAAAATGTTTTTCATGAAAAAAATGTTTTTCATGTATATTTATTGTAGGCATTTATATAAAGCAGATACCAAGACACTTGAACTGATTGACTTTGTCAAGTCAGATGAAGAAAAGGAGAAGTTTATGGTTTTCCCTCAAATTATGGTTAATGAAGTCACAGTTTGATTTTCAGTTCAACAATTATTTTTGAATGCCTACTGTGTGCTAGGCACCATGCTAGACATGGAGATTATAGAAATGCATCAATTACCCCTTTCTGGAATTTACAGTCTAGTCAGAGACAGATTAGTCTCATGGTGCATAGTGAGGGCTGTAGTGCTTGGGGGTGAGGAAGACAGAGGAGGACAGAGCATCTGCTGAGAATCAAGGAGAGAT
The DNA here is from genome assembly GCF_003254725.2 of Canis lupus dingo. Taxonomy (NCBI): domain Eukaryota; kingdom Metazoa; phylum Chordata; class Mammalia; order Carnivora; family Canidae; genus Canis; species Canis lupus. The sequence goes on along the minus strand of NC_064243.1, from coordinate 118,868 downwards.
CGATCAGCCCAAGCTCTCATTTCACACTTGAACTCATACCAGAGCCTTCCACATGTTGCCAAAGGCTTTTTCTAGAATTTGAAAATCCAGTCATGTCACTTCCATATATAAACACCCCAATGGCTCCTCACTGACTGCCCCCAGGACCACAGCCCCCCTTCAGTCACTATTGTGTCTCCCTTCTGCTCCATGGCTTTACAACCTGACTGCCTGAGTTCAGATCTTTTCCATGTGACTTGTCAGCTCTCCACAGCTGTTTCCTTAAACTGAGTTAATGTCAATAATGTCTCATTATTGTAAAGATTAAATGATTTGGTATAAAACTCAGAAAAGTGCCTAGCGCATAGTTCTGGCGAAGTGCACTTTTTAGGTCATTACTCTCTGTCTCCCAGGCTGGTGCTATCTTCTGTACCTTTCTGGCTTTGCACGAGGTGTCAATTGCACGTCACTGCCATGTGATTTAATTCTTAGACTGCTACTCACCACTTGCTGTCTTTATCATCAACAGATTCTACTTATCAGCCTGATTAGATGGTAATCTAAGAGATTAGGGATTTCACCACAAAATTTTTTTTGTTTTATTTTTGTACTTACCCATAGAACTTAAATACAGCTCCTACTGCAGACACTGGGACATTTATTTATTGATGGAGGAGGAAATCCCTTTTTCTCCAAATTTCTCTTTATCAAGTATTTTTTTTTTAATTTATTTATGATAGTCACAGAGAGAGAGAGAGAGAGAGAGAGAGAGAGAGAGGCAGAGACTCAGGCAGAGGGAGAAGCAGGCTCCATGCACCGGGAGCCCGATGTGGGATTCCATCCCGGGTCTCCAGGATCGTGCCCTGGGCCAAAGGCAGGCGCCAAACCGCTGCGCCACCCAGGGATCCCAAGTATTTTTTTTTTTTAATCACCATTCTCTCCTTTGCTTCTCTCTACTGTGCTATTTGTGTGTTAACATTTTTTACATATTTCTTCTGTAGCTCTTGTCCCTTTTCATCGTAATCATTAATTTCCATGCCCTCCCCCCACCAGCTTCATTTCTCTGTCAGGATAGGAGTTACTAGTTACTTTTATTTGTCTCTGACCTTTAGCAAAGGGAAGGGACTGGGTACAAGTAGACACTCATATATGAATGAATGCTCAATAAAGAATAATACATGTTATATTAATGTCACTGTATTTGAGGGAATCTGTGTGAAAAAAACCGAGTGCTTTCTTTGTATCTATTTCTTTTGGTTCACTAAATGTCCAAGAAAGGCCTAATTATTTAAGTACTCCAACTGAAGAAGCAGGAAACTCTCAAATAAATATTCTTCTGATGTAGAGGTAAAACATTCCAACAATTTACTTTTGTGTCTGGTAGCTCCATGTGTTCAAAGATGAAATGTTTTGTCTCAAGTTTCTAAGAGAATATCAAAATATGAAAAGTACCTAAATTGATGTAGAGGTGAAAATGAGTAGTGAATCTTGACATTGCTTTAAAAAAGAATTTATTTGAGAGAGATCACACACAAGTGGGAAGGAGGGGCAGAGGAAGAAGCAGGCTCCTGTCTGAGCAAGGAGCCCGAACGAAATAGGGCTCGATCCCAGGACCCTGAAATCGTGACCACCTCATTACTTTTTTTTTTAAAGTTGACTCCTTGCCCACCAAGGGGCTAAAACTCAACATCCCAAGATCAGGAGGTGCGTGCTGTATGGACTGAGCCACCCAGGCTCCCCTAATTCTTATGATTTAAATGCTTACCTGTGATCAACTCTTCCCATACTTTTCCTCAAGATGAGACTTAATTGTAACAGAACCATTGGCAAGTTTGTTTTATGTTTAGTAAGAGTAGTATGGTTGTTGGTAATATATCTCCATGACTAAATTTCTTACAGTAATGAGGGAATGTGTATTTTAAGCCAATACTTTTCAGAATATAAATAAAGTTCTCCTACTGTGATTTTTGTTGGTAAAAACTTAACTGTGATTACTAGTAAAAGTCCTGGAACTTTCAGGTCTTCTTACTCCAACAAGTATTTTATGCCAATTTCAGATTTCTCCTTTTGATTTCATCTCCATTCCAAACTATCCCACTTCTGAGAATGTAGACTCTGAAATTCCTTTCAAGTTCATAATTTCCATTCTTCCTCCTTCTTTGCTCCCTCCCTCATTCCCACTCTCACTTTTGCCTGATGCCCTATCTTCTCTCAGTTGTCAAACATCTGTGTCCACATGGTCCCAAACCTGTTCAGCCACTGCAGCCACATTTTGACTCTTGTAAGCTTCTCTGCTCTGTTTCCCTTGCCTTTGCATCTCCCCATGCCATGTTATCTTTTGGTCCTATCCTTTCATTCCCAGCCTTGGAATTTCAGGTTATTTGTGTCCATTAGAATCCATGATTTCAGGTTCAGCTGGGCTCCCAGAGCTTGAAGGTCTTTCTACTCTTCCCATCTTGACTCAGCCTCCTTTGTTACCATGGCTTTGCAGCCATTCTTCATTTGTGATATCCTGTGCCTTCTCATTACAGAGCCCCAGCTAGACTTCTTCGTTCCCGGAAGATATTCTTACTTGCCCAAGGAGATTGAGGGGGTCCACCATCAGCTGCTTCCAGCTTCCTCTGTCTGCATCTCTGTTTTGTTTTTTAGTTTCTTCTCAGGCCTTCTTTTGACATGCCTATCTTTGAGGCTAACCTCCTGAGATTGTGTAGATTAAACTGACCTTTTAAGGCAGTTTCTTAAAATGAACTTATTTCTTGGTTCTTGTTTGTTTGTGTATTTATTGTGAAGACAAACATTTTTGAAATAGGCCGCCTTGGACAGCCATGTTGCCCATGCGTGAGAGCGCAGGCAGCCCTAGTTTTGCATGACTCAGTGGCATGCTCAATTTCAGTAACCACAGTTTAATAACACCAGTCCCCCAACAACATGGATCATTTTAGTTACTAAGATTTATTGTTAACTGTAAAGAGTTGCACAGAGTAGAGTCTTTGCTGCTAGCTTTTTCAGCCTGCAAATCACTGTGTAAATAACAGATGTGTATGGTGGTCTGTGACCAACTGGCTTTTTTAAAAGTCTGTGAGAGGCATCTGGGTGACTCAGTGGTTGAGCATCGACCTTTGGCTCACACAGTGATCCCTGGGGTCCTGGGATCGAGTCCCACATTGGGCTCTCCACAGGGAGCCTGCTTCTCCCTCTGCCTGTATCTCTGTCTCTCTGTGTGTGTCTCTCATGAATAAATAAATAAAATATTAAAAAAGTCTGTCAGTGATTGGTTACTATGCATGTGTTGGTCAGTTCACAGCCAGCAAAGCAAGTAGTTATGTTGCTTCTTTGTCTGCCGGTGGCAAACGTACATGACCTTTTATAAAAATGTGTAATTTAAAGAGAGTATTGGCCAATAAAGATGAAAATTGAGTAAAGGCAAAAAAAAAGTGATGACGCCAGAAGTGAAATTCAGTTCAAGTGTAAATGAGATTATGGAAGAAAAAGCCAACTGTGTGCATGTTAACACTGCCTCTGTTTAGCAGACTCCAGCTATGCAGCCAGAGGAACTTACATCAGTTTCCCTCGTTTTAGGCTTTGCACTTTAAGTATTGTGCAGTATCTCCAAGACTTCCTTTAGTATGATTTCTTGTGCCAGTGTCTCTTTCTCTGGGACATCCTTATCCTATCCATCCAACCACACTCCTCACTATGTCCATAAACTCACCATCACTAAGTTTAGAAAGGAATGTGGCAGGGTGCTGAGGCATGGAAAAGATTCTCATTCTGTATTGTAAGCTATATGACAAGAAAATAAAGCACTGTTCAAACTATTCTTATAAATTTATTACAATGAAAACTTTAATTCTCCAGGTTTTAAATTACAATATACTAAATACAGATTAGTTTTACAATTGTTTCATTTCCCTATGTGACAATAAGAGTGTTTAGTGTTTTTTGATAGAGACTTAAAAATTACTTTTCATATGTTTGTGTCAACTTATACTACCATCAAAGGTTCAGGGCAATCTGTTAGTGCTCTCTGCTGGTGCCTCGTTCTGTTTGCCATCATTTACCTGTTTGTTGAAGCTCTTCCTCGGATGGCTCCCTATTTTGATGGACATAGATACACTTAGGTTTTTGGTTTCCTAAGAAAAAAGCTTCACCTAGACCCTGTTGTGTTTGAAACCCACTATACTCTTGCTCTCTCTTCCTTTACCCTCATTTTCTTCTGAAATAAATTAGACCTGCTGATTCAGTTTGCCATTTCCTTTCTCTTTAGTTCTTGTAGTCACTTGACATTAGGCACCTCGAGGATAAAGGTCATGTGTGTTTTACTACTGAGTATCCAGTACCTAATATGGTGACTGGCATATATGGTCAATACTTGATATGTTTTGTTTGAGGGAGTGAGTTCAAAAATGCCCGTACCCAGCATCCACCCTGTCCCATTTACTCATTCCTCTTGTTTCTATTATCTCTTTAGCTTGGCTTTTGGGAAACACCAATCTACCTGTCCCCACTACATCCATTCCCCTTTGCATATTCTTTGTTCTAGCTAAAGTAGGCTGCTTATTCATTTGCTGCCTTCCACTTCTTCCTTCAGACATCCTAATGCTGGCCTTCCTCCTAGAAGTTTGCTCCATCATTATCACCTATCATGTCACACCATCATTTTCCCCTTTCAGAGCACCACCTAAGGACTTTCTCCATGAAGTCTTCTCTGATCCTCTCTCCAAAAACTGCAACTTTTCTCCTTCTTTAAATAACCGTGGAACTGCAGCTGCCTCCTTGGACCTGCCAAATATGAGCCATTTATGCTGTTATATTTATCTTTTGCCACACAAATAGAAGCTCCCTGAGGTATCTCTCCGTTCTTTCCTGTGCATAGCAGTCTTTACACATAGTTGGTACTGAATGCATAGTTTGTTGGATTTTCTGCAAAGCAAGACTCCAGGGAGCTGTCAAGGGAACTCCATTCCAGTAAAAATATTGAGAGTTGTTCTCTGGATTTTTTTTTTTCTCTCTCTCTAATTTTCAAATAAAAATTCTATTTGGTGTATCTACTTATTTTAAAAGAGTGGAGAATGAGAAAGCGGCAAAATGTTAGAGCTGGGAAGATTTTTAGAGATCCATGTAGTCCAGCCCTTTGATTGTATAAGTGAGTAATCTGATGTCTAGACTATTGTAAGTGATCTCCCCCAAGTTGTACAACCAGTTTGTGGTGATGTTTGGGCCCACATTGGAGTTACCCAGCCCTATCTAGTGCCTGTTCCCATGAGCAGCTGTGGGGCACGGGGCCTATGAGGATATTGTTTAGGTTTATGTAAACTATATAAAGGAAGCATCTAATATTCTCATGTTGCCTTTTATGGATTAACAAATAAGAAATTGAATCTCTAAATAGATTTTATTCCTCTCTCCTTTCCTTAATTAGTTCAGAATTCTCTGACTGGATTCATTTGCATCAACTGGGAAGTTTCTGGAAACATTTTCAATGGCACAGATTTGTTTGCTAACACTTGAATAAACTTTTTCTTGAACTATAACATACATACAGAAAAATGCACAAAGCATAGCCATGCAGTTTGAATTTTTCACAAAGCACATGTATCCATGTGACCTGCACCCACATCAGGAAACAGAGCAGCACCAGCAAGTTTAGAAACATTTGACTAAATAAAAGGATTTTGAAGCTATATAGTTTTCTTTTTTCTCTCTACAGGTATTGTCAGTCTGTGTGTTAACAACAATTCTTGGTTGTATATTTGGTTTGAAACCAAGCTGTGCCAAAGAAGGTAATTACCACAGTAATGAGTGTGCGTGCCTGTGTGCATATGTGCACATGTATTGCTACTTAGACTTCTTCAGAATGTGATTGAGAAAAGTGTTATGTCCTGATCTGTGGGTACTCCATAGTTACTGCAGATTTCATGCTGGTTTGAGCCTTCTTGAAGTTTTATTATTATTATTATTTTAGCCATAATATTGTATTTACAAAAAAAAAATATTGTATTTACTTGCAAAACTTCATCCTAAAACAACAAACAGGGGCTATGACCAAAAAAAATTAACCAAAGAGAAAACCACCAAAACAACAAAAAATAAATTAAGAACGGTGAAGCAAATAGGCAAATATGGCCTAGAGATTCTGGTGGTGTGCCCCTGGAGCCCTCTCCCTCACTTTCTCCAGGGACTCCTAGGGCACTCTTTTTTTCACAAGGAGTTAGTTACTGAAGCAGCCCTACAGTACTACTAGGTAATCACTTAGCATCATTGGGCAACCAGAAACTTAATGGTTACACGCCCTTTGGGCTTTTAAAATTATTGGCCTTGGTGGTCAAAAGCTACAATTATTCCTTTTTTTCTGTTGGATTTGCATTATTTTACAATGGATTTTTTCCTCACCATCCTGATTTTTTTAGTAATCTAATGAAAACCTATCTTTTTTCAGATATCTAGTAACAATTAAAACATAAAATTATTGTTCTTAATAAAAAGTTTTCCTTTCATATCCACCATTTATCTATTTAACAAAAACTTGCTAGTACTAACTATAGTCAAGCACCTTGTAGGGTGCTGGGCAAATTCCACATGTGGTCTTTGTTCTTAAGAACCTGGTAGTCTGGGATCCCAGGGTGGCTCAGTGGTTTAGCGCCTGCATTTGGCCCAGGGCGTGACCCTGGAGTCCCGGGATTGAGTCCTGTGTCGGGCTCCCTGCATGGAGCCTACTTCTCCCTCTGCCTGTGTCTCTGCCTCTTTCTATGTGTCTCTCATGAATAAATACAATTTTAAAATAAATAAATAAATAAATAAAAATCTTAAAAAAAAAGAAGCTGGTAGTGTAGTATGACACTGGGATATTAACCAAATACTCTGGTTCAAATGGAATTAAGTGATGGAGTGGAAGGACAAGGTTTTATACAAGCTTCAAACAAGGAAATCAGACCTTGACTGGGGAGTTTGGGCACCAGGCTGGATCTGAAGGTGAAATGGGTATTTTGGATGATGATGGGAGGGACAGTCTTGCAAAACATTCGCACATGGACATTACTTCTTTTATATACCAAGACTGGGGGGGAGTTAAGTCAGACATTCTTTCTCTTTCTGAAATGCTCAGATAATCACTTTTAAAATCTTACCTCACAAAACAAAAAACAAAACAAAAAACAAAACAAAACAAAAAAACAAACTTTACCTCACATTTTGAGATTTTAGAGAACTTTATGGCTGTGTAAGCCAAACTTCTCAGAGCATAACACATTCAGAACAAGTCCTTATTCTGACTTTTCTTTACCGTGCCATAAGGATTTAAATCTTATCAGCCCCAGTTGGGTTTGTAATAAATTTTAAAAGTCCTTTTTTCTATGGCAAGAGATAAAATCAAAACTCTATGCCTTCTGTTGTGCCACTTCCTATGTATATTTATGAAAATATTCTTAGGTAACTTTATTACCCCAATCTGTGTTTTCTAAGGTAGGATTTGATTTTATCTTAGGTATATTAGTTGATGTTTGCTTTGTGTTTCTATGATCAGAAACCTCTAACTTGTTATTCAATATTTTCAGTTAAAAGTTGCAAAGGTCGTTGTTTTGAGAGAACATTTGGGAACTGCCGCTGTGATGTTGCTTGTGTTGACCTTGGAAACTGCTGTCTGGATTACCAGGAGACGTGCATAGAACCAGGTAAATAAAAATGTTCAGGGCAAAAGATGGGGCCATGGGCATTTAGTAAAAGATCAAAGAAAAGTTCTGCATCTTTTAGGTATGTGATTTATCTAACTCATTTGAGATTTTTAAAAATTTGGCCTTGGTTTTTCCTTAGAGAAAAAATTTCATGTGTTTTGCCTTTGTTCAACACTTTAGGGCTAGCAAAACTGTGCTTGTTTTTAATGTACGCTGAAAGCCAACATAATCTAATTTGCACTTAAACTAACCTAAGGTTGCTTGAAATATATGAATCTTTTCAGTGTGGGCTCATTAAAACACAGTTCTTAGATAGCCACTTCTTTTTATTGAAGTATATAGTTGACACAGAATGTTACATTAGTTTCAAGTATATGTAGATGTCTACTTATACTTCAAAATAAAACCATCAGAATATGTAAATTTTCTCAGTTTGATTTGGACTTCTCTACATCTGACATGGGTATTTAATATTTAAATGAGAATAAACCAGATTGAGCTTAAATTTCAGAACCCTGAAAATGGCTGGTGGAAAAAAGCCAAGAAAGATCCGTATATGATTTGATAATAATAATATTTGTCCATGTTTCAAAATGATGAAATTCTGGGTTCTTTTAGTGACATAATAACAATTACTGCTTGCATGTTTTCTATTAGTTCAGATCGACCACTGTGGTGGCAGATTCTGTGAGTAACTATAAGTTATGAAAGAGCTCATTGCGTCTCATGGATTGTTCTCCAGAAGAGAGGCATTGTGTGTCCACTTTAGATGTATTCAGTTTGGACCATAACATGGATTTTGTTGTTCTTTGTTTCTAGAACGCATATGGACATGCAGCAAGTTCAGGTGTGGTGAGAAAAGGTTGTCCAGAAGTCTTTGCTCCTGTTCAGATGACTGCAGGGACAAGGGCGACTGCTGTGTCAACTATAGTTCTGTATGCCTAGGTGAGGTTTCAAATGCCCATCTGGTTCCACAGCAGCCGGACATCCCCCTACATGGTGGCGGGGTTTTGCATAGGTGTTGTTTTTTTACATTAGGAGCCATATTTATTGACCAACTATGTTAGCTGAAAAAATACTTTATTAAAGAAAAATTCAAACGTGAGTAGAGTATGCAAAGAATCTTGTACCTATCAATCAGTTGAAGAATTGCTATTATCTACGCACAGCAAATCTCATTCTATCTATAGTTACTCACTCTGCCACTACCACCCCTTCATGTTATTTTGATATTAGCTATACATTTAATGATGCCTTGTGGAAAGATGACTTCTGCAGTCGTGGCTGACTATCATGTCCCAGGTTGCCTCGTAGTAAATGAGGACAGTGTCTGCCATGTATTGAAAGAATAGATGTGAAATTACTGCCCATGATTGTAGAGTATTATGTAAACTGATGCTATTGTGATGTCTTGTCCAAGTGTTACAGGATTCTTTGAAATTAATATGAAGGGAACTAAGACATCAAGGATTTAGTACTAAAATATGTCGGGTGGATAAAAGGAGGGCTATAAATTTTGGCTAAAAATATTAACAACTAAAGAATGAAAAAGATGCCTTTAAGTTCTCACAAATTCAGTAATATGTTGTAGTCTTGCAATTATACATTTTTTTCTTCCTGGTATCAACTGGCTCTTATTTTTTTTTTCCTCATAGGCTCTTATTTTGCTTTCTATATGTGTTGTATTTCCCTAAAATCATGCCACATATTACCTATATATCTGGTTTATTTTGTTTTGGAATCTGTCATTGCCTCACAACATCACAATTATTGTTAACTGTTTAGTGTGTTCAACTTGTTTTATTTCTTGAAAATACTTTAGGAGAGAAAAGTTGGGTAGAAGAAACATGTGAGAGCATTGATGAGCCGCAGTGTCCAGCAGGGTAAGATATATTCTAAGATACTATTCTTTTAAGGTACTATTTTTTTTTTCTCTTTCCAAGTTGAAAAGATAATAATTCATTTTTGATTCATTAAATGTTGTTTTTAGTCAGGCCTTGTGGTCAGGCACTGATGGTGTAGAGTTGACTATGGAATGACCTCCCCCCTCTGGAAGCTCACAGAAAAAGAGAGGCCATGACTTTAGGTTTTAGTGTTTGTAAGCATTGAGTGGAAATCTTTTGTCCTTCTACTTGGGAAGGAAGGCTTTTTACTTTCATTTGTAGCTTTAAGAGTTAAACCTTTGGCAAATTACTTTATAGCTTCCTTTTTATTTTTTGTATTTTGGCTCACTTATAAATTTTGGGAATAAGCAATGTGTCTATCTGAGAATATTACATAATTTTTATAATTTAGGGATCACTGGGTGGCTCAGCGGTTTAGCACCTGCCTTCAGCCCAAGGCGTGATCCTGGAGTCCTGGGATCAAGTCCCACATCAGCCTCCCTGCATTGAGCCTGCTTCTCCTTCTGCCTGTGTCTCTGCCTCCCTCTCTCTCTCTCTCTCTCTCTCTTTGTGTGTCTCTCATGAATGAATAAGTAAAATCTTAAATTTTTTTTATAATTCATATTTGTTCTTTTTGTCCTTAAAGTATTTTGCACAGTGTCTTATGTGTACTAGGTAGGTCATTGAAACAATTTGTGTGGAATTCAAAGGGGGGAGTTTTATGAAGATGTTAGATATATTTATCTTGGCTCCACTTGAGATCTATTACCTCATATAATTTGAATTATTCGTCTTCAGAAATACATTTTTACCTTTTTAAAATAATGATATTTTTCCAAAGGATGAAAATTTTAAAACTGTACTTTTAGCTTACGTTGTTTGTGTATATAATTTATCTTTGCTTTATACAATGTATTTTTTTCCTTTGGGATGAGAGAGTACATTTTTTTGGAAACAACAGTAATAGCAGGTGCAAAAACTAAACCCTAACCAAAAGATTAAAACAGAAGAGACTTTTTTCAAAGGGAACTCTCTTATACCTTAAGCTGTCTTTTAAGTCCAAGGTATATTGGAAAATTTAGATTTAGTGAATTTTGAATCTTTCTTTCCCTTCTACATATTGATCATTATTTTTGATTTGTAATGTCGATCTTTTTAGTGGATCTTTTTAGTGGAAAAAAAATCCTTTCTTTACAATAAGATTATAATTTAGAACATGTGTTATTATACTGGAAGTTATACCAGTATATTTATCTGGTGGCACAAGAAACTTATATTTTATGTTGCTTGAATACAAATGATTTTATACAGTTCTGGACTATTGAGACCCTATGTAGCTGATTCTGGAAACTTCTAACTGAGCTATGGTGTAAGTAGTTCTCAAATCTCTCTACAAAATAGTATCTTTCAAATTTAGTAAATTTAGAAACTAAATATTATATATAATTTATCTGATATAAGGTACCATATATTAGATTCACATAGAAACAATGTCAGGAAGTGGTTGCTCAGGAAAAAACTTAATGGAAGCAAAAACATAATTTAGAAAAATCCTATTTATTAATATTTATATTCCTACAAATTGGGAAAATATTATATTTTAGTAGCATTTGGCCCAGTTTTTGGAATAGCAGGGACTGTGAATGATATTCTCAATACAGTGGCTCAAAATGGTAGAAGTGTTTGAGAAATACTATTTGATGATGTATGTATATATCATATATATACATTATGGAATGTATAAGCACATATATGATATAAATGTAAAATCTCCTTTATAAGGATGCTTGCTGAGCTTGTAAGTTTGTTTACTTTAGATTACAAAATGATCTCAGGGAGAAGTCTTCATTGGACTTTTGCCAAAGAAGGAGAAGAACTTTCATTGGATGTGTGTATGTTCCTTCTGCTTCTTTATACATTTGTTTCTTTTCTTTCTCATTACCCAGGTTTGAAATGCCTCCTACCCTCTTATTTTCCTTGGATGGCTTCAGGGCAGAATATTTACACACTTGGGGTGGCCTTCTTCCTGTTATTAGCAAACTAAGTGAGTAACTTTGGAGTTCCCTGTTGGAGGTGTCACCGTTTTCAGTGAACTAGATGAAGCAGACTTTTTGTTTTGTTTTGTTTTGTTTTGTTTTGTTTTGTTTTGTTTTGTTTTGTTTTGGAAAAGTACTGGCAGAATGTGTTTTACCAAGCATCTCTATTGCGAAGTAGTTGAACCTGATGATAAGGAGCTAGTTTCCAATATTGTAATTACTTTGAAGCTGCCTTTTAACTACTTCTAAGATAATACAGTTATGTGTGTGTGTGTATATATATATATATATACACACACACACACATACATACATATATACATTTAGATCTCTATAGGCATGTATGTATTTTTTCTTAGAATTTTTGGGTTCATTTTGTGGAAAATAATAATTATTACATTTTAAAATAGAATTTCAAAAACTGAAAGTATTTCTGATATCACTCTAGTAATGTAGACACTGAATATTTCCCAGTTATCCTATAGTATCATGTAGCATCCTTCCAAATTTCTTTGCCTCATACAAAGCCTTAATTTAATGATTGTCCTATAAGTTATTGATGCAATAGTAGAACGGTCTTTTCTTGGTATTAATGCTAAAGTTTTAAGTCAAGTTAACCCCCAGTTTTATGGGTACCATTTGTATCATCATTGTTAATTGAAAAAGGAAAAAGATTGCTTATGGATCTAAAAATTGTGGAAATTTGCTCATTATCGGTGATCAATAGTTAAGCATTACAGTATAATACAAGACTGAAATAGAAGCAAATACAGTGATTTTAGTGTTCTGGAATTCTAAAATATTTATTAGACTCTTGAGTACTTGAGATTAGTTTAAACATTAAAATCACACTCAGTAAATACACATGTGCATTTATTTTACTTTTATGACAAAATTTTGGGAAAACTTTTTAAAAATTCAGTTTTTAATTTCTACCTAGAAGAAAATAATTTTTATAAATAATCATTTGACATGAAAAAAGTCCATAGCAAAAAGCATGCATGGGCAAGGAAGGCTCTGTTCTTATCAGTTAGGCCCATGGGCTTTGAAGCTTGAATCTAGTCCTTTGCAACCATTAGGAGGAAAGATGGCAAACATGGCATCTTGAGTTCAGAATTAAGGAGCTGTAGCTAACTATATGCGAAATTCAAAAAGAAATCAGTACACAATTAGCCTAAGCCCCAGCTTCGCATAATTGGGGAACATACTCTGTAATTCTGCACTGTTTGGAAGGCATTGAGATAGATCGACACATGCCAGTTCAGGAACATTTTTAGCAATGATGTACTGAAATGCTAGAATCATTAGTTTATGTGTTCTTTTTTCAATAGTAGAGGCAGGAGAAAAGGAGCATGACACCAAGGCTAAATCTGGAGCAGTCTGACTTCTGTGCTTTCTCTAGCTTAAAGCCAGAAGATATCTTTTATCTTTAGAGCCGTGTTGAGTTTGTCCTGAATTAGTTGGTTGTGGATTTTCAGATTGGGATACTGTCATCCCAGCTACTGTTTCACCCATGTTTTAATGTTGCAGATTTTGCTACCAGTGGAGTTTTTTTTTTTAAACTACCTCTTATAATTTAGGTATGTAAGCACCAAGTAATATCAGACAGAGATCTAGTAGGCATCCTCGTTACAAATGGTCCACCTAGAACTTAAGGTTATTGATGAGTATGGGATAATTATTTCAATGGCTTAATTATTTTGTTTGATATTTTTCCGAAAAAAATGAACTCTTAACATTGAATTTGAATCTACAGTGTTGCTTTATAAGTAGCCCTAAATTTTTATATGGTTATAAATTCCTCCTGGGTTAATTTTTTAATACTATTTAGACTTATTGGTAGCAAAGCTAGATGATGTAAACCGATTATCAATTGTATTTAATAACAATCTTTAATTTTTTCCCTTATAGAAAACTGTGGAACATATACCAAAAACATGAGACCAGTATATCCAACAAAAACTTTTCCTAATCACTACAGCATTGTCACTGTAAGCTCCAAGTTTCAACTTTTGTATGTTCACAGAAGTGAAATGTAAATGTTACATTTTTCGAGGGAATAATTAGACATCAGATCAGAAAAGGATAACTTTTCCAATATGTAGTTAAGCAAGGAAACCTAGTCTTTGCTCTGCCACTACTGCTGCAGTTTGGGGAAGGTCATTTTACCTTCTGGTCTCAATTTTTCCATCTTGAAAAGAGGTGACTAAAGTCTCTGAGAAATGATTTCTTGACTTCCTTTTGCCTTTCCAGTCATCTTGATGTTTGAGTTTAAGCAATCACTTTGCCTGACTCTAGACAGGATTACAATCCTGTTTCTGTTTCAAAGTTTCCCAATTTAATTGGAGTCCAGAAAAAAAGTCAAATATATTAGGCATTAGGGTTGAAGCCAGAAAATTAATTCCTGAGGTTGTGTTAATGCAAGCTATTCTCAGACTCAACTAAAACAAAGTTTATTCTACAAAAATACTTTACTCAGCAATGTGAAAGGAAAATAGAACACTCTTAAAAATTGAAGAGGTTATAGGGATGCCTGGGTGGCACAGTTGGTTAAGTATCTGACTCTTGATTTCGGCTCAGATCATGATCTTAGTGTTGTGAGATCCAGCATGAGTTAGACTCTGCTCCTTGTGAAGTCTGCCTCTCCCTCTGCTCCTCCCCCTGCTTCTACTCTCTCTCTCTCAAATAAATAAATAAAGAAAGAAATTAATTAATTAATTAAAATCTTTAAAAACATTGGGGAGGCTGCCTATTTATCTAGATCCTCATCCATAGCATTCCTACTTATTACATAATTTAAAACACAAATATTATAAAACATCTTGAGTGGTTGATTGTGTTTTGACAATTCCATTTCTTTGTTTTTCTCTCCTTAACCTATGTTAAGTTTCTTGTAGCTTTAATTACCTGTTTCTCTTCGATGATTTTGTTCTCTGAATTTATTTAACATTAAAAACCTCACAACCTGCATAAAACTTGTTTTTATATTTTTTAGGGACTTTATCCAGAATCCCATGGCATAATTGACAATAAGATATATGATCCCAAAATGAATGCTTTCTTTGCACTTAAAAGTAAGGAGAAATTTAATCCTGAGTGGTACAAAGGAGAACCAGTGAGTTGTTTGTTCATTTTAGCTAATAAAATAGTTTTTTTAAATTACTCTAATCTATTTCAATCACAGTAAAATAACAGATTTACTGAAGCTTTTAATAACCTACATCATTTATCATATCTGTGGTCATCCTTTTGGTGATGGAGATGAATGCTGATAATCCTAAATACAGCTTGTATCATTGTATAATGAGAGTAATTTTATTTCATAGCTGGGTTGGGGAAATTCTGAACCATTTTTCTTTTCTGCTTGATTCTACCTTCTTGTACTAGTAGTTTATAACTGTAGTCTGGGGGCCACATTTTGATCCACATATAACAAATTGTTTCCAAAGGAGGTAAACTTTGAATTCATTTATATATGCTAACTTAGAAGATTCTTTCTTGCTGTGATTTAGATGTGTTCATTGTATTTTTTAAAAATTGCCCCAGAAATTCTGTGGAGACTTTTTTGGATAGTCTCAATATTCCTCTTAGAAGGAAAAAGAGCATGATGTTTAATTTTCAGGAAATAAATTCAAATTCTAGTACTGATATTTAAAATTATGTGACTTTGGGCAATTTTTGCTATAGCTTGGTTTTCTCATATTTATCCTGTAGATGATACCATTAACTACCTCATGGGGTTATTGTGAGGATTATCTAAATTAATAATTGGGATGCTTATGGGGATATTATTTAGAACTATAATTGGCAGTAAGTACTTAATAAGTGTTAGTTATACAACAAATATGTCAACAAATTAAACAGATGAATATTTGGGAATATTTTCTTCTTTCAAGGGGAGCCCATTAAGTAGGTAGGGTTAGGGCTCTGAAAGTTGCAGAGGTTTTCAACTGATGGTGTCTATATTTTTTTAGACTAATTTAATCTCTAATTATTTCATTTCATTTTGCTGCTATTCAGAGTCCTATTAAGTGATTATTTTAGTCTCACTGCAGGAGCTTACTAACCTCAAAAATACTGTAGCACTTGAGAAGAGTGCATTGATGTCACATGAACATATACTTTCCTAACAGATGCACGGTTTTATAATTTTCTGAATTGCCTTCATTCTCTTCCCCAGATTTGGCTCACCACTAAATATCAAGGCCTGAAAAGTGGCACATTTTTTTGGCCAGGATCAGATGTGGAAATTAAAGGAATTCTCCCAGACATCTATAAAATGTATAATGGGTATGTATAGTTGTATTTTTTTTCAGAATAGCTTATTTGTTTTAAATCTCAGCTTCTCCTTGTTATCAAGTCTAAGTTCCAGCATTTCTGTGATGCGTTGGCTGAAAAATGAGAATGGTCAGAATAAGAACTCTATCTCAGCTACCTTTTAGGTGGAAGATAAGTAAGTTTTGGATACATGGATGGCCAGTAAAACTAGACAGTCTTGTTCTAGAGGTTTTCTAGAAAGTGCTGGTAATGTGTTGGAGTTTGCATTCAGATCTTTGGGCAGGAGGAAAAAATGAAGTTGTGGTGACTGACTCCAACTTTTATGTAAGAGTCACAAGTGAGTGAACTATCCAAGAGGTACCCTTTGTAGAATGTATCAACACATGGGTCATTCACCTGGAAGCAGTTACTGTCCTCAGAGAAATAATATCCTCAAGTAGATATAAGAAGAAAAATTTTTATTTTTATTTATTCATTATTATTTTTTAAAGATTTGCTTATTTATTTGAGAGAGAGAGAGAGAGAATGTGAGCAGGGGGCAGGGGGAAATGGAGAGGAAGAGAGTCTCAAGCAGACTGAGTGGGGAGCCCTACATGGGGGCTCAACCTCATGACCCTGAGACCACAACCTGAGCCAAAATCAAGAGTCATATGCTTAATAGACTGTGCCACCCAGGAGCCCCAAGAAGCAAATTTTTAAACCCAGTTACAGTTCTCATATGTGTAAATCTTAACCTTTGTTCCTTTATTGGGAAAAGAAATTTGAGTTTTCAAATAAAACTTTTACATTGTTTCAAACACAATGCAAGGGATTATTTTAGTCTTTCAGTGTTGTTTTGAGTAAGAAAAACACTGCCATTTTAAACTCAGACCATTGTCACAAATTGTTTCATTTTGCTTATCCTTAATTTTAGTTCAATACCATTTGAAGAAAGGATTTTAGCTGTTCTTAAGTGGTTACAGCTTCCTAAAGATGAAAGGTATGTAGAGGACTAATTTCTATGATAAATACTGCTTTGTTTTACAGAAATCACACAATATTTTTAAATAAGTTGCAAAAAAAAACTTTGCGATTGGCTCTGGCATCTTATATCCAAATGAATTTTTTTAATGTAGCTCTAATAGCCACATTTTGAAGAACTCCAAATCTGTAAATTATTTCTTAGGAAGTTTAGAAATGTTACCCCAGTGTTGTAGACTTTTTACTCACTGTCGATTGTTAAATTATTCTTTCCATTCTGTTTTACAATGTGTTTATAAAATATTACATTTTGATGCTGTTTGATTTAGACCACACTTTTACACTCTGTATTTAGAAGAACCAGATTCTTCAGGTCATTCATATGGACCAGTCAGCAGTGAAGTAAGTGCCTTTTTATCAGTGATTACTTCTAACTAAACCTTGCTTTGAAGCAGGCTTCTGGACCATTCTGTAAGATTCCATGATTCTGGAATGAATAAGATGCACTTTAGTAAAAATAGTAGGGAGAATTGGTCTTATCTAAACGTCTTGCAATGCTAAATTGAACTGGTGATAAATTGCGTATTCTCATTTCCAAAGCTTTCATTCACTCCATTTCTCACTACATCAACTTAAAAAACTAAGGGCTCCTTGGAAATGCTGAAAATGGGTAAGACTCCAATTTTCTATGTAAATAGAAAAGAGATTTAGAGATTTAGAAGATCAAATACTGCTTTCAGTTTTTGAGTGGCTATGTAATTTTTGTTTCTTGGAGCAGAGGAAGCGATAGCACAGATGATGATTTGAACTTCTTTCCTTGTACCTCTAAGCTGACTTCCCTTATGATGTATATTTTATCTGTAACCCAGGATCTGAAAAGAAACAAGAAATAAGATCTGTGAATATTGTTGGTCATAATGAAAGGAGAATCCATATAGCCAGGGACCCTAATCTCAGAATCCTTGTTTTCTTTTTCCCCATGTGACTCCAAGAGATAAAAGACCAGGAATAGCTAGAATTTCACCCTCAGGATGGATAGTTTGTGAGCTTCAAAGACTCTGTAGCACAGAGTCCAGACCAGAGCCTATACCACTGTGTCTGTCGTGAGCTCTGGTTTTGAGAGTGCTATTTGCTCTAAATGCTTCCTTCAGCAGCAGCAGGAGGAGGGGAAAACATGGCTCATTTTTTCTCATTTGAATTTAAAACACCTGCCTACACCATCTTCTGGTTTCCCTTGCCCCGGGAAGGGATTTTTTACTTTACACCAGATTTGCCTCTCTTAAAGCATAGGTTCCTCTTGGATGCCACATTGTCAGCTAAAAGAGACAAAGAGAGAGGGAAGTTGATCCTCAGTCTAGGTCAGTATTTACTCTCTAGGTTCTTTCCATCAAAACCCATCTGCAGCAGCTCTAATGTAGTTAGTAATTCCATGTGCCTTGCTTTGCTTCTGGCCTTCCACTAAGACAAAATGCTCCTGAGAGGTAGAGTAAAGAAGACACACAGCTGACAATGCAATGATGTCATAACTGGAAGGGAAAACCTTCTTGTTGGTGTTATGTTGGTTTGACAGTTGGCCAGATGCCTATTATTTATTTGTTCACTAAATACCCTGACACTTAAGATTCCTGTCGAGGTCAGTTTGTCTACAAGTAAGTCTGAGGATCATTTTGTAATTGTTTGATGATCAGCTCTTAGAAGTTGTAAAGTCTGCCTATTCTAATTTCACAGAAGATTTGCCAAAGGACTACTTTTTTGATTCACCTGCATTAAGATTGAGCCCATTGCTTTTCATCATAGTCGCCAACTTGTAAACTCTGTTAAATTCTAATATCTGGCACATCAAAACCCACCTTATTTTAATACTTTAAAATTCGAATTCAAGTTGGATAGCTTGAATTAGCTTGAATTAGCTGTTAAATTCTAATTCTGTTAAAATTCAAATTCAAGTTGGATAGCTTGAATTAGCTTTAATTAGCTGTTAAATTCTAGTATTTCTGGCACATCAAAACCCACCTTATTTTAATACTTTAAACTTTGAATTCAAGTTGGATGAATGAAAGACTGTATTGAAGGAGCTTGTTTCATATTTCAGTGAAATACATTGACTGTAGAGATGAAATACATTGACCATAGAAATAAGATTGATTTGATACATAACAGAAAGCACATGTAGAACTGCAAAGAATTTTCCTCAGGCAGCTTTGCAAAGAGAGCTGTAAAGGGAAATGTCAAAAAGCAAGTTGCTAAAACCATTTGCTCTTCTGTGTCCTTGTGATAAACTTGTGCAAAATACATGTAGTTTGGAAGGAAATAATAGGTTGTATTCCTAAGAATTCTAATTTTAAAAATCAAATACAAAGAATTATAAAAAGCATTTCATGAATAATTTTGACATCTGGCAGTTAAGACAATCAGATCAGCTGGTGTCATTCCTAATATTTATAATTGAGCACATATGGGATTTGGGCCCTTCTTTTGTTAATGAGTATTGTCTTAACTGACCTGTCTTAGCCTAATGTAAGTCAGTTCATCATAGCATACACTGAACGTTCCCTTTATTAACAGATATAGAAATAGCCATTAGTATGGAATCCATCATATGAAATTGCTTCCCTTTCTTAGGTCATCAGAGCATTGCAGAGGGTTGACAACATGGTTGGCATGCTGATGGATGGCCTGAAAGGGCTGAACTTGCATCGATGCCTGAACCTCATCCTTATATCAGACCATGGTAATCTGAATTTGTATCATTTACCCTTCAGGTTAAATGGTGCCAAAAAGAAGTTTCCTTGATTGGTTATTGTTTCATTATTTCTTCTGATTGTTATAGTTAATTCTTTTTTTTTTAATGTAGTTTTTTGTGGAAAGTTTTTAGAAAAAAATTATATTAAACATAAAGTACGAGTAAAACACAAAATTCACAGAAACCTAAAAGCCTATCAATGACAATACACCCAAAAAAAAAAAAAAATGACAATACACCCATCTCCTGATTTGGGGAAGGTGGTTTTTTTTTTTTTTTTTTTATGTTTAAGTGAAAGGAGGAGTCACATGTCCTCACTTTATTATTTTTTTTAATTTATTTTTTATTGGTGTTCAATTTACTAACATACAGAATAACACCCAGAGCCCGTCACCCATTCACTCCCACCCCCCGCCCTCCTCCCCTTCTACCACCCCTAGTTCGTTTCCCAGAGTTAGCAGTCTTTACGTTCTGTCTCCCTTTCTGATATTTCCCACACATTTCTTCTCCCTTCCCTTATATTCCCTTTCACTATTATTTATATTCCCCAAATGAATGAGAACATATAATGTTTGTCCTTCTCCGACTGACTTACTTCACTCAGCATAATACCCTCCAGTTCCATCCACGTTGAAGCAAATGGTGGGTATTTGTCATTTCTAATAGCTGAGTAATATTCCATTGTATACATAAACCACATCTTCTTTATCCATTCATCTTTCGTTGGACACCGAGGCTCCTTCCACAGTTTGGCTATCGTGGCCACTGCTGCTATAAACATCGGGGTGCAGGTGTCCCGGCGTTTCATTGCATTTGTATCTTTGGGGTAAATCCCCAACAGTGCAATTGCTGGGTCGTAGGGCAGGTATATTTTTAACTGTTTGAGGAACCTCCACACAGTTTTCCAGAGTGGCTGCACCAGTTGACATTCCCACCAACAGTGTAAGAGGGTTCCCTTTTCTCCGCATCCTCTCCAACATTTGTTGTTTCCTGCCTTGTTAATTTTCCCCATTCTCACTGGTGTGAGGTGGTATCTCATTGTAGTTTTGATTTGTATTTCCCTGATGGCAAGTGATGCAGAACATTTTCTCATATGCATGTTGGCCATGTCTATGTCTTCCTCTGTGAGATTTCTGTTCATGTCTTTTGCCCATTTCATGATTGGATTGTTTGTTTCTTTGGTGTTGAGTTTAATAAGTTCTTTATAGATCTTGGAAACTAGCCCTTTATCTGATATGTCATTTGCAAATATCTTCTCCCATTCTGTAGGTTGTCTTTGAGTTTTGTTGACTGTATCCTTTGCTGTGCAAAAGCTTCTTATCTTGATGAAGTTTGGGGAAGGTTTATACCAGGAATTCTGAATAGTTAAAACAAAGTTATTTAATAATAAATTTTGGTAAATCTAGTCTAACAATTTTAGATTTCCTTTGAGCACATTGTTGGGTGCTTTTTCTATTTTCTTTACCATGATAAATCTGATTTCAGAAGCAGTATAAATTAATTTTAGCACTATGTTAATTTCATTTTTACTTTGATCTTAGAACAGTAATAGCCTTGGGAGTACAGAAGTAATGAGTATATAAGAAAATAGAAAACAAATTCTTATTTGTTTTCTCTTGTTACTGTTTGCTTCAGAAATAATTACTAAAAGCTATTTCTAGAAACAGTTGTAAGAAGTTCTATGCCAAAGAAGCTGCAGTTCTGGAATGAGACTGAGAATTTTATGCTACCATTAGTATTTTGGGTGATTTAGGGAAAATAAGTGGGCTTTCCTTTTCAGTCTGAAACTGATATTCCTCCTCACTCACATAAAGTTACTATACTACATAAATAAGAAGAAACAGTAAATGAATTGTGGATGAAAGAAGGGAAAAAGTTCTTTGGTTTTTTTTGAAGTGGAGTGGTATATATAGCTGAAATTCTATGTCTTACCTATTAGATGTTTAACAAACATAAGCACTGAACATGTAATTATTGAAATAAATTCTGGAGGTAAAAAATTCTCTTCTACATTTAAATTCCTTATTAAAATTGCAAAATGTTTGGGAATTTTTTTTCTTCCCAGGCATGGAACAAGGCAGTTGCAAGAAATATGTATATCTGAATAAATATTTGGGAGATGTTAAATTCTGGAGGTAAAAGAAATTCTCTTCTACATTTAAATTCCTTATTAAAATTGCAAAATGTTTGGGAATTTTTTTCTTCCCAGGCATGGAACAAGGCAGTTGCAAGAAATATGTATATCTGAATAAATATTTGGGAGATGTTAAAGATATCAAAATTGTATATGGACCTGCAGCTCGATTGAGACCCTCTGATGTCCCAAATAAGTACTTTTCATGTAAGTATACATGGATGCTAACTTGGATTATATTTATAATACTTTCCTCTAAATTATTATGTCTCTTCACTAAAGTGCATCAAAGTTAATTTCTTTTTCATGATCAGTTCTCCAATGCAGATCTTTGGCACTCAAAGGGATTCTATAAGGGGACTGGGTATGAGGACACAGGTCCAACCACTTATCTTTGTTGCTCATTGCTAATATATTATTTGATGAACTTAGTACAATTTTATGTTGAAGTGTGTGTGTTACTTGTATTAGGTTCAAGAATACTTGTACTAAAAAAAAAAAATGAAAAGTTCAGCTACACGTATTCAAGTTTAATAACATTCCATTAAAATAGCTTAGAGCTGTTATAGAATAATATTCCATTATGAGGAGGAATGTTGGCAATTCCGTAATTCTTAAAATTCTATAAACAACTGGTTTTTGTCCTCATAAATGACTTTTCCTTGACCATTCCAAAACAGAGTAAGAATGTGTTTTGCAAATGGAGAAGAAATTTCTTCACATTCTGTCCTGACACATGTGGAACCCCACCTGCCAAGAAATGGTTTTAAATATTAATTATTTGGCAAGTGAGGTCCGTTTGCTAACTGTTTGAACCTCTGTTGTAGCCCACTTCTTGATTGCCATCTTTGTTAACTTCCAGATGCCTACAGCAGGTCCTGTTTATCTCTCTACTACAGTAAACTTTGAAATAGAAGAGATAAAAAGCTTGTCTGACATTTATCAGAATTAGGTTTGGGCAGTGTGATGCTGTATGTGTCATGTTGAATATTCATGAGGAGAAGTAGATGTCACTGCAGGAAAATGTTTATGCAAATATTAAACTATTAATGTAGTGACACTAAGCATAGACTCTGTATATGCCTGGCAAGTTTTAATTAGTAGTTTTTTAATTTATAAAAGTAGTATACAATTATTGTAAAACCTGTTATAAGAACTATGCAGGCAGAGGCAGTGCCCAGAGCTGTTTAGGATGGGATGGCTAAGCTTTGACCACACCCTTATCTCCTTAGGCTTCTGTTTCCCAAATTAAAGCAAAAACTGTATCTATATTTATTTATCAGTATACATACATAAAATATATTTATAATACATGTTCTTTTATCTGAGTAATTTTCTCAAGTTTATATAAAGTATACTAGAAGGATCTTTGGAAAGCTAGACATTTATTGATTTGTAGCACAGAATACACTAAATCTTGCTTTGCAAATTCAGTTTCAAAGCTAGTCTACTTGCCCTCTCCTAAGTTCCCGTGTTTCCTTTTTATTTGGAAATTCTAGAATTACTGAATATCAAAATATGTAAAGTAAAACATAACAGTTTCCCTAAATCTCCCTAATTCATGACTCATTTCCTCTCTCTAGAGATAAATCTTGTTAGGTTGGGATATGTCTTTCCAGATATCTGGTATGTGTATACAAAACATGTTTGTTTTTTAATTTTTATACCATGAAATCGTTCTAGATCTAGGTGCATGGACAGATAAGTGGGTGGTCAGATGGGTGGACACATATATAAATTAACAGATGAATGGATAGAAAGTTATTCTGTAACTTGCCTTTTCATTGAACAATATGACATAATTTTAGAGGCATGAGGTGGTTGCCTTCTCAATCTTGCCAATAACTAATGATTTAAATAAGGTGCTTGAAACATATTTTGATATTTTAATATAGAGTTTGAGTTTGACATGCAGCATTTTTGTTTTAATTGTAGCATACCATCAACAATAATTCTTATCTCTGTCCCCCTTCAGTTAATTATGAAGATCTTGCCAAAAATCTTTCTGTAAGTATCTTTATGTCTCCATTATCTAGTTATTGTTTGTTTGTTTAATATGTGTTTAGAAAGGGGGTTCAGTTCTTGGGGTTTTAGCATTAGAATTAGCATTAGAATTTTGAGTATATGGGCCAACATTTATATGCTCTGTTGTTTTTAAATAACTTTGAGGATATGTCCCAATAAGCTAGCATTGAAAGTTTTTAAGGGTGTGCCTGGGTGCCTC
Source organism: Canis lupus dingo (assembly GCF_003254725.2). Classification (NCBI taxonomy): domain Eukaryota; kingdom Metazoa; phylum Chordata; class Mammalia; order Carnivora; family Canidae; genus Canis; species Canis lupus. The sequence goes on along the minus strand of NC_064243.1, from coordinate 94,961 downwards.
TGTGGGTTAAATATCTGCCTTCGGCTCAGGTCATGAGCTCAGGAACCCAAGACTGAGGCCATGTCAGGCTCCCTGCTCACTAGGGAGTCTGCTTCTCTCTTTCCCTGTGTTCCTCCTTCCCCAACACACATGCATGCACACTGTCTCTTTCTCTCTCAAATAAATTAATTAATTAAAAAAATTTTAAAGAATTCGTTTATTGTCATTGTTTCATTTTTATGACAGTAAAGAAATAATTGGAGAAACACCTCGGTGGCTCAGTGGTTGAGAGTCTGCCTTCAGCTCAGGGCATGATCCCAAGGATCCAGGATAGAGTCCCACATTGGGCTCCCTGCATAGAAACTGCTTCTCCCTTTGCCTGTGTTTCTGCCTCTCTCTCTCTCTCTCTCTCTCTCTTTCTCTCTGTGTCTCTTATGAATGAATAAATAAAATCTTTTTTTTTTAAAAGAAAAGAAATAATTGGAAAAAACAGAAGGAAAAAATCTATAGCTATTTTACCATAGGTACTGTTAACATTATTACATATTTCCTAGCAGTCTTTTTATACCTATTTAAAAAATAAATGTCTGTCTTGTTGATAAGTTATCTACAGTACAGTTTTTTACATGGTATGTTTTAAGTATTAAAATTCTTGACATTGTAGTTCTAAGTGTTTGAAAATAATATAATCAGTAATAACAAAACTGAGTGCCAAAGTCTTAAGAGTTTGTGGGTTTTTATGAAGTCTGATTTCTTGTAAAAAATATGAGTGTTTAATTGTTGGGAATGGTCAACTGGTACATTATATAACTGGTAAGAACTCAGTTATTTTTGTATCTGTGACTTATTGAGCAGTCTGGTAAAAATTTTATCAGAAAAAATTCATACAGAATTAAGCAATTTCACACCTAAAAAGATATGGAAATAAGAGTTTTTCTTTACCTCCTATAATTTCAGTGCCGGGAACCAAACCAGCACTTCAAACCTTATCTGAAACATTTCTTACCAAAGCGTATGCATTTTGCCAAAAATGACAGGATTGAGCCCTTGACATTCTATTTGGACCCTCAGTGGCAACTCGCATTGTAAGTTTGATGGCTTCCAGATAAACTTAGCCTCATATGTTAGTAATTCCATGTAACCATTGGCCCCTTTCCAACAATCTTGTTATATGAAAATTGTACAAATAGATTCTCTTCACACTATCCTGGAATTTCTTAACCTTGGCCTGTTGACCTTTTGGGTCAGATAATTCTTTGTGGTGTCCTTCACATTGCAGGATATTTGAAAGCATCCCTGGCTTCTAACCATTAGATTAAAAAGCACCCTTTCCACAGTTGTGCCAACCAAAAGTGTCTCTAGACATTGCCAGTTTCCCTGGGGAGAGCCATTCACCCCCAGCTAGATACCACTCCTCTGCTCACATCCATATGATTATTTCTTATGCTCTACCACTTACCATTGTATCCCTGCTGCACATTACAGCTGTCCTACTAATACCTTTAAATCCAGCAAATAGGGTGCCTGGGTGGTTCATTAAGCGGCTGCCTTCAACTCGAGTCATGATCCGATGGTCCTGGGATGGAGCTCCTGAGCAGGAAACCTGCTTCTATTTTTCCCTCTGCCACTACCCCTGCTTGTGCTTACTCTTTCTCTCTGTCTGCCAAATAAATAAATAAACAAACAAACAAATAAATACTTAAATAAATAAAAATAAATCCAGCAACTAATTGGTAAAACCTCTTTATAATGAACGATTACTTTCTTCATTTTACAGAGTTGTTTTTCACCTCAGTTTTTTGGTGTGTTGGAAAACTATTTGAATGGTTAATATTGTTAATATCTCAAAACATGATAATTAACTCTTTTGATGGTTGCCAGGAAGTCAGGGATGATAAAGCAAAGCCTAAGCAATGAACAAGGATTCAGTTAATGTTTCACTCCATTTACTAGAGAGCTGTACTTTTAGTGTCTGGAAGAAAAATATGAAGGAAGTGGTGGTCTTTACCCTCATGAGAGAACTAATATTTCAATGACATCTATTATATTCCAAAGATTTCTTTAGACTAAACCATTTAATTTGTACAAATAACCAAAAACGACAAAATTGAAACCAAGAAAAGAAAACTAGCTTGCTAAAGTCACAGCTAGTAAATAGCCTAGTCAGCATTCAAAATCAACTCTGTGTCAATGCTTATGTCTTTTCTCCTCTATGCTATATTGCTTATAGAGTTGATTTATCTACAAAATAAAAGATAAGGGTGGCCAGTTAATTCTTTCCAAGCCAGGTGACTTTGTTTGCTTTTTTTTTTTTTTTTTTTTTGCTTTAACAAAATAGGGCCTTATTCTTTATTAACATAAATAATGTTATGATTATAAATTTGGTACTATGAATAGACTTTACGTCATTAATTCATACTATGTCAAAATTAGGAATCCTTCAGAAAGAAAACATTGTGGAAGTGGATTCCATGGTTCTGACAATTTGTTTTCAAATATGCAAGTAAGTAAACTTGTTATACTTTAAAAAATGATAGTTTATAAAAAAAAGTTTATATCTGAAGAAAACTGTATGAAGTTATAGACTTAGAAACATAGAATGTGATTATATGTCTTGAAGGAAAATTAATGAAGCATATAATTTTATACAGCTGTTTTACTTTGGGCATTACATTAATAGAATTTTGTTAAAATGTTATATTCATGTTTCATGAACTTGTGGTTTTTACCTTAGACTAAATTTCTAATAATTATTTTGCCTGTATTTCTGCTCCATTAAGAATATTGCTCTATAGTAAATGAAAACTAGTGATTTAATAGGGGAAAAGATATCATGCTTTTTTCCTAAATGAAGATAATGCCTTATATTTAACTAGCAATTTAAAATTTCAAAATATACTCACAATGATTAATTTGATTTCTACTGCACAGTGTGTGGTGAGCAGGGTGACATTTATATCCCATTTTACAGATGAGCAATGATTTCATCATCTGTTCTGACTGTCAAGTCAGGATTGCAGTAAAGCTGAGAGAAATAGCCCATGTGTCCTTAGATTAAATGTGCACCACGGGTTAAAACAGTATCCTGTGGAGTCCATGGACACAAGCATTTTTCCCATTATCTTAACCAGTTTATACATATACAGTGTGGATAATATAAAATAGTTTTTGTCACTGACTACATACATAGCTGAAATGAATTGACAAACTCACTTTTCTGGCCAATCTAGGCACTTTTTATTGGCTATGGACCTGGATTCAAGCACAACATTGAAGTTGACTCCTTTGAAAATATTGAAGTCTATAATTTAATGTGTGGTAAGTGTGAACAGGCTTCTTTCATTTTGTCTGAAAACAGAGCTGATATAGGACTATCCAAAGTAGGCCACGTGGTGGGCTCCTTTATAGAGAGGGTGATGAGGGGAAACAGACCTTCTTCTTCCTGACCTGGAGTGATTGAAAAAAAATATGGGGACCATGCCATCTGATTACAAATGTTTCTTCCACTAGGCTGCACACACGTAAACTGGAACATCCAGAGCAGGTACATCCCCAATGCCTCACACTTTGCCAGGACTTGGGCTTAATTATATAACATTTGAAACAGGCCTGGGGGGAAGCCTGAGAGAGTTTGGAGTCTGTGAAGGGTACACCAAACAGGCAGAGCCTCTGGTAGTAATCATAGTTGAATGGATGACAGTGTCAAGGTGGTAGAAATTGAGGAGGACTCATTAGATACATTCTTGGTTTACTCTGTACTTTCTTAATTAGTACTTTTATTTTTTTATTTTATTTTTTAATAATAAATTTATTTTTTATTGGTGTTCAATTTGCCAACATACAGAATAACACCCAGTGCTCATCCTGTCAAGTGCCCACCTCGTGCCCGCCACCCAGTCACCCCCACCCCCCACCCACCTCCCCTTCCACCACCCCTAGTTCGTTTCCCAGAGTTAGGAGTCTTCCATGTTCTGTCTCCCTTTCTGATATTTCCCACTTATTTTTCCTCCTTTCCCCTTTATTCCCTTTCACTATTATTTATATTCCCCAAATGAATGAGACCATATAATTAATACTTTTATGGTCAGATATGTGTTTTAAATATTATTTCCTTTTTCTGATAATGATACCAGGCATTTGCAAAACTTAAATATGTCCTCAGTGTAATTCTTTCAGTGGGAACCTATATATTTAAATGAATTAATATGTCCTAAGGCACTTAAAACAATGCCCAGCACATCCTAAGTGCTTTACTATAGAAGTGTTTGCTATTTTATTTTTAAAGATTTAATTAATTAATTAATTAATTAATTTATGTGTGTGTGTTAGAGAGAGAGAGAGAGAGAATAAGTGGGGGAGGAGCAGAGGAAGAAGCAAATTCCTTACTGATCAGGGAGCCACATGTGGGACTTGATCCCAGGACCCTGGGATCATGAGCTAAAGGCAGATGCTTAACTGACTAAGCCACATAGGCACCCGTGTTTGCTGTTGTTATTACCAAGAGCATGAGTCAGACTCAGAGTAAGCTAGTTTTGAATCCTAGGTCTTACTCCATTAAAGCTTTGAGGCTTTGAGCAAAACACTGTGATTACTCATCTACCAAGTATTGACAATAACTTATTAAATTGTTTTGAGGATTAAGTAAGAAAAATATATTAGCACAGTGGTTGGCATATAATAAGCATACTAATGGTGGTAACTATCCTACACATTAAAATTCAGAAGTTTCTATAGAGAACTACAGCATACATATTAGTAATTCCATTAAGAATACCTTAGTCATAAATGTTCTAAAATTCAAGAGAGTGTTACAGTTTCATTTTAGGTAGAGAGTAAACTCTTTTATAGATAGGGTTTAAAAAAATAAAAATCAAAGGATAAGTCTACTGTTTATTTGATTTTGAAACCTCTAACGATTTATCATTCTTGGAATTATGCAGATTTACTGAATTTGACACCTGCTCCTAATAATGGAACTCATGGAAGTCTTAACCACCTTCTAAAGAATCCTGTCTACACCCCAAAGAACCCCAAAGAAGTTCATCCCATGGTACAGTGCCCCTTCACAAGAGCCCCCAGACATAACCTTGACTGCTCATGCGATCCCTCAGTAAGTATCTTCAAAAACGTAGCCCAGTTTGATCTTACGGCACCCTCTGCATAGCTTGTGTTCTAGAAACAATTAATGGTCAAATTAAAATCTATGAGTGGGCATAAATATATATTTATGTTTAATTCTGGTAGAACACTGCACCACTTTTATTGTTTATTTTTCCTCTCCCTAGTTTTTGCATTTTCACCTCTGTCTCTATCCCTTGGTGCTGTGACTTGACTTAGGTGCAGGTTGGGAGAAGTCCAGCTAAGTCCTAGAGCATCTTGAATCATGAGAATCTGTGCTGTTATCCTAGCAGTGAGGTCTTTATTATAAACCAATCACAGTATTCTTTCTCTAAAATATATCTCAATTTATTTTAAAGTTAGAGGGAAAATCACATTTCTTTTGGTATGAAATGAATATATGGCACTGTTTCTTTTTTACTCCTATCTTCACATACAGTTGTAAGAAGATAAAAATATGTGACAAGTGAACAAAACTGAGAGTGTCCTTAGAGATTTGGGGAGCAGTTGATTTTATGCTTTCCATTTTGTTTTAGGCTCAAAGAAAGACTATAAGAATAGTGATAAAATGATAAAGCAGCAATTCTCATTTTTCATTCATACTGTTGGGCTTATGTAACAGTTTTGCCTTTTTGTAGCTGTCATCTGACCTTTTATCCTATTCTTCAAAAAAATAACTTTCACTTGTACAAGATGGTTTTACCTTTGTCCCATGATGGCTGTAGAAGTTGTTTCTTTCAAGATTAAAGCATGTCTTAAGACAAAAACAAAATAAAACCCCATGTCTCTCGTTACTTAAAATAGTACTATTACCTTTTTAGGTTTTGCCAGTTACAGATTTTGAGACACAGTTGAATTTGACTGTGGCAGAAGGTAAGACATGTTTACTCTTGAGCTTGGAATGTGGAAGCAGGCTTTTTCTCAACAGTATCAACCACAGAAAGTTGGTTTGGGGACATTAGTTGAGAACAATGAAACATTATATGGTCTCATTCATTTGGGGAATATAAAAAATAGTAAAGGGGATAGGAGGGAAAGGAGAGAAAATGAGTGGGAAGAATCAGAGAGGGTGACAGAACATGAGAGACTCCTAACTCTGGGAAATGAACAAGGGGTGGTGGAAAGGGAGGTGGGTGGGGGGTTGAGGTGAATGGGTGACAGGCACTGAGGGGGGCACTTGACAGGATAAGCACTGGGTGATATGCTATATGTTGGCAAATTGAACTCCAATAAAAAAAATAATAAAATTTAAAAAAGACTATAGAGAACTCCAAAAAAGAGAGAGAGAGAGAGAGAGAACAACCAATAACTTAAAGGTAGTAGTGGTGGAGGACCACCTGAGGAAACAAAGAGAGGTCATTGCTTAACACTCTAGACTGTTCATCATAAAGAAAGAAGGAATCTTTAAAGCACATCATATATTTAATGGAAGCTGAATTACTCTTTATGAACACAGTGGAGGTGGTTTGAGATTTTGAGGATTTTAATAGGTCTATAAGAGATCTTCAGATTTCCATTGTAAACACCTGTTAAATTTCTATTTCACTTGGTTCTTAGTTCAGAGTGTATAAATTATTTATCTAAAGTTATTTCTTCATAACTTTTGAATGAAAATTAGGTATGCTTAATATACAGACAACTGTTAACATTCATCAGTTGTGACTGGGATGTTCAGCATCACTTTGATATGGTCTCTGATACACATGGATATAGTCTCTGATCCTTAAGTTACTTGGCTCAGTTTTTTCCTTCTGGAATAAAAGTGAATTCAGCATCATTCCCAAGTTGAATTTGCTTATATAAAATCTCTTTAAATTTGGAGCACCAGGGTGGCTCCGTCAATTAAGCATCCGGCTCTTGATTTTGATTTTGGTTTAGGTCATGATCTCAGTGTCATGAGATTGAGCCCTACATCGAGCTCCACACTGAGTTTGGAGTCTGCTTGGGATGCTCTCACTCCCTTTCCCTCTGCTCCTCCCCCCTCTTGCATATGCTCTCACTCTCTCTCAAAAATAGAATAACATAACATAAAAATCAAATCAAATGAAATAAAAAAGCTCTGTAAATGTTTAGAGAAATCTTTGATGGCTCTGTAATGGCAAAGAGTTGTGGTAAAGGATGACACTTCTGGAACTGATCAGTGTTTGAATATGAGCATAGGAACTGTATGTCCATGGATAAAGTATTCAATCCCTGTAAACTACTCATCTGTATAATGGGGCATATAACCTTAATTCATAGGGCTAGGTAAGAATTAAGTTAGATGATGTATATAAAAGACTCTACAAAGCACTTAATACTTGGCAAAAATACAATAAATGGTCTATCTTATTAATGCTTCATTCAGCTCAGTCTCATAATTTCGGCTGTGAATTTTTTACTTCCTAAGCACATGCATCACCCAGAAATTTCTCTGTCTGTAGTTTTCCCTGAAGAATAAATCATTAAAATAATGCTAAGAATTTTAGTAATATTCTTTTAAGTCCTAGTTGCTGAAATTTCTAGCAATTTCATATAGTGTCCTCTTGTGATATCTTGATATTATGTTTATCTTTCAGAATCTTCATGGGCAAAAACTATAGTGAATCTCTTTTGTTTTCTTAATTGTTCATGGTTCTGGTCTTTGTAATTAGGGGTTTTTTTTACACTTAAAAATCACTTTTCAGTAGGAAAAGTAGAGGAAAGAATTGGATGAATGTATCATTATATATTGTCTTAGAACTCACAGTAAGTATGTTTGAATGGTGGTTTCATTATTCCCCTATGACCCAAGAGAAGGTTATTAAGCGCGGCACTTTACCTTATGGAAGACCCAGAGTTATCCAGAAGAACACCACAGTCTGTCTTCTATACCAGCACCAGTTTGTGAGTGGTTACAGCCATGACATCCTGATGCCCCTTTGGACATCTTACACTGTCGACAGAAATGCAAGTATTGGTCTCCTCTTTAGCTATTGTGGATATTTCAAATTATCATGAAGCAAAACATTGAAAGCATAGTTAATTTTGGTCAGTTAATCTTGGCTCTATACTCAATTCCTGAGGTAGAAGGTCACTAAACTGGGAGTCTGAAAATTAGGTTCTGGTTCTAGCTCTGCCACTAACTAGCTATGCGACTCCACAGATTTCTTCTGTGAAATGAGGGATTGCATGTAATAGGAGTTCCTCCCATGCTTTTTGTTCATTTTACTATCTTATGATTCTAATTTACAATTTTGCAAAATCAATTTTTTAGTCAGGCACAGTTCTTCATCTCTAAATACATAGATGTGTGAGCACAAAGGATCTTCCTTAGCTGCGTGCACCTGAGGGGGTCCTCACTAATGGGGGAGGCTGTTAAAGCTCAGTAACCTCCCTGTATATACCACTCACAGGACGACCCCCAAACCAAACCAGGGAGAGGCTGGGGTCCTGTCCACCTCCCAGAACATAGGAAGGCCTTGAAAAGAGTTGGGGGTGAAGAGGGCAAATACCTCAGAATAAGACCATCATTCCCCCTCACCCCTGCTCCCTGGCTGCTGTGATATAAAGAGAAACGGAAGATGGGCCTTGGAAGAGAGAATGGAGGAGGGGATGAGATTTAGATTTTAATCAAATTGAAGTTTTAAACTAGACCAGATTTTCAGAAAGTGAATGCCTGGCAAGCTACAGGATGCCCTTAAGAGATGGAAAGGGGATTTGAGAGAGCTTAACTGAGTGTAGCAGCTGGATTTAAAGAATAAAACTATTGTTAATACTCACTGAGAAAGCCAAATAAAAAGATAGGGATATGTGTGTGTATATATGTAATTTCTGTGTTAAATATGTGTGTGTGTGTGTGTGTGTGTATGTACAATGTACCTGCACATATTCACATGATTACATAAAGTTTCTACCATAAATTTGATTGTTGTAATTTTGAAGACTATTTTCCAACACTGTAAATACATTTTTTTACTTGACTTTGTGATATATGAGAGTCTGTGTGGTGTTTTGTAGGTCCCCAGCAGATGTACTGTTGTTTAAAGCCTTAATTACAGTGTTCTTTAATTCTGTTCAAATGTTCAGTTTTCTTATATAATCAAAGCCGCATATATTGTCATCACTACTCCTGAGGCTTTCATGCCGCATTATTGTTCAGTGGCTCCCCACTCCTAGCTTTATAGTCTGTGTAGTTGTGTATGAAAGAGAGACTCAGGTCTCCCCCAAAACAGCATTTCATCCTCAGTCGGTTTGCAATTGACCAAACAAAAGCAGTGCCACAAAATGAGCCAGCATAATAGGAAAATATTTGCCCATATACGACAGATGTCTAATATCCTTAATATCTTAAAGAGGTTTTACATTTACATCTTTAGTAAAAAGATGAATATACTACTAGAAAAATGGGGAAATGGTGGAGGACAGCTGGAGCTCTATAATTGTATGGTGTTATTCACCTTCAGCTACTCAAAGCAATCTTCTTTTATATGTGTGATACTTGATGGCTGTTTTCATTTTGTTGTTCAGGACAGTTTCTCTACAGAAGACTTTTCCAACTGTCTTTACCAGGATCTTCGAATTCCTCTGAGTCCTATCCATAAGTGTTCCTTTTATAAAAATAATGCTGAACTGAGTTATGGGTTCCTCTATCCACCACGTAAGTTTCTAAGTCTCTGACCTTTTCTCCCTCTTGTCATCTTTCTGTCTTCCTTTTCTTTTCCTTATGAGGCAGGGTACATATCTTGTTTTTTTTTATTGGTGAAAATTGTGAATGAAAAGTATAACTATTAGGGAAAAGTGTACAGTGCCTAAAACTTGAATTTTAGAAAATAGAACATTCTTCACGTTTCTACATTTCTTTGACATGGAATTTGAGAAAGCTTGGATCAGAAGGATATATCAGGGTTCTTTCTTAGGAAGGAAATATCTTTTGTTTCTTACAAGGAAAAATGTAGGGGTGCCTGGGTGGCCCAGTCGGTTAAGTGTCTGCTTTCGGTTCAGGTCATGATACCAGGGTCCTGGGATGTCATGCTCCCTGCGCATCGGGGAGCCTGCTTCTCCCTCTCCCTTTGCCCCTCATTCTCCCACCACTTGTCAGTCATGCTCTCTCCCTCTCTCGCAAATAAAATAAATTTTTAATAAAAATTTTTTAAAAAGGGAAAATGTAATTTGTCAAAGAATTAGGAATAGGCAGAGCCTAGGTGTACTTGCTCTTTCATGGAGATGGAGCTGCTAGGGAATGGCTTTTTTTTTTTTTTTTTTTGAAGTTGTGTTTATTTTTAATGTGGCACATTTGTGGGTTAATGAGAAGATGTTTTGAGGCTGGCCTTAAAAGGCAGAAATCAGGGACACCTGGGTAGCTCGCAGTTGAGTGTCTGCCTTTGGCCCAGGGCGTGATCCTGGAGTCCTGGGATCAAGTCCCACATCGGGCTTCCTGCATGAAGCCTGCTTCTCCCTCTCCCTTTGTTTCTCCCTCTCTCTCTCTCTGTGTCACTCATGAATAAATAAATAAAATCTTAAAAAAAAAAAAGACAAAAATAAAAAAAAATAATAAAAAAATAAAAAAATTTAAAAAAGGCAAAAATCAGAAGGCTCCAGGTGCTCAAATATTCTCAATATCCAGTCCAATCCCCAGAGTAAGTGTCTGAAGTCAGAACTTGACTATTGCTTTATAAAAATAGACCAGGCCCAAGCCAAAAATCTATACAAAGAAGTCTTGTACAGTAATTAGTGGCAGGCATCCTGCGATGTTTTTTCTGGGTAGTAAGTACTGTTCTGAAGCCATATATTCTCTTTTTTTCTTCTCACTATTGGAAGAGTTTAAGGAGAGAGGGTTGTCAATACATTTTAGTTGAAATTTGAATATATTTAAATTGGGGGTGTTATTTTTTTTTAAAGATTTTATTTATTTATTCATGGGAGACATAGAAAGAGAGAAAGGTAGAGACACAGGCAGAGGAGAAGCAGGCTCCATGCAGGGAGCCCGACGTGGGAATTGATCCTGGGACTCCAGAATCATGCCCTGGGCTGAAGGCAGGTGCTAAACCACTGAGCCACCTAGGGATCCCCAATTGGGGCTGTTATTAAACTTTTGTTTCTTTAGTAAATTCATCTTGAAAAAGAAAAGATCTATATTTTACTTTTTTTTAAGGGACTTGACCGAACACACTGCACTTTCCCTTGACTCAGTACCTAGGAATGTTTTATGAGTTTAAGGTGATAGCTAATTTTTTTAAATGCCCTCCCATAGATAAACCATTAGCCAGCCTTAAAAAACAAAAGAGAAAACACTCAAATTAATAAAATCACGAATGAAAAAGGAGAGATTATCACCAATACCAGGAAAATACAAACGATCTTTAAAACTTATGAGCAGCTATATGCCAATAAATTAGGCAATCTAGAAGAAATGGATGCATTTCTGGAAAAACACAAATTACCAAAACTGGAACAGGAAGAAATAGAAAACCTGAACAGGCCAATAACCAGGGAGGAAATTGAAGCAGTCATCACAAACCTCCCAAGATAGAAAAATCCAGGGCCAGATGGCTTCCAGGGGAATTCTGTCACATGTTTAAAGAAGAAACCATACCTATTCTACTAAAGCTGTTCTAAAAGAAATGGACAGAATACTTCCAAACTTGTTCAATGAGGCCAGCATCACCTTAATTCCAAAACCAGACAAAGACCCCACCAAGAAGAATTACAGACCAATATCCCTGATGAACACAGATGCAAAAATTCTCAACAAGATTCTAGCCAGTAGGATCCAGCAGTACATTAAGAAGATTATTCACCACGACTAAATGGGATTTATCCCTGGGATGCAAGGCTGGTACAACATTCATAAAGCAATCAATGTGATAGATCATATGAACAAGAGAAAAAACAAGAACCATATGATCCTCTCAATTGATGCAGAGAAAGCATTTGACAAAATACAGCATCCATTCCTGATCAAAACTCTTCAGAGTGTAGGGATAGAGGGAACATTCCTCAACATCTTAAAAGCCATCTACGAAAAGCCCACAGCAAATATCATTCTCAATGGGGAAACACTGAGAGTCTTTCCCCTAAGATCAGGAACACAACAGGGATATCTGCTCTCACCACTGCTCTTCAACATAGTACTAGAAGTTCTAGCCTCAGCAATACAAAAGACATTCAAATTGGCAAAGAAGAAGTCAAACTCTCCCTCTTCACATATGACCTGATACTGTACATAGAAAACCCAAAAGACTCCACCCAAGATTGCTAGAACTCATACAGCAATTCGGCAGTGTGGCAGGATACAAAATCAGTGCCCAGAAACCAGTGACATTTCTATACACTAACAATGAGACTGAAGAAAGAGAAATTAAGGAATCAATCCCATTTACAATTGCACCCAAAAGCATAAGATACCTAGGAATAAACCTAATCAAAGAGGTAAAGTATCTATACCCTAAAAACTACAGAACACTTCTGAAAGAAATTGAGGAAGATACAAAGAGATGGAAAAATATTCCATGCTCATGGATTGGAAGAATGAATATTATGAAAATGTAAATGTTACCCAAGGCATTTTACACATTTAATGCAATCCCTATTAAAATACCATGGATTTTCTTCAGAGAGTTGGAACAAATCATCTTAAGATTTGTGTGGAATCAGAAAAGACCTGAATAGCCAGGGGAATGTTGGAAAAGAAAACCAGAGCCGGGGGCATCACAATGTCAGATTTCAGGTTGTGCTACAAAGCTGTGGTCATCAAGACAGTGTGGTACTGGCACAAAAACAGACACGTAGATCAATGGAACAGAATAGAGAATCCAGAAGTGGACCCTCTACTCTATGGTCAAGTAATATTTGACAAAGCAGGAAAGACCATCTACTGGAAAAAAGTCTCTTCAATAAATGCTGCTGGGAAAATTGGACAGCCACGTTCAGAAGAATGAAACTAGACCATTCTCTTACACCAGACACAAAGATAAACACAAAATGGATGAAAGATCTAAATGTGAGACAAGAATCCATCAAAATCCTAGAGGAGAACACAGGCAACATCCTTTTTGAACTTGGCCACTCCAAATTCTTGCAAGATACTTCTATGAAGGCAAGGGAAACAAAAGCAAAAATGAATTATTGGGACTTACTCATGATAAAAAGCTCCTACACAGCAAAAGAAACAGTCAACAAAACTAAAAGACAACCTACAGAGTGGGAGAAGATATTTGTAATGACATATCAGATAAAGGGCTAGTTTCCAAGATCCATAAAGAACTTATTAAACTCAACAGCAAAGAAACAAACAATCCAATCATGAAATGGGCAAAAGACATAAACAAATTTCACAGAGGAAGACACAGACATGGCCAACAAGCACATGAGAAAATGCTCCGCATCACTTGCCATCAGGGAAATACAAATCAAAATGACAATGAGATACCAGCGAGAATGGTGAAAATTATCAAGACAGGAAACAACAAATGCTGGAGAGGATGTGGAGAAAGGGTAGCCCTCTTGCACTCTTGGGTAGGAATGGAACTGGTGCAGCCACTCTGGAAAACTGTGGAGGTTCCTCAAAGAGTTAAAAATAGAGCTACCCTATGACCCAGCAATTGCACTGCTGGGGATTTACCCCAAAGATACAGATGCAGTGAAACGCCAGGACACCTGCACCCCGATGTTTCTAGCAGCAATGTCCACAATAGCCAAACTGTGGAAGGAGCCTCGGTGTCCATCGAAAGATGAATGGATAAAGAAGATGTGGTCTATGTATACAATGGAATATTCCTCAGCCATTAGAAATGACAAATACCCACCATTTGCTTCGACGTGGATGCAACTGGAGGGTATTATGCTGAGTGAAATAAGTCAGTCAGAGAAGGACAAACATTATATGGTCTCATTCATTTGGGGAATATAAAGAATAGTGAAAGGGAATAAAGGGGAAAGGAGAGAAAATGAGTGAAAATATCAGAGAGGGAGACAGAACATGAGAGACTCCTAACTCTGGGAAATAAACAAGGGGTAGTGGAAAGGGAGGTGGGTGGGGGGTTGGGGTGACTGGGTGATGGGTACTGAGGGGGGCACTTGGCGGGATGAGCAGGGCGTTATGCTATATGTTGGCAAATTGAACTCCAATTAAAAAAAAAAAAAGGAACAAGTTAAAAAGAAATAAAAAATAAATGCCCTCCCATGAGAAAGTATAATTTCTAATGTTATTCATGAAGAACGAAATAGTTACTTTTTTTTTAATTTTCTTTGTAGAACTAAATAAAGGTTCAAATCAACTATATTCTGAAGCACTGCTTAGTACTAATATAGTGCCAATGTACCAGAGTTTTCAAGGTAAAAAATTTTAACCCTGTATCTCACAATTTCAATGAATTTCTGTATATTATAGGTATAATTTATATTAATAAGACTTATCCTCTAAATTAAATGACTATCAAACACATTCTTACAGGTATATGTTCTTATCTGTTCTTAACTTTAACAATATCAGTACACAAAACTTCTACAACTCTTAGAATTATGATATATTCCAATGTCTATTATTCTACTTTGTATTTAAATGTTTATAAACATTTTTTGGTGGAAAAAGTATGTAATATTTTTCCTAAGTTATCTGGCTAATATAGCCTACTAACACATTAACTTTCAATATGTTTTCCCATTTAACTTTTGGAGGTTCTTGATAATTGTTTTTGATCTTAAAATGAATAGATTTTTGCATCATCATTAACTATTACAGTATTTGGAACTCTTACAAAAATAAATACACATTTTTTTCTTTAGATGTCATAGAATTTCAAAATACAGAGCACACAAGGAGGCTTTTACTCTACGTGTAGAATACTTGTGAATATTTCAAAGGGAATTTTTGGATATTAACAGTATATCTGAATAACCTGCCTTGCATTTAGGTTCATGGTTTTTAATGCCTAATGGTGATCTGTGATCACAAATTCATGGTGATGCACATGGTCAGGGATGCCCAAAATAGTGTTGATTTCAACATCTGTCTCTTCTGCCAGAGGCCAAAGCTGAACAATGTATTTTTGGCATCACACTAAGACTGAAGTCAGATTTGACATTGTCTTTAATTATTACAGATTCTAATTTTGAATAAGATTATTGAGTTATTTAACATGGCGGCATGACTTCCTTCTTGTTTCAGTTATATGGCACTACTTTCATGGTACCCTTCTGCAAAGATATGTGGAGGAAAGAAATGGTGTCAATGTTGTCAGCGGTCCTGTGTTTGACTCTGATTATGATGGACGTTATGATTCCTCAGAGACCTTGAGGCAGTAAGAACATATTTCATTTACTCTTAAAAACAGCTGTCAAGTGAGATTACCATCCAGTTGAGTCAGTGGAGCTTTTTCTGTCTGATACTATTCATATTGCTGAACATGACATTTCTGATTACACTGGAAGCCCCTTGAAATATCTGATTAATTTTGATGTTTTGCTCAGTGTTCAGTAAAATGTTTTTTTAGAGGAAAGAAAGAGTGTTTCTCCCCCACTCAGTTTAGATGAGTAATTCCTGAGTTCAGATCAAACACTGAAGTCTGCCATATTTTAAGAAGGTTTAAGATACATGTTTAAGATCTCTCTGTGTGGCTAATTGTTACGATACTGTCTTAATAAAGTGATTAGAAGATAACCACGTGGTGTGGCTAGAGGCATCATGAATGGAAGAATAAAGATGTAGTATCTAAGCATAGACCTTGGGTGAATGTCACAGATTTTACCTAGCCTTGCTTAGAGGGAGGCTGAGTCACCATCAGTGACTCAAACCATCAGTGGGTGCTGTTTTTATAAAGGAGAGCAGCAGAACATTTTCAAAACCACTTGATTTTTCTTAAAATAATAACAGCATGATTTTTTGAAGCAATATTGCTATTAAGGCTTACAGGAAAAAGAGAATGAGATGTATGCTGATGTTCAGCTCATTCTGGAGAACTGCTCTCCCAGGCGGGCTCAGGGATTACTCTTACACACATGTACCGGTGACACATTAGTTTGTCCTGTATAATTTATAGACATTGGTTTGTAAAATGACAGGTTTTGTTTGTTTGTTTATTTATTATAAATAAATAAGGGTCTCAACATAACTGCCTCAGAGGTCATAGCAGTAGAATGGGTAAAGAAGAGAATTTCATGCCTTTCCCCTTCCACCAGAGCTCTCAGTTTTAATAAGTTTTATATATTATGGTTCTGCATAAGGTTATGATAGAAAACAATGCTCCCACTAACTTAAATTTGGAAAGATACTGAAAAACAAATAAATAAACCTGGTTTTGAGGCCAAAGGAAATAGCATTAAGATGAGGTAAAGGGACATGTTGGAAAATGTGCTGCAATTTAAAAGAAGTTCTCAGGATGAGAAAGAAAATCCCTTTAAAAGCAAGGAGGGTTCACAGAAACATGACTTCTCTGGCAGGGCTGGAGTAGAAAACATCCCAAACCAGTTCCCTCTCTGTCTGCCATCTGTGTACTGCAGCACAGAGTTGGAAGACAATAATGCTTTGGAATCCTGGTTGTAGGGATTCGAGAATGATAGATTTTTTTCTTTAGTGTCCCAATTCCACTGTGTTAAGGTAGAACTAACAAAAAAAAAAATCTGAAGTTCAGTAAATTTTTATAGGAAATAAAAATTTCTTGGCTCATGTTCATCTGTTTTCTAGCTCTAATTCTCTCAATCTGGCAGAACATGTTGAGGTATTATGATCACTAACTTCTTCACAATATTTTTAATTATTTGACTGAATTTTATTTTTAGATGCATTGTACTAAAAATATACTTTACTGACATATTCATTAAAAAAAGATGGTTATGTTTTTCTTAAAGTGAAGATTTTCATGTTTTCTAGAAACAGCCGACTCATCCATAATCAAGAAATTCTGATCCCAACTCACTTCTTCATTGTGCTGACAAATTGTAAAGACACATTCCAGACTCCCTCACAGTGTGATGATTTAGACAGCTTAGCTTTCATTTTGCCTCACAGGGCTGACAACAGTGAGAGCTGTGTGGTAAGAAGCCTTTGTTAATTTACCTTTGTTAATTTGAATAGAAAATATGAATATAAGTATATTTGTGTGTATCGTATCTGACATTACTGTGGGCAAAAACAGAATGTGAATATGCATGTACTTTGAAAGAATGTACTTTATATGAACTCTGCAGAGTGGTTTTGAATTCGAAACTTCGAGATGATAGATCTTTGGCGAAGACCACTCTTGTCTGTTAAAACACAAAAAAACAGATCAAAATGTAAAACCTTAAGGGATGCCTGGGTGGCTCAGTGGTTGAGCATCTTCCTTCGGCTCAGGTTGGGATTCTGGAGACCCGGGATCGAGTCCCACATCAGGCTCCCTGCATGGAGCCTGCTTCTCCCTCTGCCTGTGTCTCTGCCTCTCTCTCTGTCTCTCATGAGTAAATAAACAAATCTTAAAAAAAAATAAAATAAAATCTTAGCACCTGCATTTGGCTTAGCTGCTAAATTCCAGGTTTATTTAAACTACAAATTTACTCTTGTTTCAAAACTAGATTGATAATTCTCAAAGTGTCAGCACTGTTATAAATTAGTCTTAAAGTTATGGCTAGGTAGTATTTCAGATTAATTTCTACATATAACTTCATTATAAAAATCACGTTTGTCCCTAATTAGGCACTGGGCTCCTTTTCCATCTCTACCATTCCAAAAGCTATTGTACCAATGTCTTAAATGTAAACATTTAACCAAATTCTATAATAGCAGTATACCTAGAACACACTAAATATTGGACTTGAACCAGAGAGAGGATTATTGGAAGGTGTATCACATATGTTGACTGATCGCTTCTGTTTCATCTCTGAAGTAGTGACTAACCATCAGCAAGATATTGACGTGAGAGGAAGATGCATTACCTGTACTTTTTATCTATCTCTATGTGTTGGGACAACAGGAATGGAAAGTATCTACTGGCCTAGTAGTCCACTGAGTCAGGGTTATTCCTCTAAGAGCCAGAGTGAAGATTGTTGGAGAGAAAGAGCTTGGGTGGGGTAGTAAGTAGCACTGGGTATAGTGATCATTGGAGGCTAATGGGAAAATGGAAATGATTGATCCATTCCCTTTTTATATAGAAAGTCTGAATTATTTCCAACTAATATAATGCCCCAAGGGTACAGAAATCTTTATTGGAGGATGTCTTTAAAGTACAATTATAGCCCACCAGCAATGCATACCTTCTTCATCCTACTCCAACAGGAGGCATATTCAGAAAAATGTATAGTTACACATAAGTGTATGATTTCCATCTCTGTTACCTGCCTCAGCTACTGGCTCTGCTTCCATGTGCCAGAGCATGTGTCTTTACTTCTTGTCTGATCTCCCGTTAGCCGAGACATCATTACCCCACCAGAAAGGAAATTGTGTTTTACTATGTCCCCAGATCCCCTCTGCATTGCAACTGTGTAAATAACTGATTCTGATTAGAACTGGTGTTCTCATAGTGCATTTGCACACATCATGACATTTGGTCCTCAGAACAACCGTCTCAGGAGGGTGTAGGTAGGAGCATCAGATTTCAGATGTTAAATAACTTGCCTCAGTTTACATGGTGTGATGGTGACAGGACCAGGACTTAAATCCAAGTTTCTCTCTGCTAATTCCCACACTGTTGAAGGTTCTTGCACCAATGCAGTACATGAGCATCGATTCCAGGTAAATGTCCCTTTTCCCAAACTTGAGACATCTAATTAAATAAGCCTGCTTGGTATGTATTAGATGGTGAGCTACTCGAGAGCAGAGATCATGCCTAACAAAGCTTGTAGCACCTGCCTTCTGGGAGCTAGAGTGATGTAAATCTTTGAAATGTGAAGATGGAGTGCTTGTAAGGAAAGTGAACTGACTGTTCTCTCCAGTGACTTCTTTCTCCCCCCTCACTTTCATAGCATGGAAAGCATGAGTCTCTGTGGGTTGAAGAGTTACTGAGGTTACACAGAGCTCGGATCACAGATGTTGAACACCTCACTGGACTCAGCTTCTATCAAGAAAGAAGAGAGTCAATTTCAGACATTCTAAAGTTGAAAACACAGCTGCCAGCCTTTGACCAAGAAGACTGATTTTCTTTTTTTTTTTTTTTTTTTTTTGAAGACTGATATATTTTTAATTCTAAAAACATAGCACAATGTTTTGGAAAGAACCTTTTATTTTATACAGTCCTCTCTTCACGCTGTCACATTGTTTGGAAAATGTCTACCAGAGCTGAGAATCCTCTGCGATACAATCATCTCAGGGAACCCTGTGGCCTCCGCTTGGCAGTAGAAAAATGCTCTTACTGAATCTCACACACGGTTGAATGAACAATTCTTAATTGTTCCAATTTGGGGAATAAAGACAGACTATCTCTAAAACTACTCTTCTACTTCTCTTAAGGGCAGAAGTAGCTGTGAACCTTGTCTGGACACCAGATATTTGAATTTTATTTTCTTTAATAAACTTTTATGGAACTGGCAAACACAACTGAATGGATAGGATTGGAATAGTCTGTGTTACATTAGTATTTTCACAAGGATTTAAAAAGTGATTCTGGATACTTTCTAACTTGGAGTTTCATTCATTTTAGTTTTAACTGAAAAAATTAGTAGAAGCAAAAATATTTCTAAGGCCCTCTTTCTGTCTTTGCCCTATACCCCTTCAAAAGCCAAAATATGTCATCCTGTGGGTATTTTTTTTTTTTTTTTTTTTAGTTGTGACTGGCTTCTTCAGATTTAAAGTCTTTAACAAGTTAAACTTCGAGGAAAGATGTGTGAATTGAGTAATCTAGTAGATCTACCTGCTATAAAATTTTCTTCTACATTTATACAAAAAGAGATTCCCATCCTGTTCACTGGTAATTAACATAGGTGGAAAATAGCTCTAAAAGTGGTTCTTTTAGACTATTAAAAATGACTTGGTGGAACTTCAGAGAACTTGTCAGCACATGCGTCGTGGCATTTTTCAAGACAGTAGGTTGTTTTCCTCTGCACAAAAATGACCCCGCCAACAGCAGAACTGTGCTGAGCTGTTCATTTTGAAGTTCCCCAGATATGGAGAGAATGTGTAACCATTGCTTTACGTCTTTTTGGTCATCAGTCATAAAGGAACCTGACCTCTCCACCACATAGCCTGTATCTTTTAGTCCCAACCTGTGAACGTTCAGAGTTGGCCTTCACTCTTAGGCAACCTGGGTTTGATTTCAGTGATATATTAGTCCACCAGAAATCTGTATTTGCTCTTCATATAATAATCATTCTTCAACAGACTAGCAGGGCACAGAATCCTTTAGATAATATAATTTGTATCTAGAAATTATTTAATGACTTATATAGTTGGGTTGTTTTTTGTCTTAGTCCCATAGGGTCCTGAGAGTTTGTAGATTACTTTTTTCCAATCTGTCTTCTGTTATTCAATTTGGGTCAATTTCTATTGTTCTGTCTTTAAGTTCACTGATTTTTTTTTTCTCTCTCATCCATTTTGTTGTTGAGCCCACCCACCCACTGATTTTTATATTTCAATAATTGTGTTTTGTTTTGTTTTCTAAAATTTCCACTTAGTTCTTCTTCATGTCATTTCTTTCTTTGCTGAGAATTTTAATTTTCTTTTTTTTTTTGCTGAGATTTTCTATTTTCTCATTTTTTTCCATTGCACTTCATACTTCCCACTGAAGCATCTTGGTGATGGCTGCTGCAAAATTCTTTTCAAATAATGCCAGCATCTGTGTCATCTAAAGGTTGGCATATGTTGTCTCTTTTCAAATTGAAAGAGATTTTCCTGGTCCTGGGCATGATGAATGATTTTCAGTGGAAAACTGAATAATTTAGGTATTATGTGAGTATAGATCTTTTTTAAACCATCTGTTTTAGCAGACTTTCTCTGACATCAGCTCAGTGGGCGAATTAGAAGCACTGTCTAGTTATTTCCACGCGTGGCTATGAGTCCAGGTTTCCCACTCAGCCTCCAGTGATGGTCGGGGCGAGATGAGACCCTTGTCGCTGCTGTGTAGGGTGGGAGGTCAGCTCTCCACTGGGCCTCCATTGAGTGCATTCCTGGCTAGGGTGTGCAGTGAGCCGTGTCCTTGCTCCCATGTGGTATCCACTGACACTGGGCAGGAATGCTGGGAAAGCATTATTATGACCCAAGAGGGGATGAAATGACCAGTTGCCTACTCAACCTTCTCAGACACCGCAATTTCAGGGGAGTTAGGATACTTCATTACAACCTGTTGAGGCTGGAAGTCTAGGCTCCCCACTTGGCCTTTGCTGGCATGGGTAGGGCCATGGTCTTTTCAGTGGTGTTTCCTGGAGTGGAGCCATTACTCTTTTCTCTCTTGGTAGGCTACTCTTCCAGTCCTTTGGCTAGAGAGTAGGCCTTTCTTCCGACATTTTTCTGCGCACTCTGTTGGCATGTACAGGTTGTGACTTCTTTCACTCCAAGTCTGGGACATAGGAACTAAAAAGCAAACTCAGGGCAATTCATCACAGCTTTGTCTTTTGGGTCCCAAGGTCCCTAGCCTGTTTGCCTCCTTCTCTCCACCTGTCAGAATCTTCCTATTTTTGTTTTATATGTAATATCTAAGCTTTTTATCTGCACTTAGCAGAAGAATATCTACTTCTTTATAGAAGTGTCTCATTGATTTTTATATATTCTTCAAAAGACATGCAGACACATGATTGCCTCTATATAAAGTATCTTAGCAGATCTTAATTAAATGGATAGATGTCTCTCCCTTTTGCCAGTCACCAGGGATACAAAGAAGGACAAGTTATAATCCTTACAGTTTTAGGGAGGGAGAGGACATAGCAGAAGTGTAGATGATCCCAAAAGGGTGGTAATTGTTTTAATGGAGCCAGGCAGGGTGCCAGGGAGGAGAGAAGAGACACTGGGTGGTACGTGGTAGTCTTATCAGTGACTTCCCATGGATGGTGACATTTGGACTGGAACTTGGTGTGAAGTGGAACTCTTCAGGTGAACAGGTAAGGAAAGGACATTTTTCAAATTTATTTATTTTTAATTTTTTTAAAGATTTCATCCATTTATTCATGAGAGACACAGAGAGAGAAAGAGGCAGAGACACAGGCAGAGCGAGAAGTAGGCTCCATGCAAGGAGCCCAATCTGGGACTTGATCCCGGGACTCCAGGATCATGCCCTGAGCCAAAAGCAGGTGCTAAACTGCTGAGCCACCCAGGCATTCCAGGAAAGGACATTTTAATATCCGTTGGACGAATACATCCTTGGCCTCTTCCCATTTACTCTTTTACTTCTGATATTTCCTACGAGTGTTGCTATGACCAACTTATGATGTACAACCGCTTTATTTTTTCTGCTTTGTTATAATAATCTATTCTTAAAAGTCAGACTATAAATGCTATGCTGGCTCTTTAAAGGGCACCCACATCTATTCCTACTGAGCTTGTTTTTTCAGTTCCTCTTACAGTGTTCTTTTTCTTATTTTGTCTCGAAAGAGATCTCTCCTTTGACATATTATCAATTTAAGACAAGTGACTGGCCTTCACTCTCTCAATTTGAATGGTAAAGTCACAAGACTATGTATGAAAATGTCTTTATCCTACTCTCTACAGTAAAGGCTGGTCTTTGCTTTTCATATACAAAGCAAAACCTTTACTTTTCCCTCATTTTATTGCAATGCCTCTGATTAGTACTTCTTAAATGATGTAAGTAACTTCCGTATAAGATTTCATAGCTCAGTCAGCTCGTTTATGGCAGAGCAGAGAACCAGCTGGAACTTAAAAATACCTAGAAGTTTCAGAGAAAAGAGGGCAAACCTTAGGGGGCTGAAGGCCAATGTTCCAGCACGGTAGATCAATGTGTAGAGGACCATTAGGCCAGTTGGCCCAGTCCTGTTTCAGGAGAGGAGGCAGATGAGATTGTAGCGGAGACCACCCACTCCTCCAGGAAAGGCGGTTACTTCTCCTCACCCTGACTTTTTTCTTTCATTAGCTACAGTAACTGTCCTACCTTGCCTTGTGGGTACCTGCTTATGTATAACAGGAACAGGCATTTGAACTTTTGAAACTAAATGTGATTACACTTCATGCCAAAGCCTATCACAGGAATCTGGTGTGTTGGTGCTTTCGTAATAAGCATTTGGTAAAATTTTAACATGACTGCAGTCCAGTGACATTTTCCTTGATTTTTGGCAGTCTAGATATTGTAAGGGGGAGGGGAATAATCTACAGAATATGTCTCTAAGCTAAGAAATGCGGATTTACCAATAAAAGTGATATATGCAGAAGCGTGGCTGCTTTCCTGTGTGTGCATGTGTGTGGAGGGCGGGGACAGGGAATGGGATGGTGATTTTTTTTCAGGGATGGTACTGCATGCAAGGATTGTAGACAGCCACAGTTGTATTGATGGTAGGGGAGAAAAGATCCAAAGTTCATTTCAGGTTCACAGAGTAAACATGAATTTCTGATCTGTGACTTATTATTCTTGTTTTTGGTTTTTAATTATTTGGAATCATACTTGTAGGTAAAAACAAAAGACTGGCATGTATAAACATCCTTCCAATATTTAGAATGGTCTGAAGCCAGAGGGAAAGTATCCAATTTGTAACTTCCATAGAATTTTTTAGTATGAAATTTTTGTACTTCTCCTTTCCATTGTGTATAACCAGCAATTGAGGGAAAAATATTTACTAGAATTTATAGCTATGGCAGAAACTATAGGTGCATAAAATTAGTCTTGGTCTGCTAGAAATGAAAGAATCTCTTCCTGAGATGTGAAAGGAAGCAACAGAAAAAAAATGTGCCTTTCATTCTACCCCAAAGTCATCGTTTTAAATTTGATTTCGTACTTGCCCATAAAACTTCAACTCAGGGGGCAGGATTTTATTAAAAATAACCCATTCATTTAAAACTCTCATAGAATTTCATTGAAACAAATTCAGAACTCAGAATTAGGATAGATTTCAGCTTTCACAGATAGAGACACAAAACAATTTAATAAATATCCAGGAAATGAGTTTTTATATCTCTTAATAATTTTGCCCCAGGACATCCAGGTATTTCTCACTATCAAAATTTTTTATGCCTACAATTAGATGACATTGTAATAAGTGTAATATAAACCTGTCAGAACTGAAGGTTTATAAATTAATAGAGACTGGAGATTATTTTAAATAAATGAGACTAGTATTTTCTCAGTTCAATGAATGGATCTCATTGCTCAAATTTTTACAATTTAAAAAATCTGAGATCAAAATCTACAATTTTGCATTCATAAACTATTCTAGATCTTGACACAATTTCACTGTTTTGAAGAGTTACTCACTTTTATGAAGGTCCAAACAGAAACAGTGGTTAACCCATGAGGTCTTTTATGTTCTTGTGTGTTTTCAAGATCTCATCACTGTTTAACTCAATAGGACACTTTGCTGCCTTCAACTAGATTAAATTCAATTAAATCAAGACTGACAACAGATTTCAAAGCTGTGTTTACTCTGTGTCAAGGAAATAGGCATTAGGAATAAATTGGGGAACAGAACAGATGGGATGCCTGCCCTTGTGATACTTACTTACCAACATTTCACCTTGATTTCAAGATATAGCTCAAGGCCCATTTGCTTTTGACATCAGTTCTCTTTATCCTTAAAGCATGGTCATGTGATCAGACCCTCCCAGGCTTCAGAGAAGACAGGCCACAGGCCCTCAGGCTAGTCATTGTAACCAACTGCACATGTGTAATGCATTTTATTGTCCTATAATCTGTACCTAATGTTACTAAGTGGCGCTGTGACTTACTAGGAAACTGTACTCAGGCCCTGATACTAGATCCAAGTGTGTGGCTTGTTAAAGGTAGTCTGCAACCATAAAAGGAAATAATTTCAGGGTGATGTGGTTATAGGTATAAGAGAAGTATTAGCTTCCACCTAGGGCTTTCAGGGACCTGGCAGGGTCTTATCCTAAAGAGAACACATTCCACCAACCTCTTGAGATTGAGAAGTCCCAAGAAGCTGCATTATCTAAGTATTTCCAGCCTGTGGTCTTCTGTTAAATTTGCTAAGAATATACCCTTTGAATTTCTTCTCTAAAACTATAACTTTGATGAGATTTATGTCAAGAGTGTGCTGTTTCATAAGAAATACAACTGAATCCTGTGGAACTTTCCCCCACAGTGGTTGTAACTCTCATTTGACATTAAGCATATATTTTTTAAATTGACAAATTCCTTTTCATGTATTTCTCCATTTTGTCTCCAAAACTGTCATTGAGAACAGAAATAATCTTTATAGCCACTGTTTCTAGTACAGTGCCTGGCACATAGTCGTTGGTTATTAATAATGAAAAAAAAAAAAAAGTCCAGATGAATAAAACCCAATAAGCTAATCCTACCCAAGCATTCATTTAAGGTAGCTCGGGAATCACAGGTTATAGAATGCAGCTATGGGACATCACAGTGACATTAATTATTCTTTGCATCTGTGGTTTTTATGTGCCAGATGGGTATTTTTTTTAAAAGGAGTGCATCTGTATATGTCTTCCTAGTGTACAAGGCATAATTTAAAAATAAATACAATACAAAATAAAAATAAAAATACAATAAATATAAGATCAAGAATGCCTTTCAAGGGCCACTCATAGTTTCATTGACTACATCCTGTGGAAGGTATGTTGCCTGGTGAACTGAAGAGGAAAAGAATGAACTTTGTTCAGAGTTTTGACATCTCAAATGAAAACCTCTCTACAAAGCATGTAGTGTTTTTCCAGCAACAAAGTGCTGTCGTAAACATTCAGTGGCAAAGGTGGAAAAGCATGGGAGCATCTCCTCTATCAACCTCAGGTAACACCTTTTTCTATGAAGAAAAACATATCAGCTTGGAAGAAATAAGTTGGTAGGAACCATGCTGGAGCACCTTAAAACAAACATTTCAGGCAACTTCATTTTACTGAAGACAAGAGAGATTCTCCTACATCTTCTCACTATCTGTGAAGTTTAGGGTAATTGAATCTAGCATTGGCTAAGATAGTGACGAACTAAGAGATGTTAGTGATATGAAATCATCCCTTTCCATCATGGAAAGTTGATAGTAGACAATTTGATTATTTGTGTACCTAGTATTCATCATTATGATAACAAAGATGTCTCTGAAACTAGATCAAATATGATGATAATTATAATAATGGCTAACTTTACTGGGTGCTTATTGTGTTCCAGACATTGTACCAAATGACATTTTACATGTATTTTCTCAACAACTCTGTAATGTGAAAATAGTAATCCTAACCCTGGCTAGTGTGTTATCACTGGCAGGGATTTGAGCCCACGTCTTGGTAAAGCTCATATATTTAAACAGCATGTTACACCACCTTCTTGAAGAGAACATTAAAAGTGTTCAAATTCATCAAGGTCTACTCCATCAGCAGCTGAATTCCAAATCAGTTCTGAATTAAATTAATAGTGTATTAAGAACTTGAAATATCGCTATTTTAAAAAGAGCACTTAAAAGCAAAATTTAAAAAAATGTTAACTCTCAAATTGAAAAAGTCTAGATTAAAACATTCATAAAGAAAAGAGCTGTAAAAGAAAGCAAAACCATAAAAAGTGTTTTAGTTCATAAAGATATACAAGTGAAAAAACAACAACAACAACAACAACAAAGATATACAAGTGACATCTTTGTGTGCTTACCATGTGGGAAAAGCTTTAAAAGATGCAGATCTCCAGAGTTGGGAAGTTAATCGGCAGGAGTCACACCTTGAGGGTGGCGGCACAAATTGTTATGGCCCATGTGAACACAATTTGTTTTTTTTTTTAATTTTTATTTATTTATGATAGTCACACAGAGAGAGAGAAAGAGAGAGAGGGAGAGACACAGGCAGAGGGAGAGGCAGGCTCCATGCACCGGGAGCCCGACGTAAAATTTGATAATTTGCATTCCAAAAGTCTAAAAACTGTTCATGAACTATGACTCACATTTCAGTTCCTCAAATTATTCTGAAGCCATTGTACAATTGTACGAAGACATAAAATGATGCTCAATTGAAATTGTTGACTCTTATTAGAGAAATAGTTATAGTATATTCATACAATAGAATATTCTCTCAAATGTGATCTTTATCTGAATTTACTAAAGTGGAAAACTTCACAATACAGGAATCAAAAATGAACTTCTAAAATATCATATGATAATGTATCCATTTTGGTGAAAGGAAAAATAAAATCCCCTTTCCTCTTCTTCCTCCCCTTCTTCTTCTATATGTTTTTCTAGTACACAGTAAAATATTTACAATGATTTTAACTGAGTGCTGGGGGTTTGGGGTGATCCTCACTGTCTTGTTCTTCTATAATTCCTTTTTTCTATAATCTGGGAAAAAAACACCAGTAAAATTCATTTAGACAAAAAGTACTCTTGAATCTTAGAAAATATTTGAAGTGACTGCACCCATGTCTATATATGTGGTGATAAGCATCCAAACAGCAGACAGTACCCAGTACCTAGGATATTGCTTGGGTGCATATTAGTAGTGTATGAGCGATATTCCCTCATTGCTCTGCTACTCACCATGCTGATGTTCACACACTTCCAAAAAAGCTCACTTGGACTTGAATTTCACCATATGACACAAAACATTTGTCTTGGGTCCTCTTTCTTTCCCTTCCAAGCTTCTGTGTTGGCACCTGCCACCTTAACTTCTAGTCTCTCATGGAGAAAATGGGATTTGTTTGTTTGTTGAGACCTGAGTTCTCACTTCTCCCAGGGCTTTGTTTCTTCGTTATTAACCCTTCTTCCTCAGCCACCATCTGTGATTCCCACCTCTGTGCTGCTGCCATCTAGAGAGATACCTGTATGTACTGGTCCCTCCTTTTCCCTATGCATCCCCCTTGTTGCATCTGTCCCTGGAGCTCAAACAGTGAAACAGGGCCAGTAGGTGCCTGGCTTATAGCCCCTGACCTTATTGCCTCACTAACTTCTCCCCTTGTTTGAAACTCTAATAATTTGGTTTCTGATCACCTCCCCAGCCCTCCCCACCTCCCATAACCGCTCTTTTTAAAAAAGAACAATGATTTCCTAATTGACAGATTTCATTTTTATTTTGGAAATGTAACAATATTCTGCAAAGTATAGGTGAGAAATAATCATCATCCCATGCAGATCTCTACTCACATGCTGGCTTCTTCATTAGTTTCTCCATTATTGCATTAATCTTTCTTAGATATATTTCCAATCACTGTAATTATCTCAAGAATCCCTTTATGCCCCTGAATCTATTTTTCAGTATGTTTACTCTCTTCTTTGCTATTTGTGATTTATTATTTCTGTAGTATTATTTCTCTGGGCCTGCCATCTGCTCTTTTAAAATCTTTTATTATTTATCATATCTTCTTTGAGCTTATTTTTATTTATTGAATTCATGTGTCTATCTTCTTATTGTTTGACCTATGTTCTCCTCTAGGTGGAATAGATGGCGTAAGCTTTCCTTCCTCACCTCCCCTCTGCCTCCCTGCCTCTGTCTCTCCCTCCTTTCTTTCCTCTTGTCTTAGCCCATAATATATTTGCTGGGTTTAATGCCATTCCTTTTCATCTTCCTCCTGTTTGTCACGCTATTATACTCAGAGATGGAGTGGGTGACCATCTTCCAATCGTATCTGAGAGTCATGTGTTTATTCCTTTAAACTATAGTTTCAGGGAGAAATATTTTGCCTCCCATCCACTTTTTTGAAGCCCAGGGGTAAAGTAGTGGTGGGAGAAAAGAGAGTTTGAGTTTGTCTTGGACTTTCTATATATTTGGTCTTCCCTCTTCTGAGCTTGTGTCTCATACAAATGTTCACGTTGTCTGGAGAGTAAACAATTCTTGTGTTCGATACTCTTGGACTGTGGCTCATTTTCTCAATTTGATGGATACCCAGGAGATTGCATATCTCTTTCAACTCCCTTTTCTCTTTCCTTATGTCCCTGAGTTTTCTCCCAGAATAATTCTCATTATATTCCCCCATTCCACCATTGAGATAGATTGTTCTCTCTTTCTGTCCTGCATGCTTCTTTTCAGTGTGACTTTGTTGCTCCAGCCTTGAATTGTGGGCTAGCCTTGTGACTTGCTTTGACATAAAGTGACATTTTTTTCACTTATGATGTGATCCTTAAAGGTCTTTGTACCTTATGCTTTAGGCTCTGAAAATACTCCTACCACCAGGTAGGAAGCCAGGGCTAACGCAATGGATAACAAGAAACTGTGTGGAAGAAAGGCTGAGGTCACAACCAGTACAAGGCCCCAACAGAGGAGAGGGTAAGGCCATCTTATGCCCTCCACTGTGAATGGAGCTGCCCGATGGCGGCAGTGGTATGAATGGCCCCAGAGAGACCAACAGAAGAACCACTCTGCTGAGCACAACTATAGAATCATGAGAATTATTAAATCATTTTTTTAAGCTACTATGTATTAGAGTGCTTGTATGCAATCATATACATTTGATGCCTGAGAGTGGGTAGTACTGAGTTGCAACTTTTTTTGTATATATTTTTAATGGGGTTTGATTTGCCACCATAGAGTATAACACCCAGTGCTCATCCCATCAAGTGCCCCCCTCAGTGCCCATCACTCAGTCCCCCCGTCCCCCCGCCCACCTCCCCTTCCACTACCCCTTGTTAATTTCCCAGAGTTAGGAATCTCTCAAGTTCTGTCTCCCTCTCTGATATTTCCCACTCATTTTTTCTCCTTTCCCCTTTAATCCCTTTCACTATTTTTTATATTTCTCATATGAAGGAAACCATATAATGTTTCCCCTTCTCCGATTAACTTCACTCAGCATACTACCCTCCAGTTCCATCCACGTTGAGACAAATGGTGGGTATTCGTTGTTCCTAATGGCTGAGTAATATGCCATTGTGTATATATATGTATATATCACATCTTTATTCATTCATCTTTCAATGGACACAAAGGATCCTTCCACAGTTTGGGTATTGTGGACATTGTTGCTATAAACATTGCAGTGCAGATGTCTCGGTCTTTCACTGCACCTGAATCTTTGGGGTAAACCACCAGCAGTGCAATTGCTGAGTCATAGGGTTACTCTATTTTTAACTCCTTGAGGAACCTCCACACAGTTTTCCAGAGTGGCTGTACCAGTTCACATTACCACCACAGTGCAAGAAGTTTCCCCTTTCTCCACATCCTCTCCAACATTTGTTGTTTCCTGTCTTGTTAATTTTCACCATTCTCACTGCTGTGAGGTGGTATCTCATTGTGGTATTGATTTGTATTTCCCTGATGGCAAGTGATGCATTTTCTCATGTGCTTGTTGGCCATGTCTAAGTCTTCCTCTGTGAAATTTCTGTTCATGTCTTTTGCCCATTTCATGATTGGATTGTTTGTTTCTTTGCTGTTGAGTTTAATAAGTTCTTTATAGATCTTGGATACTAGTCCTTTATCTGATATGTCATTTGCAACTATCTTCTCCCATTATGTAGGATGTCTTTTAGTTTTGTCGACTTTTAGCTTTTGCTGTGCAGAAGCTTTTTATCTTGATGAAGTCCCAATAGTTCACTTTTCCCTCTGTTTCCTTGCCTTCATAGATGTACCTTGCAAGAAGTTACTGTGGCCAAGTTCAAGAAAGGTGTTGCCTGTGTTCTCCTCTAGGATTTTGATGGATTCTTGTCTTACATTTAGATCTGTTGTGCCCAAGATTGTGAATCCAAGAAAACTACCAAGGAGCTGACACTGATGCAAGTACATGAGGGTTTATTAACAAGCTCGAGCTTGGGTCCAAGTATTCCCGACACAACGGAGCAGGGACTTGGACCCCGAGGGGGGTTACAGTTGGGTTTTTATGGGCTGGTCTAGGGGATTTTCAGGAGGGGTGGAGGAATTTCTTAAGCTCTGTTTTCATTTCAATACAGGACTTTCTGTCTCTGTCAAGAGCGTTCTGAGCTCTGTTTTCATTCTGATATGGGACTTTCTGTCAAGGGCATTCTGTGGTTTTTCCTGTAAAGTTCAGCTCTTATTCACAGGGGCCTGAGATGGCTGTACTTGTGCTAATGCTAAATTTGAGGTGGAATGGCCTTAATTTTCTTGGCCTCCACATTTCCCCCTCTAAGAGGAACCTAAGGAAGGACCCAATCATGGGTCCAGGTTGGTCTCAGAGTGAGCCAGTGGGAATGATTGAACCAGGATTCGAACCAACCTTGTTGCTGTTCTCATTCCTGTTTATGTCTAGCCAACTTTCTCTGACTTTTGCCATAGATTCCTAGACTATTCCTGAGTGGTCAGTAAAGAAAAGGCAGCATATAGATTTGCATGTTTAAAATGTAGTCACCCAAGGGAAAGTCTATTTTCTTAATGCAAAACATGATACTGTGGGTTTAAGCCCCCCTTGCTTGCAAAAGCCTCTCTATAGTTAAGATGCTCCCATCTTTTTAAACTTTAAAAGACTTTAAAAGCAAGGCTGAATTGGGTGCATATTTTTAATCCTGATGGTAAACGAGTGCAGTGATTTTCATGGTCTGATCTCTTCAATTTCGATTCCGACTTCGCTAAAAGAAACGGCACCAGACTCACCCATTTAATAAACAGACCTTATACCAACTCCCTGATCTCGCCTCTGGCTCAGCATTCATACCATCATTTACATAACCCAATTTTCTAGTGCAGAGCACAACTATTTCCTTTGATACCCTTCATTGCATTGCATCCCAAACATAGTCTTTCTTGCCTTTCTCACCTCACCTGTTGCTGCCCACCTGGGATGCTGGGCCTTGCTGCATAGCCTGCACATCCTCCCCACATTTTCCCTTGCAGGCTCTTTCTGCCACTTGCCAACTGACCAGTTACACATTAGCTTAAGCCTTGCTCTCCTTCCTCTTCCTCAGCAGTGAGTGAGCCAGGGACATGCAAGACCCAAGGCTCAGGTTCCTCCTGTGCACAATCACAGTGAAAGCAGTCTTTTGAGCTCATTATCTGGTATGAAGGCCTTTTACAAGGGGAAAATGTCAGTCCTTGCCATTTTTCCTCCAGTGGAACTTGTACCCACCTGTCCTTGTGTGTGTGTGTGTGTGTGTGTGTGTGTGTGTGTGTGTGTGTGTGAAGCGAAGCAGGGGGCGACAGGATGAAACCCCATAGTAGGCTAGGGGAGGAAGTGAGGTGACTGGGTGAGATTACTTCTCCCCTTGAGACATCTATTACCTGCCAGGTTAGATTAAATGGCTGATGGGGATTGGTTCTGGCATGAAGAGGACATAGCATAAGCAACATTAGTAGTGTAAGTGAGAACGGCACAGTCTTAGCTTTAGGGGATTGTCCTTGTCTGGTTGAATTTTCTATTCTGGAACAAAGTCCTTGAGAACGGCGTGTGGGTCAGCTGGCCGGATGTGGGTTTACTGGACCCAGGGAGTAATCCCATCAACTTTGAGAGTGGTAGGAGTGGTCAGGCTCATGAGGTAGGGTCCCTTCCAGCATGGTTGAAGTGTCTGGTATTGGTATCTCTGGACGTACACCCAGTCACCCAGCCGACATTGATGGGGGTCTGGGGGTGGCCTGGTCTTGTAAAGGGCCCTCAGCTTAGGCCATACCTGTTCATGAGTTTGTTGTAACATTTGGAGGGAGAAAAGGAGCTGGTGATCATCAAATTCAGTGAGCACCTCAGGTTTTAAATTGGGTATAATAGGTGGAGGAATACCAAACATGATCTCGTAGGGGGTAAGTCCCATCTTATGTGGGGAGTTTTGTACCCTATATAGGGCGAAGGGGAGGAGAGTCACCCAGTCCCTGCCAGTCTCCAGGGCTAATTTAGTTAAGGTCTCCTTTAATGTTCTGTTCATCCTACCTGTCCTGAGCATTGGGGCCTATATGCACAATGTAATTTCCAATCTTCCCCAAGTACTAGTGCCACTCCCCATGTTACCATAGAGAAGAATCCTGGGCCATTGTCTGATCCAATCTTAACAGGAAAACCATACCTCGGTAAGATATCATCCAGCAGTTTCTTGGTCACGGTCTGTGCTGTTTCATGTTTGGTGGGAAATGCCTCTGTCCATCCTGAAAAAGTATCTACAAACACTAGTAAATACCTGTATCCGTATTTCCCAGGTTTTACCTCAGTGAAGTCCACTTTCCAGCAGGCTCCTAGGCGGTCCCCCCAGAGCTGGGTACCCGGGTTAGATCCATGGGCAGTGGCATTAGTTAATTGACATGTATGGCAGCTTGCCACGATCTACTTGATCTTTGCTCAAGAGTCTTTAATAGTGATCTTTGCATGTCGTATGAGGTCTTCCATTCATCTTGTTCCCATACAAGTACTCCGATGCATTTTGGATAGGACTCGCCGTCCCAGTTCCTCTGGCAAGATGATGCTGGAGTCTGCGGCCCTCCACCAGTCACACAATCACTGGGTCATAGGCAAGTGTTTGATCCAGTGGCCCGGACAATGGATGATAGCTGGTACCTTAGGCAGCCAGAGGGCCCTCAGGAGTTCAAGGATCTCTGTTTTGTTTTTAACAGTCTTTCCTTCTGCTGTCAGAAGCTCTCTCTCTCTCTGTAAAGTGCTCTGTGGATATGAGCAGTGGCAAAGGCGTACCTGCTGTCGGTGTAGATGTTTATTCGTTTACCTTCTCCCATGGTCAGCGCCTTGGCCAGTGCAATCAGTTCTGCCTGTTGAGCCGATGTTCTGGCTGCCAACGGCTCTGCCCAGATGGTCTCCGTTTCCGTGGTTACAGCTGCCCCCGCATATCTGATAGTCTGTCTTGACCATATATAAAATTCCTTTCCAAGGATTTCCCTTCACAAACCTTCTACACCTTCCTTTGCATTCAGAATTTGTCCCAAGCCATTTTTTCCAGTCTTTTTTTTTTTTTTCAGTCTAACTTAGGACAAAATTGCTTTCTTTTACCTTGAACAAAAATATATTCCCATTCCTTATATCTTTCTTACACATCTTTCCTACATACAGAGTTGCTTCCTTTATCAGTCATCAGTCTTATTTTAGCAGTTTTTCATTCTTAGAAACCTTAGTCTCCAGTGAAAACTAAGGAGTAACCGATTTTGAACTATCACACCAGAATTCTTTAGACGGCAAATTTATGAAACAGTTAAGTACAAAGCATGTTCACCAACAGATTCAAATGCACGTTTCAGCATTTTTTCCTGTTTGGAAAAGACCTAGATGTCCAAAGAATTTAATCCCATTTGTTTTCTTTTGATGTCTGGAGTGGCCTGGTTAACAAAAGCCACGCTAATTGCGGCCTTTGTTTCTGGGGCTTCTGTGTTCATAGGGGTGTACTACCTAAAAGCCTCTATGATTCTAAGAAGGCTGCTGGACTCTCATCCTTACCTTGTCTCACATCATATACCTTGGCCAGATTGGTCGGCTTGTGCGGCAGCCTTGAGACCTGCCCCTAGAGTCTGGTGGTGGACCCGGAGTCTCTCCTTACCTTCAGCTGAGTTGTGGTCCCAGGTGGGGTGGGATAAGGGGAAGGCAGTGTTTATGAGGTCTGGGTTTTGAGTCAGCTGTCTGTCCTCTCCCAGGACAGACTTCCGGGCTTCCACCTGAATTCGTTCTCTCTCTTCGGTGGTGAAGAGAACCTGCAAGAGCTGTAGGTTGGTGGGTAAAGAGAACAGTATCTAAAAGCCCAATTAGATCTTTCGGGTTATCAGAGAACTTTGCATTCTGGGTTTCCCAATTATATAAATCACTGGCGGAGAACAGCCAATATAACATTGGCTGTCCACTGGTCTCGTTGGGGGTCCCATGGTGTGGAGGGGAGGGTCGGTGGAGTTGGCTGGCCCCGCATTAGGGGGTGGGGCTGCCTGGTGGGTCTGTCCACGTGTCCCTGCTGCCAGCCTGTGCACAGGAACTCCCTCATCAGGGAGGGGTGGTGCCCCTTCTGCAGCCCCCGGTGCCTCTGATGGGGGGGAGGGCGAGGGGGCGTCGGGTAGGGCGGTGGGAGAATCAGGTCCTCCAGGGAGGAATCCTGCAAGACCAGATAAAGGGGCTTAGGGTCAGTCTCCTTCTCGGCCTTTCGCAGGGCTAGAGTCTTGGTAGGTCCTGCTTGGGGGTAAAAATAGTTTAGCAAGAGGATTCTTCATCATGTCCTGCCAGGCCAGGGCACCTGGTCAGGGTGGCCGTCAGATTTATTCCTGAAGACCACGGCCTTAACCTGTAAGATAATAGGTAGGTGGAAAGTTCCTTCTCAGGGCCATCCTGCATCAAGGCTTGGCTATTCTGACATGCAGTAAGTTCTCGAAATTTTTCTCTCCATATGTCTGTGCTCAGATTATGAACTCTTTCCCTAACGTCTGAAAAGTGGGAGAGCATAAGAGACAGGGGGGTGGTTTGTGTCTGCCCCATTATGTCCCCCATCCACACCAAGGCACAGACAGTTATGACAATTAACAAAGACACAGTAAAACAGACAAATGTTCCAGTGCGGCTGCCGAGACAAAACAAAGTAAACCGAAGGGCAGGTAGTCCCTAATGACAGCCTGTCCTCCTCACAGATGACGACTTCATCCTCCTGGAGCGGGCAAGGAACATCTCCTAAGACCCCCTCAAATGAGGACTTCGTCCTCCTGGCGGGGGCAAGGGATGTCTCCCAAGACCCCAAGTCGACAACCTGCCAGCGCGACCACCTAAGCCAATGTTGACCTAATACAGATTGGAATTCCTACAGGTAAAAATACAGTTTAGAGCTCTCAGAAAATAACAAAGACACAGGTAGAAAAAGTTGAGTACATTCACCAGGTGTGAAACCCTCCAGATGGGGTCCTGGGGGCCTCTCGGATCCTGGACGAGCCCTTAAATGTTGTGCCCAAAATTGCGAATCTGAGA
This sequence comes from Canis lupus dingo, assembly GCF_003254725.2. NCBI lineage: Eukaryota > Metazoa > Chordata > Mammalia > Carnivora > Canidae > Canis > Canis lupus. Next base: position 59,100 of record NC_064243.1, on the reverse strand, counting down.
AAACCACCAAGGAGCTGACACTGATGCAAGTACATGGCACTTTATTAACAAGCTCGAGCTTGGGTCCAAGTATTCCCGACACAACGGAGCAGGGACTTGGACCCCGAGGGGGGTTACAGTTGGGTTTTTATGGGCTGGCCTACGGGATTTTCAGAAGGAGTAGAGGAGTTTCTTAAGCTCTGTTTTCATTTCAATACGGGACTTTCTGTCAAGGGCGTTCTGAGCTCTGTTTTCATTCTGATATGGGACTTTCTGTCAAGGGCATTCTGCGGTTTTTCCTGTAAAATTCAGCTCTTATTCACAGGGGCCTGAGATGGCTGTACTTGTGCTAACACTAAACTTGAGGTGAAATGGCCTTAATTTTCTCAGCCTCCACAGATCTTTCTTCCATTTTGAGTTTATCATTGTGTTTGGTGTAAGAGAATGGTCTAGTTTCATTCTTCTGAACGTGGCTGTCCAATTTTCCCAGCAGCATTTACTGAAGAGACTGTCCTTTTTCCAGTAGATGGTCTTTCCTGCTTTGTCAAATATTAGTTGGTCATAAAGTTGAGGGCCCATTTCTGGGTCTCTCTTTTCTGTTCCATTGATCTGTCTGTTCTTGTGCCAGCACCACACTGTCTTGATGACCACAGCTTTGTAGTACAACTTAGTACATCTGGCCTTGTGATGCCCCCGGCTCTGGTTTTCTTTTTCAACAATCCCCTGGCTATTCGGGGTCTTTTCTGATTCCGCACAAATCTTAAGATGATTTGTTCCAACTCTCTGAAGAAAGTCCATGGTATTTTGATAGGGATTGTATTAAATGTGTAAAATGCCTTGGGTAACATTTACATTTTCACAATATTCATTCACAATATCCAATCCATGAGCATGGAATATTTTTCCATCTCTTTATGTCTTCCTCAATTTCTTTCAGAAGTGTTCTGTAGTTTTTAGGGTATAGATTCTTCATCTCTTTGGTTAGGTTTATTCCTAGGTATCTTATGCTTTTGAGTGCAATTGTAAATGGGATTGACTCCTTAATTTCTCTTTCATCAGTCTCATTGTTAGTGTATAGAAATGCCACTGGTTTCTGGGCACTGATTTTGTATCCTGCCACATTGCTGAATCGCTGTATGAGTTCTAGCAATCTTGGGGTGGAGTCTTTTGGGTTTTCTATGTACAGTATCAGGTCATATGTGAAGAAGGAGAGTTTGACTTCTTCTTTGCCAATTTGAATGTCTTTTATTTCTTTTTGTTGTCTGATTGCTGAGGCTAGGACTTCCAGCACTATGTTGAATAGCAGTGGTGAGAGCAGATATCCCTGTTGTGTTCCTGATCTTAGGGGAAAGACTCTCAGTGTTTCCCCATTGAGAATGATATTTGCTGTGGGCTTTTCATAGATGGCTTTTAAGATGCCGAGGAATGTTCCCTCTATCCCTACACTCTGAAGAGTTTTGATCAGGAATGGATGCTGTATTTTGTCAAATGCTTTCTCTGCATCAGTTGAGAGAATCATATGGTTCTTGTTTTTTCTCTTGTTGATATGATCTATTCCATTGATTGTTTTATGACTGTTGAACCAGCCTTGCATCCTGGGGATAAATCCCACTTGGTCATGGTGAATAATCTTCTTAATGTACTGTTGGATCCTATTGACTAGGATCTTGTTGAGAATTTTTGCATCTGTGTTCATCAGGGATATTGGTCTGTAATTCTCTTTTTTGGTGGAGTCTTTGGTTTTGGAATCAAGGTGATGCTGCTCTCATAAAATGAGTTTGGAAGTATTCTGTCCCTTTCTATCTTTCAGAACAGCTTTAGTAAAATAGGTGTTGTTTATTCTTAAATGTTTATTCTTAAATGTTTGATAGAATTGTCCTGGGAAGCCATCTGGCCCTGGACTTTTGTGTCTTGGGAAGTTTGTGATGACTGCTTCAAATTCCTCCCTGGTTATTGGCCTGTTCAGGTTTTCTATTTCTTCCTGTTCCAGTTTTGGTAATTTGTGGTTTACCAGAAATGCGTCTATTTCTTCTAGATTGTATAATTTTTTGATGTATACATGCTCATAATACGTTTTAAAATTGTTTGTATTTCCTTGTTATTGGTTGTGAACTCTCCGCTTTCATTCATAATTTTATTAATTGGAGTCTTTTCTCTTTTCTTTTTAATAAGGCTGGCTAGGGGTTTATCTATCTTATGAATTCTTTCAAAGAACCAACTCCTGGTTTTGTTAATCTGTTCCACAATTCTTCTGGTCTCTATTTCATTGAGTTCTGCTAGAATCTTTATTAACTCTCTTCTGCTTGGTGTAGGTTTTATTTGCTGTTCTTTCTCCAGTTCTTTTAGGTGCGAAGTTAGCTTGTGTATTTGAGTTTTTTTCCAATTTTTGAGAGATGGTTGTATTGCAATGCATTTCCCTCTTAGGACTGCTTTTGTATCCCAAAGACTTTGAATGCTTGTATTTTCATTTTCATTAGTTTCCATGAATCTTTTTTTTAAATTTTTTTTAAATTTTTATTTATTTATGATAGTCACAGAGAGAGAGAGAGAGAGGCAGAGACATAGGCAGAGGGAGAAGCAGACTCCATGCACCGGGAGCCCGATGTGGGATTCGATCCCGGGTCTCCAGGATCGCGCCCCCGGGCCAAAGGCCCACGCCAAACTGCTGCGCCACCCAGGGATCCCAGTTTCCATGAATCTTTTTAATTCTTTTCTAAATTCCTTGTTGACCCATACATCTTTTAGCAGGAAGCTCTTTAACCCCCATGTATTTGAGTTTCTTCCAAATTTCTTCTTGTGATTGAGTTCTAGTTTCAAAGCATTGTGGTCTGAAAATTGCAGGGGACAATATCAATCTTTTGGTATCACTTGAGACCTGATTTGTGACCCAGTATGTGGACTATTCTGGAGAACGTTCCATGTGCACTTGAAAGAATGTGTATTCAGTTGTGTTTGGATGCAAAGTTCTATATACATCTGTGAATGCCATCTGGTCCAGTGTATCATTTAAAGCAAACATTATATGTTCTCATTCATTTGGGGAATATAAATAATAGTGAAAGGGAATATAAGGGAAGGGAGAAGAAATGTGTGGGAAATATCAGAAAGGGAGACAGAACGTAAAGACTCCAACTCTGGGAAACGAACTAGGGGTGGTGGAAGGGGAGGAGGGCGGGGGGTGGGGGTGAGTGGGTGACGGGCACTGAGGGGGGCACTTGGCAGGATGAGCACTGGGTGTTGTTCTGTATGTTGGCAAGTTGAACACCAATAAAATTAAATTTATTATAAAAAAATAAAGTTCTGTTTCTTTGAAGATGTTGTGTTTAGAAGACCTGTCATTAGTAGAAAGTGCCATGTTGAAGTCGCCTACTATTCGTGCATTATTAACTAAGTGTGTCTTTACTTTGGTTATTAGTTGATTGATATACTTGGCAGCTCCCACATTAGGGTCATAAATATTCATGATTGTTAGGTCCTCTTGTTGGATAGACCCTTTAAGTATGATATAGTGTCCCTCTTCATCTCTTACTACATTCTTTGGGATAAACTTCAATTTATCTGATATGATTCTACTCCAGCTTTTTTTGAGGGACATTTAAGTGGTAAATGGTTCTGCAACCTTTCATTTTCAGGCTGGAGGTGTCCTTAGTTCTAAATGAGTCTCTTGTAGACAGAAAATAGTTGGGTCTTGCTTTTGTATCCAGTCTGAACCCCTGCATCTTTTGATGGGATCATTTGGCCCATTCATGTTCAGAGTTACTATTGAAAGATATGAATTTAGTGTCATCGTAATATCTATTCAGTCCTCGTTTTTGTGGATTATTTCTTTGGACTTTTTCTTTTATAGGGTCCCCCTTAATATTTCTTGCTGAGCTGGTTTGGTGGTCACATATTCTCTCAGTTTCTGCGTATCTTGGAAGCTCTTTATCTCTCCTTCTATTCTGAACAAGAGCCTTACTGGATATAGTATTCTTGGCTGCATGTTCTTCTCATTTAGCACCCTGAATATGTCCTGCCAGCCCTTTCTGGCCTGCCAGGTCTCTGTGGAGAGGTCTGCTATTACTCTAATATTTCTCCCCATATAAGTTTGGGATCTCTTATATCTTGTTGCTTTAAGGATTTTCTCTTTTTCTTTGTAATTTGCAAGTTTGACTATTAAATTTCAAGCTGTTAACGGTGTTTATTGATTTGGGGGGCGGTATCTCTATCTCCTGGATTGGAATGCCTGTTTCCCTCCCCCAATTAGGGATTTTCTCAGTATGATTTCTTCCAATATGCTTTCTGGCCCTCTGTCTTCTCAGTGCTCTCTGGAACCCCAATTATATTTAGATTTTTCCTTCGGAGGCTATCATTTATTTCCCTTAACCTTTCCTCATGGTCTTTTAATTGTTTTCCTCTTTTTTCCTCAGCTTGCCATCAACTTGTCTTTTATGTCATTCACTCTTTCTTCTACCTCATTAACCCTCATCATTAGGAACTCCAGTGTGGATTGTATCTCATTTAATAGAAATTTTTAACGATTTTATTTATTCATGAGATACACAGAGAGAGAGAGAGAGAGAGAGAGAGAGAGAGATTGGCAAAGACACAGGTAGAGAGAGAAGTAGGCTCCATGCAGGGAGCCCTATTTGGGACTTGATCCTGTGACTCCAGGATCATGTCCTGGGCCAAAGGCAGGTGCCAAACTGCTAAGCCACTCAGGGATCCCTAATTGATTTTTAATTTCGGCCTGATTAGATCTAAATTCTGCAGTCATGAAGTCTCTTGATTCCTTTATGCGTTTTTTCGGAACTACCAGTAGCTTTATAATTGTGCTTCTGAATTGACTTCCTGACATCTAATTGTAATCCAAATTCTGTAACTCTGTGGGAGAGAGTACTGTTTCTGATTCTTTCTTTTGTGGTGAGTTCTTCCTTCTACTCATTTTGCTCAGTGCAGAGTGGCTGTATGAGCAGGCTGAGTCAAGAATATCAACCATGACCTAAGTAAATTTCACCCTAGATGATTCTGCTTGGTCAGAGACCAGAAACTGAAAACAAAGATCAGAACGAAATAAAACAAAAGGACCACTAAAGTGAAAAGCAAATTTTAAAACAAAGTAGAAAAAAAATAGGCCAAGAATCTCAAAGAAGAAGAGAAAAAAAAAGGAGAAAAAAGAAAGAAAAAGGAGTGGGGGCAGGAATATGGTGGTGGTGATGGAGTTGTAGTGTAGGGAGAATGTAGTCTACCTGATGGGTTCTAGAGAATGATGCTCTTGGTTATGAGTATAGTAAGTTCTGTATGTTAGAAGATGCTTAGTCCCAAATTTATATAAAGCAGAAATACTTGTAGAGGCCCCAACATTGACCACCAAAACATAATTGAGATAAAGAGGGGGGCAGCATGGGAATGAGGAATCTCATCGAATGAACCAGCATGGTATACCACTTGGTTCTGGGTACATGCTGCTCATGTTTTAAAAGGTTTTAACTTCCACCATTGTAGAACAAAATGAGGCAGAAAAAACAAAAAACACAAAACAAAAAAATCGTATCTTGTATATCTCCCAAAATTAAGTTGAGAATGTTGAAGGGAATCTAGAGGTGGAAAATATATCTAGGACCTGTAATTGTAGAAGTGTGAAAGTCAAAAAGGAAGAATCTTAAAAATGAAGAGGTGGTAAAGTATTGTAGTTAAGGTGGGAAAAGAGAAAAAAATGGAAATTTACAGTCTGATATAAAAACGAGTTTTACTGGGAAAAGGAAGAAAAAAAATAGGATGGATACCCTCTGGTTCTATATACTGTAAATCCCTGGACTTCTCCTGGAGCTTTTCAGTGCTGCTGGGTCAAGAACTTGCTCTTCCCCTGTCCTTCCAGCTGGTCTTCTGGGGGAGGGGCCTGCTGTGCTGATTCTCAGGTGTGTGTACCTGGGGGGGCTGCCCCATCCCCCACTGGGTGCCTGGCTCAGTGGGAGCTGTTGACTCCATGAGGCCTCTGTTTCCTAGCAGCCTCGCCCTTCCCAGGCACAGGTGACACCAGGAGGAACAACACTGTTGACGGCCAGGTCTCCAGCTCTGGAGTCAGCTCCCTGCAGTAACTACTGCAGTCTCCCAGTCCTCACTAGCCTAGATGCTTCCGGGGTGGTGGTGGTGGCACTGATCTGCACAGCTCGGGGGCACCCAGAGGCAGGAGAGTCTTCGCTGTCCTGTGTCCTCCTGTCCTCTGCCTCTCTGGGGGAAACGCAGGATTCTGGGCTGTGTTCGCTTGGCGCCTTGGGATCCAGGGCCTGTGTTACTGGAATCACACTCCCGGGGTGCGAGGCTCCCAAAGTCAGCAGGGCACAGACCCCTCTGTCTGGAACCGCCCACCTGACCCACTGGCTTCTCCCTGATTCCCCACTGGCTGCGCACTCCAGCTCTTTGATATCAGCCCACAGTTTGTGGTATGCTCTCCCCTGGGCACACTTCCTCTATTGGTGACTCTGGGAGACTGGAGGCTTCCCTGCCCCTCCTGCCATTCTGTTCGATTTCCCCGCTAAGGACCTTTCAGTCCAAGCAGAATCTGATGCGGATTTTTTTTTAAAGGTCCTGCTTCTCCTGGCCTGGGCTTTCCTGTCCCAGAGGCTTTTGCCGCAGGCCTACCCCTGCTCCTCGCAGGGCCCCTCCCCCACTTTAGTCTTTTTTATTTTATTTTTTTCTGCCTTCCTACCTTGTTACAAGCAAAAACCCTTCTCTCTGTAGTGTTCCAACTTTTCTCTCATTAAACCTAATGAATTCGTAGGTTTTCATGATGGTTTGAAAGTTATCTCAGTAAGTTGGTGGGGCCAGGTGAGTTGAGGACCCTACTCCTCCACCATCTTGCCCCACCTCCCCGAGTACAACTTGAAACATGTAGCATTGACTTTGGGACCAGGCAGTAGGCAGAGGTTGGAAAATGCTACAGAGATTGTGGGAGGCAGAGAAAGGACTACCTATGTTAGTATGTGGTATATAATGTTGGCATTCTTCAAAAATCTATCTTCAGTTGTTTGTGAAAGCAACAAGTTTGAGTTACAAATTGAGATCTAAGTCATTTGTATGTGTATTGATTTTATATTTAAAAGGCCAGATGTTGGAGAGGATATGGAGAAAGGGGAACCCTCTTGCACTGTTGGTGGGAATGTGAACTGGTACAGCCACTCTGGAAAACTGTGTGGAGGTTCCTCAAAGAGTTAAAAACAGATCTGCCCTATGACCCAGCAATTGCACTGCTGGGGATTTACCCCAAAGATACAGATGCAATGAAACGCCAGGATACCTGCACCCAGATGTTTATAGCAGCAATGTCCACAATAGCCAAACTGTGGAAGGAGCCTCAGTGTCCATCGAAAGATGAATGGATAAAGAATATGTGGTTTATGTGTACAATGGAATATTACTCAGCCATTAGAAACGACAAATACCCACCATTTGCTTCGACATGGATGGAACTAGAGGGTAGTATGCTGAGTGAAATAAGTCAATCAGAGAAGGACAAACATTATATGGTCTCATTCATTTGGGGAATATAAAAAATAGTGAAAGGGAATAAAGGAGAAAGGAGAAAAATGAGTGGGAAATATCAGAAACAGAGACAGAACACGAGAGACTCCTAACTCTGAGAAACAAACTAGGGGTGGTGGAAGGGGAGGTGAGCGGGGGTGGGGGTGACTGGGTGATGGGCACTGAGGGGGGCACTTGGCAGGATGAGCACTGGGTGTTATTCTATATGTTGGCAAATTGAACACCAATAAAAAAATAAATTTATAAAAAAATAAAAGGCCATGTTGAATGAGAGACACCTAACTCTGGGAAATGAACAAGGGGTAGTGAAAGGGGAGGTGGGCAGGGCGTGGGGGTGACTGGGTGATGGGCACTGAGGGGGGCACTTGGCAGGATGAGCACTGGGTGTTATGCTATATGTTGGCAAATTAAACTCCAATAAAAAAATTTTAAAAAGGCCATATTGATGCATATCATGTTTGTAGCAGAACTATTCACAATAGCCAAGTGGTGGAAGCAACTTAAATGTACATTGACAGATGAATCGATAAATAAAATATGTTATCTACAAACAATAAAATATTATTCAGCCTTAAAATGAAAGAAAAAATATATCAGATGCTATAACAGAGATGAACCTTGAGAACATTAAGTGAAATAAGCCAGACACAAAAAGCCAATGTTGTACAGTCCTACTTATGTATGAACTATCTAACGGAGTCAGTCATAGAAGCGAAAGGTTACCAGGTAGTTAGTTACCAGGGGTTGGAGAGGAAGGATATATGAGTTATGTAATAATACAGAGCTTCAATTTTGAAAGATGGAAATTTTCTGAAGATCTTTTGTACAACAGTATTAACATACTTACTGCTATGAAACTGTACACTTAAAATGGTTAAGATGGCAAATTTTGTGTTACATGATTTTATTTGTCAGTTTTACAATAATTTACAAAAAAAATGAGGAGGGAGAGGACAGGGTGACAGAATAGATCTATCCTGATGGTAGATGGTAATCTGCAAGTTTACAGGTATGCTTCACAGCAATAATAAATATAACAGCAGTAAAAATACCGAAAGACAATCCTCACTTTAGAAATGTTTAGCTCCATAAATGCTGGCATTGAAATAAAATTGAACATAGGAAACTACGAGAGCCACAAATACAATTTCCCCCCACTATCTGAAAATAGAGCGTTCCTATGAACCTTTTGCTAAGTAGAAATGGTATAGAGCGAAGAAGCAATTACCATTAGTGTATGTGGAAATTGTTTTGAGTGTTCCCAGATGAAACAATATCTTCTCATAGGCTTTTTTGGTACCTTAGGGCATATCTTGCTAACAAAGTCACCAAATAAATCAAGATAAAGCACAGATGCTCACAGACAGTTCAAAGCTCTGGTGGCTTGATGCTGAGATGCCATGTAGTTCTCTCAGGAAGGAGCCTGGTGGAGCCCTTCTTGCTGCAGGAGGTGCACACTGCCTGGGTAAAGGCTCACTGCAAAGCAAGTGCTGAATGCTACTTTTGCCTTTTGAATTTTTGGTTTTTTTTTGTAAAGGCAAAAATCCTCTTCAAATCCTCTTCTTTTGGTTAGCAAAACTAGGTACTAATAATGTAGGATTTTTGTGTGTGTGTGTAAAAGCAAAGTGGCCTAGCACAAACTTTCAAAAAGCGGAAGATGCCTGCTACGTAGTTTGGATTCTAACTCTAAAGTAAGGAGTAATTCTCCCCCTGCTGGCCATCTTGAAATGTTTTTAGGCGAAAACCAGGACAGCGAGAGTGAGAACATTCCTTACAAGATTTTCCTGCCATGAAAATACAGACCTTTTTATCCACAAAAATATTTCCTGAAAACTCTTGTAGCCATTATCTGCAATTACTCATTCATTTGTTCTTCCATTTCTTAAAAGTAACATACTGTTTATTTGGATATAGCTCATTCATTCACTGGCCTTTCTATAATGTGCCAGGCATTGTAATAAACACTGAGGTTTCAAAGATGACATTGGGTTTGACATATAATAGTATGATATACACATGTGAATTATTAAATCAAATGCAGTAAGGAATTGTGAGTTGATAGAAATCACTTGTAGTGACATATAAGAACTGGGGCATAAATAAGGTAGTAAAGCAGTTCAGCAGAGGTATAATCAGTACATTGGATTCTTGCCCTTAGTATTCAGCAATAAGAGGTTATCTAATCATAGGTAGGTACACAGATATTGTCAATGAACATTTTTTTCTGGTTGTATTTTTAAGCAGCTTATTATTTTTAAATAATTACAGTTGACCCTTGAATATTATTAGTGGTGCCAACCTCAATGAAGTAAAAAATCCTCGTATAAGTTTTTACACCCCCAAAACTTACCTATGAATAGCCTGCTGTTGACCAGAAGCCTAACTGATAACAGAGTTAACATACTTTGTACGTTACATATCTTGTACACTGTATTATTACAATAAAGTAAGCTAGAGAAAAGAAAATGTCATTGGTAAAATAATAAGGAAGAGAAAATACACTTATAGTATAGCATTTATCCATACTGCAAAGTTATGTCATCTGTTTACAAAATGAAGTATCTGTAGAACCTACATAGATATTATCTAATATGATACAACACTGTTGATGTTATACATATTACTAACACTACACATAAAAAAGTAAAACGAAAAATGAAAAAGAAATTCCCATTTATTTACAAGTATAATGACTCATGAAGTGATAATGAAGTAGCAATATGATTGTTTTCTGGGAGCCTTGTACAATCAATGTCATTGCTTTGCTTTGCAGTAGCTTAGTTTATAGACTAGTGGGTCATCACAAAATTTCATAGCATACAATATTACAGTCATGTTTACAATACAACTTTGGAAACATTGTTATGGTCTTTTTAAGAAATCATTTTTGTGTGATGATAGGCTGACACCCTGTTTCTCCAATCATGAGAGAGGTGTACTGTATGATAATGTAATTCTCGGGATCCCTGGGTGGCGCAGCGGTTTGGCGCCTGCCTTTGGCCCAGGGCGCGATCCTGGAGACCCGGGATCGAATCCCACATCGGGCTCCCGGTGCATGGAGCCTGCTTCTCCCTCTGCCTGTGTCTCTGCCTCTCTCTCTCTCTCTGTGACTATCATAAATAAATAAAAAAATAAATAAATAAATAAAAAAAAGATAATGTAATTCTCTAAAAGAGAAGTTATAAAACAGAAAACTGACAATATTAATTTTATATTAAATATTACTCCCCTTATGCCTGTGTGAACATAGGTTATCCACTTCTATACGAGTCTTACACACAATGCTCTATATCATGAATACTTAGTTGATAATGAAGAAGACACAGAAATGTCTCATATGGTTCTTGCCTTAGTTATTAGATTGTCACATGAAGACACACATACACGACAGGTTGATTAACTATATGGTGTGATGATTATTCACTGTTCAATAAGTGGAAATGGATCACCATAAGGAAGAAGTGGAAGTATGGTCCTACTGTCTCAGGGTGGCAGAGGCAAAAGAGAAGGAGGAAGCAGAAGGGGAGGCAGGAGAGGCAGGCACAGTCAGTAGGACTTTACAGAAATATGTGATTCTGTCTAACTTTTTTTGTATATTCCTTGGGACTTTTTATGTAGGCAATCAAAGCATCTGCAAATGAGGACAGTTTTAATCTCTCCTACCTATCTTTCTTTTATTCCCTTTTTTATTGTTCTATTTCCATCCTAGAAATTACAATATCATTTTTTTCTTACAATATCATTTTGAATAGCAGTGGGGAGTGGAATTTTTACCTTCTTCCCAATCCCACCACTCTAAGGTGCAAGATATGCATTTTATTATTATTCCCAAATTAAATATGAACATTAGTTGCTATGTTTATGAGTGTCCATTGTTTTGTACAAAATGTTCAGTTTTTAAAATAAATATTTAGAAACAAAAATAATACCAAAAACTTGCATTCTTAGTAGAATTTTTTAGTAACTATGAGGATGTATTCATAAATAATTTTAAATTCCACTTTGTAGTAATTATATGAAAAGCAATGATCACATTAATAGTTTACCTAACCAATTAATCTGAAATATATTTTGTGTCTTCTCTTGTTTTTTCCCCCCTTTCATAATGAAGTTCTCATCCTTCTGAATTAAAGAAAATAAAATAAGTCAGCAACTGTTTAGTTGGCCCTTGCAATTATGTTTATGTAGAACTAGTAATTTTTTTTGGCACAATGACTTTGCCAAACAAAGTCTCAGCTTACTTATAGGATAAAGTGGATGATATGAATGTTAGAAATATTATTAGATCACAGTGACATATCACTATAGGATATCTTCAGTTTAGGAATACTAGGAGCATAGGAATTCAATGTACAGATGCCATAGGAGTTCCTTGGGAACCATGGTCTACCTGTCTGAGTATCCATCCAGAGCACTGAACACTAAGAGGATCTATTTACAGGAGCATCGTATGTGAGAAGTGCCTTCCTTTGTATCTCAAAGGTCACTGAAGCCTGGGCAAATCAGCAGAGATCTTCAGCAGGCATGTTGAAACTCTGCGAATTGCCAGCAATGACTGGATATGACACTGGGCACATTTCTCTAAACTGGGTGGACTGTCTTTTCAAATGGCTTTTGCTTTTTTTTTTTTTTTAATTTTTTATTTATTTATTTTTTTATGATAGCTACAGAGAGAGAGAGAGAGAGAGAGGCAGAGACACAGGCAGAGGGAGAAGCAGGCTCCATGCGCCGGGAGCCCGATGTGGGACTCGATCCCGGGTCTCCAGGATCGCGCCCTGGGCCAAAGGCAGGCGCCAAACCGTTGCGCCACCCAGGGATCCCTGGCTTTTGCTTTAACAGTAACAATGACACTAGGCTGCAAATAGCCCAGAAGTCTTAGCTATGTAGAGTTCAGGTGGTTCCTTGACCTCGAGTGCTGCACCTCTTCACCCAGCAGGTGGCAGTAAGTGATTATGGAAAATCTGTAACAGGCTTCCAAGGAGCCCAGGGCTGTTTGGAAAGGCAATTCCAAGGGCATGTTGGACATCATGGGGATCTGCAGTTAGCTTTTAATGTGAATGTAACCTGAACTACTGTTTTATCTGGTGCCTCTAAATTGGTGAAGTGGTACCTCCTGTTTTCACATAAAATATTTATAACATCTACTTTCGTTGAGTAGAGGTGTGAAACCTAGAACTTGACTTCTCAGTGACATTTCACCAAATAGTAGACCTTTGAGACTTTGAAGACCTTGCTTTGCTCAACTCTCAGACTTGTAATTCTTACTAGACATCTTCATTTAGATGTCTGAAGATCAGCTCAATTCAACATGTTCAAACTAGGCAGAGGTCCCTTGGGGACAGCCTCAACAGAGGCAACTGATAATTGTCAGAGATTTTGCAAGCTGAGGGACTTCACATCGGTAGTTTGAAATTGGCTATCATGGAAGCATTTACAGTAAAAATTTTCTATTGCTATAAACCAGGAACTTCCATCTCCTCCAGCTGGTTGTTTTTATCTTTTTATTATTTTTTATTTTTTATTGGAGTTCAGTTTGACAACATATATCCCATCAAGTGCTCTCTTCAGTGCCCCTCACCCAGTCACCACATCCCCCACCTGCTTCCCCTTCCACTACCCCTTATTCATTTCCCAGAGTTAGGAGTCTCTCATATCCTGTCACCCTCTCTGATATTTCCCACTCATTTTCTCTCCTTTCACCTTTAATTCCTTTCACTATTTTTTATATTCCCAGTATGAATGAGACCATATAATGTTTGTCCTTCTCCGATTGACTTATTTCACTCAGCATAATACCCTCCAGTTCCATCCACGTCGAAGCAAATGGTGGGTATTTGTCGTTTCTAATGGCTGAGGAATATTCCATTGTATACAGACCACAGCTTCTTTATCCATTCATCTTTCGATGGACATCAAAGCTCCTTCCGTAGTTGGCTATTGAGGACATTGCTGCTATAAACATTGGGTTGCAGGTGTCCTGCTGTTTCATTGCATCTGTATCTGTGGGGTAAATCCCCAGCAGTGCAATTGCAGGGTCATAGGGTAGCTCTATTTTTAACTCTTTGAGAAAACTCCACACAGTTTTCCAGAGTGGCTGTACCAGTTCACATACCTACCAACAGTGCAAGAGGGTTCCCCTTTCTCCACATCCTCTCCAACATTTGTGGTTTCCTGTCTTCCTAATTTTCACCATTCTCACTGGTGTGAGGTGGTATCTCATTGTGGTTTTGATTTGTATTTCCCTGATGGCAAGTGATGCAGAACATTTTCTCATGTACTTATTGGCCATGTCTATGTCTTCTTTGGTGAGATTTCTGTTCATGTCTTTTGCCCATTTCATGATTGGATAGTTTGTTTCTTTACTCTTGAGTTTAACAAGTTCTTTATAGATCTTGGGTACTAGTCCTTTATCTGATAGGTCATTAGCAACTATCTTCTCCCATTCTGTAGGATATCTTTTAGTTTTGTTGACTGTTTCTTTTGCTGTGCAGAAGCTTTTTATCTTGATGAAGTCCCAATAGTTCATTTTTCCTTTTGTTTCCCTTGCCTTCATAGCTGTATCTTGCTAGAAGTTGCTGTGGCCAGTTCAAAAAGTGTTGCCTGTGTCCTCCTCTAGGATTTTGATGGATTCTTGTCTCACATTTAGATCTTTCATCCATTTTGAGTTTATCTTTGTGTATGGTGTAACAGAATGGTCTAGTTTCATTCTTCTGTCCAATTTTCCCAGCACCATTTATTTAAGAGACTCCTTTTTCCAGTGGATAGTCTTTCCTGCTTTGTCAAATATTAGTTGACCATAGAGTTCAGGGCCCATTTCTAGGTTCTCTCTTCTGTTCCATTGATCTATGTGTCTGTTTTTGTGCCAGTACCACACTGTCTTTATGATCACAGCTTTGTAGTACAACTTGAAATCCGGCCTTGTGATGCCCCTGGCTCTGGTTTTCTTTTTCAATATTCCCCTGGCTATTTAGGGTCTTTTCTGATTCCACACAAATCTTAAGATGATTTGTTCCAACTCTCTGAAGAAAGTCCATGGTATTTTGATAGGGATTGAATGTATAAATTGCCCTGGGTAACATTGCCATTTTCATAATATTAATTCTTCCGATCCAAAATCATTTGTGATTTTATTAATTTGAATCTTTCTCTTTTATTTTAATAAGGCTGGCTAGAGGTTTATCTATTTTATGAATTTTTTCAAAGAACCAACTCTGGTTTTGTTGATCTGTTCTACAGTTTTCTGGTCTCTATTTCATTGAGTTCTGCTAGAATCTTTATTAACTCTCTTCTGTTTGGTGTAGGTTTTATTTGCTGTTCTTTCTCCAGTTCCTTTAGGTGTGAGGTTATCTCATGTATTTGAGTTTTTTTCCAATTTTTTGAGGGATGCTTGTATTGTGATGTATCTCCCCCCTTAAGACTGCTTCTGCTGTATCACAAAGATTTTGAATGATTGTATCTTCATTTTCATTAGTTTCCATGAATTTTTTTAATTCTTCTCTAATTTTCTGGTTGACCCATTCATTTTTTAGCAGGACGCTCTTTAACCTCCACGTGTTTGAGTTTCTTCCAAATTTCTTCTTGTGATTGCGTTCTAGTTTCAAAGCATTGTGGTCTGAAAAATTCCGGGAACAATCCCAATCTTTTGGTATCATTTGAGACTGATTTGTGACCCAGTATCTGTTGTATTCTGAGGAAAGTTTCATGTGCAGTTGAAAGGAATGTGTAGGGATCCCTGGGTGGTGCAGCGGTTTAGCGCCTGCCTTTGGCCCAGGGCGCGATCCTGGAGACCCGGGATCGAATCCCGCATCGGGCTCCTGGTGCATGGGGCCTGCTTCTCCCTCTGCCTATGTCTCTGTCTCTCTCTCTCTCTCTCTATGTGACTATCATAAATAAATAAAAAATTTAAAAAAAAAAAGAAAGGAATGTGTATCCAGTTGTGTTCGATACAAAGTTCTGTATATATCTGTGAAATCCATCTGGTCCAGCATATCATTTAAAGCTCTTATTTCTTTGATGGTGTTGTGTTTAGAATATCTGTCATTTGCAGAAAGTGCCATGTTGATGTCGCCTACTATTACTGTATTATTCTCTAGGTATCTCTTCACTTTCATTATTTAATGATTTACTTGGCAGCTCCCACATTAGGGGCATAAATGTGATTATTAGGTCTTCTTGTTGGATACACCCTTTAAGTATGACATAGTGTCCCTCTTCATCTCTTACTACAGCCTTTAGGATAAGCTTTAGTTTATCTGATGAGGATTGCTATTCAGCTTTCTTATGAGGACCATTTGAATGGTAAATTGTTCTGCAACCTTTCGTTTTCAGGCTGGAGGTGTACTTAGGTCTAAATGAGTCTCTGGTAGACAGCAAATAGTTGGGTCTTGCTTTTGTATCCAGTCTGAACCCCTGCATATTTTGATGGGATCATTAGGCCATTCACCTTCAGAGTTACTATTGAAAGATATGAATTTAGTGTCCCTTCAGTCCCTATTTTTGTGGATTATTTCTTTGGGCTTTCTCTTTCTTTTACAGGGTCCCCCTTAATATTTGTTGCAGAGCTGGTTTGGTGGTCACATATTCTCTCAGTTTCTGCTTATCTTGGAAGCTTTTATTCTCTCCTTCTATTTTGAACGAGAGACTTGCTGGATATAGTATTCTTGACTGTGTGTTCTTCTCATTTAATACCCTAAATATATCCTGCCAGCACTTACTAGCCTGCCAGGTCTCTGTGGAGAGGTCTGCTGTTAACCTAATACTTATCCCCATAAACGTTAAGGATTTCTTATCTCTTGCTGCTTTAAGGATCTTCTCTTTATCTTTGGAATTTGCAAGTTTCATTATTAAATGTCGAAGTGTTGAATGATTTTTAATGATTTTGGGGAGTATCTATCTCCTGGATCTGAATGCCTGTTTCCCTCCCCAAATTAGGGAAATTCTCAGCTATGAGTTGTTCCAACATATTTTATGGCCCTCTGTCCCTCTCAGCGCTCTCTGGAACCCCAATTATATTTAGATTTTTCCTTCTGAGGCTATCATATTTCCCTTAACCTTTCTTCATGGTCTTTTAATTGTTTTTCTCTTTTTCCCTCAGCTTCCTTTCTTGCCATCAACTTGTCTTTTATGTTGCTCACTCTTTCTTCTACCTCATTAACCCTTGTCGTTAGGACCTCCATTGTGATTTGTATCTCATTTAATCGATTTGTAATTTCGGCCTGATTACATCTAAATTCTGCAGTTATGAAGTGTCTTGATTCCTTTATGCTTTTTTTCCAGAACCATAAGTAGCTTTATAATTGTGCTTCTGAATTGGCTTTCTGACATCTAATTGTAATCCAAATTCTGTAACTCTGTGGCAGAGAGTACTGTTTCTGATTCTTTCTTTTGTGGTGAGTTCTTCCTTCTACTCGTTTGCTCAGTGCAGAGTGGCTGTATGAGCAGGCTGAGTCAGGAATATCAACCATGACCTAAATAAATTTCACCCTAGATGATTCTGCTTGGTCAGAGACCAGAAACTGAAAACAAAGATCAGAACGAAATAAAACAAAAGGACCACTAAAGTAAAAAGCAAATTAAGGGGATCCTTGGGTGGCGCAGTGGTTTGGCGCCTGCCTTTGGCCCAGGGCGCGATCCTGGAGACCCGGGATCGAGTCCCACATCGGGCTCCTGGTGCATGGAGCCTGCTTCTCCCTCTGCCTGTGTCTCTGCCTCTCTCTCTCTCTCTCTCTGTATGACTATCATAAATTAAAAAAAAATTAAAAAATAAAATTAAAAAAAGAAGTAAAAAAAGCAAATTAAAAAAAAAAGATTTTATTTATTTATTCATGAGAGAGAGAGAGGCAGAGGGCTGCCTGTGAAAAGCAAATTTTAAAATTAAGTAGTAAAAATAGGGCTCAGTGGTTTAGCGCCACCTTCAGCCCAGGGTGTGATCCTGGAGACTGGCGATCAAGTCCCATGTCAGGGTCCCTGTATGGAGCCTGCTTCTCCCTCTGCCTGTATCTCTGCCTCTCTCCCTCTCTCTCTCTCTCTGTCTCTCATGAATAAATATATTAATAAAATCTTTTAAAAACACTAGTAAAAAATAAAAGGCCTAGAATCCCAAAGAAGAAGAGAAAAAAAGGGGGGGGGGAAGAAAAGAAAGAAAAAGGGTGGGGGACTTGGATATGGCAGTGGTGATGGAGTTGTAGTGTAGGGAGAATGTAATTTACCTGAGGGGTTCTAGAGGGTGATCCTCTTGGTTCTGAGTATATTAAGTTCTGTATGTTAGAAGATGCTTGGTCCCAAATTTATATAAAGCAGAAATACTTGTAGAAGGCCCCAACATTGACCACCAAAACATAAATGAGATAAAAGATGGGGGCAGGGCAGCCCAGGTGGCTCAGCGGTTTAGCGCTGCCTTCAGTCCAGGTTGTGATCCTGGAGGCCCGGGATTGAGTCCCATGTCAGGCTCCCTGCATGGAGCCTGCTTCTCCCTCTGTCTCTGCCTCTCTCTCTCTCTCTCTCTCTCTCTCTCATGAATAAATAAATAAAATATTTTTAAAAAATAAAAATAAAAGAGGGGGGCAGAATGGGAATGAGGAATCTCACTGAATGAACTAGCATGTTATACCACTTGGTTCTGGGTGCATTCTGATCGTGTTTTAGAAGGTATTAACTCCTTCCATTGTAGAACAAAATGAGGCAGAGAATACAAAAACACAAAACAAAACAAAAAAACATATCTTGTATATTTCCCAAGGTGAGAATGTTGAAGGGAATCTAGAAGTGGAAAATATATCTAGGACCTGTAATTGTAGAAGTATGAAAGTCAAAAAGGAAGAATCTTAAAAATGAAGAGGTGGTAAAGTATTGTAGTTAAGGTGGGAAAAGAGAAAAAAATGGAAATTTACAGTCTGATATAAAAACGAGTTTTACTGGGAAAAGGAAGAAAAAAAATAGGATGGATACCCTCTGGTTCTATATACTGTAAATCCCTGGACTTCTCCTGGAGCTTTTCAGTGCTGCTGGGTCAAGAACTTGCTCTTCCCCTGTCCTTCCAGCTGGTCTTCTGGGGGAGGGGCCTGCTGTGCTGACTCTCAGGTGTGTGCACCTGGGGGACCTCCCCCACCCCCTGCTGGGTGCTGGGCTCAGTGGGAGCTGTTGACTCCATGAGGCCTCTGTTTCCTGGTAGCCCCGCCCTTCCCAGGCACAGGGTGACACCAGGAGGAACAACAACACTGGCAGGGGCCAGCTTTCCAGCTCTGGAGTCAGGTCCCACAGTAACTACCACAGTCTCTAGACCGCACTGGCCTGGATGCTCTGGGCATGGGGTGGGGGCGCTGACCTGCACAACTAGGGGACACTAGGCAGCAGGAGAGTCCTTTCTGTCCTGTGCCCTTCCCACTTCCCACCTGTCCTGAGGGGAACTCAGGATCCTGGGCTGTGTCCACCCAGTGCCCTGGGATCCAGGGCCTCTGCTGCTAGAATTGCGCTCCTGGGGCCAGGGCTCCTGAAAGCAGCAGGGCGCAGCCCCCTCCACCTGAAGTCCCAGCCTGACCCCTGGCTTCTCCCCGAGGCACGGCCTGGCGCTCCAGCCCTTTACCGCGGCTGGGCTGGTGTGTGGGGCGCTCTCCCCCGGGCGCCCCCCCTGTTAGTGACCCCGGGAGACTGGAGGCTCCACTGCCCCTCCTGCAGTTCTGCCTGAGTTCCCAGCTGAGGCCTTTCTGTCTGGGAAGAATCTGGTGCAGAATTTTTAAAGTTCCTGCTTCTCCGGGTTGGACTTCCCTCTTCTGAGGCTTTTGCCCACAGGCTTTAGCCCGGCTCCTAGTGGGGCACTCCCCCACTTGATTTTTTTAAATTTTTTTCTTTTCCACCTTCCTACCTTGTTAGAAGTGAAAACCCTTCTCTCTGTAGCATGCCAGCTGTTCTCCCTTTAAATCTCAGGTCAAATTTGTAGGTTTTCAGGATGGTTTGAAAGTAATCTAGATATGTTGGTGGCGCCAGGTGAGTTGAGGACCCCCACTCCTCCGCCATCTTGCCCCGCCCCTTTAAGAACTTATTAAACTCAACAGCAAAGAAACAAATAATCCAATCATGAAATGGGCAAAAGACATGAACAGAAATTTCACTGAAGAAGATATACACACGGCCAACAAGCACATGAATAAATGCTCCGCATCACTTGCCACCAGGGAAATACAAATCAAAACCACAATAAGATACCACCTCACAGCAGTGAGAATGGTGAAAATTAAGAAGACAGGAACAACAAATGTTGGAGAGGATGTGGAGAAAGGAGAACCCTCTTGCACTGTTGGGGGGAACGTGAACAGCTGGTTGTTAAATATTTACCAATATTCCACCGATTCAAACATAGTTGCTCTCAACCATATCCCTTCTGCTCATGTGTGTCTGTTAATTCCCAAACTTCTGATTGTCTCACTCTTCAATGCCCAGTTCAAATTCATCTCCTCCCATGGTCAACTAGTATTATCCAAGGATATTCAATGGCAAAAGGACAGTCTCTTTAATAAATAGTATTGAGAAAATGGGATAATTCCATATAAAAGAATGACACTGGATTTTACACCACTCACAAAAATAAATTCAAAAGCATTTAAAAACTTAAATGTAAGACCTGACACCATTAAATGCCTAGGAGAAAACATAAGGAAAAACCTTCTTGACATAGGTCTTGGCAATGATTTTTTGGATATGACACCTAAAACACAAAGCAACAAAAGCAAAAATAAGCGAGTGGGACTACATCAAGCTACAAAGTTTCTGCACAGCAAAAGAAATGATCGTTAAAATAAAAAGGCAACATACAGAATATGAAAAACTGTTTGCAAACCATGTATCTGGTAAAGGCTCAATATCCAAAATAAATAAGGATCTCACATATTTGCAAACCATATGTCTAAAAGGGATTAATATCTAAAATACATAATGAACTCATAAAACTTAATAGCAAGGGCATTTGAGTGGCTCAGTCAGTTAAATGTCTGCTTTTAGCTCAGGTCATGATCTCAGAGTCTTGGGATGGACCCTGACATTGAGCTCCCTGCTCAGAGGGGAGCCTGCTTCTCCCTCTTCCTTTGCCCCTCCCCCTGCTTGTGCTTTCTCTCTCTCAAATAAATAAAAATTTTTTAAAGTCCCAACTTTAGGGATCCCTGGGTAGCTCAGCAGTTTAGCACCTGCCTTTGGCCCAGGGTGTGATCCTGGAGTCTTGGGACTCAGTCAGTCTCCCTGCATGGAACCTGCTTCTCCCTCTGCCTGTGCCTCTGCCTCTCTCTCTCTTTGTGTCTCTCATGAATAAATAAAATCTTTAAAATATATATATATAAATAAAATCCCAACTTAATAGCAATAATAATAATCATTGAGTGTTAAAATGGGCAAAGTAGCTGAGTAAACATTTTTCCAAAGAAGTCATTCAAGAGGTACATGAAAAGGTGCTCAATGTCACTAATCATCAGGAAAATGCAAATCAAAAGCACAAACAACACAGAAACCTTACAACTGTTAGAAGGCTACCATCAGACATGTGGAGAAAGGGAAAATTTGTGTACCAACAGATGGAAATGTAAGTTGGTACAGCCATGATGGAAAACAGCATGGAGGTTTCTTAAAAAAAATAAAATTAAAAATAGAGCTGTCATATGAACCAGCAATCCCACTTCTGGGTATATGGCCCAAGGAAACAAAAACACTACCTTGAAGAGAGATCTGTACCCCCATGTTTAGGGCAGCATTATTTACAACAGCCAAGACATGGAAACAACCTAAGTGTCCACTGATGGGTAAATGGATAAAGAAAACATGGTATTTATATGCAATGAAATATTACTGAGCCATAAAAAAGAAAGAAAACTTGCCATTGGCAACAACATGGAAGGACATTGAGGCCATTATAAGAAGAGAAATAAGTCAGGCAGAGAAAGACAAATACTGTATGATCTCACTTATATGTGAAATCTAAAAATACTGAATATTTTTAGAAACATTGGTGGGGTAGGAAAAATGAGTGAAGGTGGTCAAAATGTAAAAGCCAGAACAAAATTCACCTCAACCTGCAGCGACAGAATTCCTCCAGGGGATTTTGAGGAATGTGTCTGAGACATTGTGGTGACCTCAGTGGCTATGGTAGACCTTGACACAGAGTAGATAGGAAAATGGTTGTGGTTTTGTGGAAGGCCACAAAATAACCTTGTGCTTCTTTTACACTCATCTCTGACCCCAATAAACATATTAACACTATTTTTATTCTGCATCTTCATTGATCCTGTTATTTGTCCCTGTTAAAATGGGACATATAAGGATATGGTATGTCCATAGCCACCTCCTACCTTCTCCATCTTTGAGTCTGCTTATCCCTTTCCCCAGGGAGGCTCTGATTTCCCTGACCCCAGGAGACTCTGCTTACTCCTTTCCCCATGGAAGCTCTGTTTTGCCTGACCCCATGGAGGCTCTGTTTATCTCTGTCCCCATGGAAGCTCTCCTTATCCCTGTCCTCATGGAGGCTATGCTTATACCTGTCCTTGTGGAGGCTCTGCTTATCCCTGTCCCCAAGATGGGGTCTACTTTCCCTATCCCCATGGAGGCTCTGTTTATCCATTTCCCATGGAGGCTTTGATTATCCCTCTTCCCATGGAGTTTCTGCTTATTATCCCTATCCTCATGGAGGCTCTGCTGATCACTGTCTCTATGGAGGCTCTGCTTATCCAATTCCCCATGGAGGCTCAGCTTAATCCTCTACACAAGAGGCTCTGCTTATCCCTCTCTCCAAGGAGGGTATGCGAATTCCTGTCCTCATGGGGCTCAGCCCTTACCTGTCCCAGGGAAGCTCTGCTTTTCCTGTACCCATGGAGGCTCTGCCTATCCCTCTTTTCATGGAGGTTAGCTTATCCTTGTCCCATTGTGGGTCCGCTTATCCTTCTCCCAATGGCGACTCTGCTTATCCATGTCCTCATGGAGTCCATGCTTAACCCTGTCCCATGGAGGCTCTGCTTATCCCTGTACCCTTGGAGGTTATGCTTATCTCTGTCCCCATGGTGGATCTGCTTATCCATGTCCCCATGGAGGCTCACCTTATTCCTTTCCCCCATGGAGGCTCTCCTTATTCATGTCCTCATTGAGGCTCTCCTTATCTCTGTCCTCATGGAGGTTTTGTTTATCCATGTCCCCATATTGTCCTGCTTGGGGAGATTTCCTCCCCAAGGAGGTTCTGCTGATCCCTGTCCCCATAGAGGCTCAACTTATCCCTGTATGCATAAAGGCTCTACTTTCCCTTTCCCCAAGAGGTTCTGCTTATCCATTTCCCCATGGAGTCTCTGCTTATCCCTGTCTTCCTGAGGCTCTGCTTTCCTTGTCTCCATGGAGACTCTGCTTATCCCTGTCTTCATGGAAGCTCTGTTTTCCCTGTCCTCATGGAGACTCTGCTCATCCCTTTCCCCATGAAGCTCTGTTTATCCTTGTCCTCATGGAGATTCTGCTTTTTCCTGTCCCCATGGAGTGTCTTCCCGATTTCCTTTAAGCCATTGCTCAAATGTCATTTTTTTTCTTTTTTTAAAGATTTTATTTTTTTATTCATGAGAGACACAGACAGAGGCAGAGACATAGGCAGAGGGAGAAACAAGCTCCTCTGAGGAAGCTGGATGTGGGAGTTGATCCCAGGACCCCAGGATCTTGATCTGAGCCAAAGACAGATGCTCAACCACTGAGCTACACAGGCGTTCCAAATGCCATTTTTTTTTCAATGGAGCTTTTCTCTCCCTATCCTTTGGATTCTGCCACTCTCAGTAATCTGAACTCTTAACACAGGAATCTTGAAATTGGTCCACTAACTCCTAAAATCTGTTAGAATGGGAAAAAGAACTAATCCACTGTGGTTGGCTAGACCGCAAAGAGGAATGCCAGAGATCATGAGGAGTATTCTCAGAGCCTTGCCAAAGTCCCTCACTTGTCCAGACCAACAGGAGTGTGAATGATGGACAGAGATTTTGGATATAGGGCATGATGAACAGGAGGAGAGCAAGGTTGGAGAGGCTAAATAGACAGCAAGGCTGTCTATTTAAAGTGACAGCCTGTCTGGCAGCCCTCCCTGGAGGCAAGAAGGCTGTTTTGCTCTCACCCATATCAGAGGTGCTTGTAACCCCCACACAATGCAGGTCTGTTAGCCTTCTTGGTAAAACCATGTTTGGAGAGCTATATCTGGGGAGGTTATTTTGGTTTGAAACTGGAAGAAAGCAAGCCTGAAACTTACCTGGGAAATAAGAGATAGATCAAGGAAGAAAAGTCAACAATTCTGAAGTGGAAAATACTTTGAGGAGTAAAAATATTGGCTTTTCACATGGCCTATAAGGCAGTTCTGCTATTCACCATTTCATTTGCTGTCTTCCTGTGCCCCACTGGGACGGTTCTTTTTGGGCTGATTGCTGCTTTTTAAAGAAAAATTAATTTTATTTTTAAGTATTTTTTTTAAATTTCAGGTTGATTTGTTAACATATACTATAACACCCAGTTCTCATCTCATGAGGTGCCCCCCTTGGTGCCAGTCACCCAGTCACCCGTCCTCCCACCCACCACCCCTTCCACTACCCCTTGTTCATTTCCCAGAGTTAGGAGTCTATGTTCTGTCACACTCTCTGATATTTCCCACTCATTTTCTCTCCTTTCCCCTTTAATCCCTTTATTTATTTATTTATTTTAATTGGAGTTCAATTTGTCAACATATAGCATATCACCCAGTGCTCATCCCGTCAAGTGCCCCCCTCGGTGCCTGTCACCCAGTCACCCCATCCCCCCGCCCACCTCCCCTTTCACTACCCCTTGTTTGTTTCCCAGAGTTAGGAGTCTCTCATGTTCTGTCACCCTCACTGATACTCTCACTCATTTTCTCTCCTTTTCCCTTTATTCTCTTTCACTATTTTTTATATTCCCCAAATGAATGAAACCATACAATGTTTGTCCTTCTCCGATTGACGTATTTCACTCAGCATAATATCCTCCAGTTGCATCCAAGTTGAAGCAAATGGTGGGTATTTGTTGTTTCTAATGGCTGAGTAATATTCCATTGTATATATAGACCACATCTTCTTTATCCATTCATCTTTTGATAGACACTGAGGCTCCTTCCACAGTTTGGCTATTGTGGACATTGCTGCTATAAATATTGGTGTTCTGGCGTTTCACTGCATCTGTATCTTTGGGGTAAATCCCCAGCAGTGCAATTGCTGGGTTGTAGGGTAGCTCTATTTTTAACTCATTGAGGAAACTTCATGGAGTTTTCCAGAGTGGCTGTACCAGTTAACAATCCCACCAGCAGTGGAAGAGGGCTACCCTTTTCCAAATCCTCTCCAACACTTCTTGTTCCCTGCCTTGTTAATTTTCACCATTCTCACTGGTGTGAGATGGTATCTCATTGTGGTATTGATTTGTATTTCCCTGATGACAAATGATGCAGAGCATGATCTCATGTGCTTGTTGGCCATGTCTGTCTTCTTTGGTGACATTTCTGTTAATATCTTTTGCCCATTTCATGATTGGATTGTTTGTTTGCTGTGAAGTTTAATAAGTTCTTTATAGATCTTGGATAATAGCCCTTTATCTGATATGTCATTTGCAACTATCTTCTCCCATTCTGTAGGGTGTCTTTTAGTTTTGTTGACTGTTTCTTTTGCTGTGCAGAAGCTTTTTATCTTGATGAATTCCCAATAGTTCATTTGCTTTTGTTTCCTTGCCTTCATAGTTGTATCTTGCAAGAAGGTGGTGTGGCCAAGTTCAAAAAGGGTGTTTCCAGTGTTCTCTAGGATTTGATAGATTCTTGTCTCACATTTAGATCTTTCATCTATTTTGAGTTTATCTTTGTGTCTGGTGTAAGAGAAAGGGCTAGTTTCATTCTTCTCAACGTGGCTGTCCAATTTTCCCAGTACCATTTATTGAAGAGACTGTCTTTTTTCCAGTGGATAGTCTTTCCTGCTTTGTTGAATATTAGTTGACCATAGAGTTGAGGGCCCATTTCTGGGTTCTGTCTTCTGTTCCATTGATCTATGTGTCTGTTTTTGTATCAGTACCACACTGTCTTGATGATCACAGCTTTGTAGTACAACTTGAAATCCGGCCTTGTGATGCCCCCCCCCGGCTCTGGTTTTCTTTTTCAACAATCCCCTGGCTATTCAGGGTCATTTCTGATTCCACACAAATCTTAAGATGATTTATCCCAGCTCTCTGAAGAAAGTCCATGGTATTTTTATAGGGATTGCATTGAATGTGTACATTGCCCTGGGTAGCACTGCCATTTTCACAATATTAATTCTTCCAATCCATGAGCATGGAATATTTTTCCATCTCTTTGTGTCTTCCTCAATTACTTTCAGAAGTGTTCTGTAGTTTTTAGGGTATAGATCCTTTACCTCTTTGGTTAGGTTTATTCCTAGGTATCTTATGCTTTTGGGTGCAATTGTAAATGGGATTGATTCCTAATTTCTCTTTCTTCAGTCTCATTGTTAGTGTATAGAAATGCCACTGATTTCTGGGCATTGATTCTGTATACTGCCATACCTAATTGCTGTATGAGTTCTAGCCATCTTGGGGTGGAGTTTTTTGGGTTTTCTAAGTACATTATCATGTCACATGTGAAGAGGGAGAGTTTTACTTCTTCTTTGCCAATTTGAATGCCTTTTATTTCTTTTTTGTTGTCTGATAGCTGAGGCTAGGACTTCCAGTACTATGTTGAATAGCAGTGGTGAGAGTGGACATCCCTGTCTTGTTCCTGATCTTAGGGGAAAGGCTCCCAGTGCTTCCCCACTGAGAATGATATTTGCTGTGGGCTTTTCATAGATGGCTTTTAAGATGTTGAGGAATGTTCCCTCTATCCCTACACTCTGAAGAGTATTGATCACGAATGGATGCTGTATTTTGTCAGGTGCTTTCTCTGCATCTAATGAGAGGATCATATGATTCTTGGTTTTTCTCTTGCTGATATGATGAATCACATTGATTGTTTTATGAGTGTTGAACCAGCCTTGTGTCCTGGGAAGAAATCCTACTTGGTCATGGTGAATAATTTTCTTAATGTATTTTGGATCCTATTGGCTAGTATCTTGTTGAGAATTTTTGCATCCATGTTCATCAGGGATATTGGTCTATAATTCTCCTTTTTGGTGGGGTCTTTGTCTGGTTTTGGAATTAAGGTGATGCTGGCCTCATAGAACAAATTTGGAAGTATTCCATCTCTTTCTATTTTTCCAAACAGCTTTAGTGGAATAGGTATGGTTTCTTCTTTAAACGTTTGATAGAACTTCCCTGGGAAGCCATCTGGCCCTGGACTTTTGTGTCTTGGGAGTTTTTGATGACTGCTTCAATTTCCTCCCTGGTTATTGGCCTGTTCAGGTTTTCTATTTCTTCCTGTTCCAGTTTTGGTAGTTTGTGGCTTTCCAGAAATGCGTCCATTTCTTCTAGATTGCCTAATTTATTTCCGTATAGCTGTTCATAATATGTTTTTAAAATAGTTTGTATTTCCTTGGTGTTGGTAGTGATCTCTCCTTTCTCATTCATGATTTTATTAATTTGAGTCTTCTCTCTCTTCTTTTTAATATGGCTGGCTAATGGTTTATCTATCTTGTTAATTCTTTCAAAGAACAGACTCCTGGTTTTGTTGATCTGTTCTTCTGGTCTCGATTTCATTGAGTTCTGCTCAAATCTTTATTAACTCTCTTCTTCTGCTGGGTGTAGGATCTATTTTCTGTTTTTTCTCTAGCTCCTTTAGGTGTAAGGTTAGCTTTTGTGTTTGAGTTCTTTCCAGTTGTTGAATGGATGCTTGTATTGTGATGTATTTCCCCCTCAGGACTGCTTTTGCTGCATCCCAAAGATTTTGAACGGTTGTATCTTCATTCTCAATAGTTTCCATGAATCTTTTTAATTCTTCCTTAATTTCCTGGTTGACCCTTTCATCTTTTGACAGGATGATCCTTAACCTCCACGTGTTTGAGGTCCTTCCAAACTTCTTGTTGTGATTTAGTTCTAATTTCAAGGCATTATGGTCTGAGAATATGCAGGGGACGATCCCAATCTTTTGGTATTGATTCAGACGCGATTTGTGATCCAGTATGTGGTCTATTCTGGAGAAGGTTCCATGTGCACTTGAGAAGAATGTGTATTCAGTTGAGTTTGGATGTAAAGTTTTGTAGATATCTGTGAAATCTATCTGGTCCAGTGTATCATTTAAAGCTCTCATTTCTTTGGAGATGTTGTGTTTAGAAGACCTATCGAGTGTAGAAAGTGCTAGTTTGAAGTCACCAAGTATAAGTGTATTTTATCTAAGTATGTCTTAAATTTGGTTATTAATTGATTGATATATTTGGCAGCTCCCACATTCAGGGCATATATATTGAGGATTGTTAATTCCTCTTGTTGGATAGATCCTTTATGTATGATATAGTGTCCCTCTTCATCTCTCACTATCATCTTCGGGGTAAATTTTAGTTTATCTGATATAAGGATGGCTACCCCTGCTTTCTTTTGAGGACCATTTGAATGGCGAATGGTTCTCCAACCTTTTATTTTCAGGCTGTAGGTGTCCTTTTGTCTAAAATGAGTCTCTTGTAGACAGCAAATAGATGGGTCCTGCTTTTTTATCCAGTCTGAAACCCTGCGCCTTTTGATGGGGTCATTAAGCCCGTTCACATTCAGAGTTACTATTGAGAGATATGAATTTAGAGTCATCATGATATCTATTCAGTCCTTGTTTTTGTGGATTGTTCCACTGAACTTCTTCTTAAAGGGGAATTTTAAGAGTCCCCCTTAACATTTCTTGCAGAGCTGGTTTGGAGGTCACATATTCTTTCAGTTCTTGCCTGTCTTGGAAGCTCTTTATCTCTCCTTCCATTTTGAATGAGAGCCTTGCTGGATAAAGTATTCTTGCTTGCATGTTCTTCTCATTGAGGACCCTGAATATATCCTGCCAGCCCTTTCTGGCTGCCAGGTCGCTGTGGAGAGGTCTACTGTTACCCTAATGCTCCTCCCCATAAAGGTCAGGATTTTCTTGTCTCTTGCTGCTTTAAGGATCTTTTCTTTATCTTTGGAATTTGCAAGCTTCACTATTAAATGTCGAGGTGTTGGGGGTTTCAATTGATTTTAGGGGGGGATCTCTCTATTTCCTGGTTCTGAATGCCTGTTTCCCTTCCCAGATTAGGAATGTTTTCAGCTATGATTTGTTCA
The DNA here is from genome assembly GCF_003254725.2 of Canis lupus dingo. Classification (NCBI taxonomy): domain Eukaryota; kingdom Metazoa; phylum Chordata; class Mammalia; order Carnivora; family Canidae; genus Canis; species Canis lupus. Next base: position 30,402 of record NC_064243.1, on the reverse strand, counting down.
AATACTTATTCTGGCCCTCTGTCCATTTCGGCGCCCTCGGGAACCCCAATTACACGTAGGTTTTTCTTCCTTAGGCTGTCGTTTATTTCCCTTAATCATTATTTTCCCTTAATCTGTCTTCCTGTTCTTTTAATTTAACTCTTTTTTCCTCAGTTTCTCTCTTTGCCATCAACTTGTCTTCTATGTCATTCACTCGTTCTTCCACCTCGTTATCCCTCGTCGTTAGGAGTTCTACTTTGGATTGCATCTCATTCAATTGATTTTTAATTTCGGCCTGATTGGATCTAAATTCTGCAGTCATGAAGTCTGTTGAGTCGTTTATGCCTATTTCTAGAGCCACCAGTAGCTGTATAATAGTGCTTCTGAATTGGCTTTCTGACATTGAATTATAATCCAGATTTTGTAACTCTGTGGGAGAGAAAACTGTTTCTGATTCTTTCTTTTGAGGTGAGGTTTTCCTTCTAGTCATTTTCCTGAGTGCCGAGTGGCCATATACAAATTGAATTGGCAAAAGGAGAAAAAGAGGGGAGAGAAAGAAGGAAAGAAAAGAGAAAAAGGAAAAAGAATAAAGGAACTAAGAAGGAAAAAAGATAATAAAAAGAGAAAAAAAGAAAGAAAATGGGGAAAAGGATGGGGGAAGCAATCAGAAATAAAAAAAAACATGGGGGAGTATCTTCTGATTCTGTATACTTTAAGTCCCTTGACTTCCCCTGGAACTTGTCCGTCTAGCTGGTCTTCTGGGGGAGGGGCCTGTTGTGCTGATTTTCAGGTTTTAGCACTTGGGGGAGCCGCTCTGTCCCCTGCCTGGTGCAGGGCTCAGTGCGGTTAGTTTACCCCGTGAGGCCCCAGGAGGAACAACCCTAGTGGCAGCGGCCAGCTCTGGAAACCTGTATTCAGCCCCCGCAGTAACTCGGGAGCAGTCCATCTGCAGGGCCTGGAGGCTCTTGGGCGGGTCCGCTGATCTGCTCAGCTCTGGGCAGGAGCGTCTTTGCTATCCTGGGCCCTCCGTGCCTCTGCCTGTCCCAGCAGAGGCCAAATCCTGGGCTGTGTCCCGGCGCCCTGTGCTGCGGGGCCTGCACGTTTGGATTCTCGCTCCCGGCCGCACAGCCGCCTCACTGCGGAGCCACCGCCCGAGCCCCTCCGAGTTGCTCCCGGAGCTGCGCAGCCCCCTCCACACGGCGCCTCTTCCTCTGCAGGAGTCGCTACCGCCAATGTGCTCCTGGGGCTGGGCAAACCCCTCCATGCAGAGCCGCCGCCGGAGCCCTCAGTGCTCCTCCCTGGTCAATGCATGTGCCCTGCAGCCCTTAGGGAGCTCGGTGCACTCTCCTGGGAGTGCAGGTCTCTGTTAGTGTCCCAGGGAGCCCTAGGGCATCCCCGCCCTCCTGGGGTTCTTCTCTGACTCCTTGAAGGCGCCATTCCCCCCTGGAAGATTGTGCAGCTCCTCCTTCTCCCAGGACAGAGCTCTTCTGTCCTGTGGGCACTCGCCCCGGCCTTAGCTGGGATCCTCGCTGGGCCCCTCACACTTGGATGCCTTTTGTTTCTTTATTTCTTTTTCCCGTCTTCCTACCTTGATAGAATCATGAACTTTTCTCACTGTATCATTCGATCTGGGCTCTGTTTAAATCTCAGGCCAAATTCGTAGATTTTCAGGATGATTTGAAGGTTATCTAGGTAATTTCGTGGGGACAGGTGATTTGGGGACCCTACACTTCCGCCATCTTGCCCCTCCTCCTGTATGTTGCCTTTTAGCTTTGGTTGTTTCCTTCACTTGCGGAAGCTTTTTCTATTTGATGAAGTCCCAATAGTAATTTTGCTTTTGTTTCCCTCACCTCAGAGGCATATCTAGAAAGAAGATCCAATAGCCAATGTTAAAGACGTTGCTGCCTATCGTTTCTTCTTTGTGTGGTTTCAGGTCTCACATTTAGGTCTTTCATCCATTTTGAATTTACTTTTTATATATATGGTGTAAGAAAGTGGTCCAGTTTCATTCTTCTGCATGTGGCTGCCTGGTTTTCCCAACACCATTTGTTCTTATCCTGGGATCAGGGTTAGGGTTTGTTGAAGAGACTGTCTTTGTGCCTTTGGATATTCCTTCCTGCCTTGTTGTCGATTAATGCATCATAGAGTTACAGGTTTGTATCTTGTTTCAGATTTCCATTCTGTTCTATTGATCTAAGCATCTCTTATTGGGAGATTCTTGATTGCTAATTCAATTTCTCTGCTGGTTATATGTCGGTTCAAGTTTCTTATTTCTTCCTTTATCATTTTTGCTATGTTATATATTTCCAGGAATTGATCTATTTCTTCCAGGTTCTTGGTTGCTGGCATATAATTTTTCTTAATGTTCTCTTATAATTGTTTGTATTTCTGTAGTGTTGGTTGTTATTTCTCTTTTCTCATTTGTGATTTTATTTGGGTCCTATCTCATCTTTTTATCTTTTTTCTTTTTTAAAGATTTTATTTATGTATTCATGAGAAACACAGAGAGGCAGAGGTATAGGCAGAGGGAAAATGAGGCTCAATGCAGGGAGCCTGATGTGTGATGTGATCCCCCATGACACTGGGATCATGACCTGAGCCAAAGCAGATGCTCAACCACTGAGGCACCCAGGTGCCTTGCTGATTCAATTCCTTTGCTACTTATGGGTCTGTTCACATTTTCTATTTCTTCCTATTTCAGCTTTGCTTGTTTGCACATTTCTAGGGATTTGTCCATTTCTTCCAGGTCTCCCAGTTTGTTAGCGTATAATTTCATAGTATTCCCTTATAATTGTCTAATTTTTCTGGTGTTGATTGTGATCTCTCTTCTCTCATTTGTGATTTTATTCATTTAGGTCTTTTCTCTTTTCTCATTGATAAGACTGGCTATGGCTTGATCCATTTTATTAATTATTTTGAAGAACCAGCTCTTAGTTTCGTTATTCCATTCTACTGTTTTGTTGTTTCTATATTGTTTATTTCTGCTCTCATCTTTATTTTTCCCTTCTTCTGTAGGCTTTAGGCTTTGTTTGCTATTCCTTTTCCAGCTCCTTTAGGTGTAGCGTTAGGTTGTGTATTGGAGACTTCTTGTTTCTTGAGGTAGGCCTGTATTGCTATGTACTTCCCTCTTAGGACTGCCTTTGCTACATCCCAGAGGTTTGGAGAAACATGTTTTCATTTTCATTTGTTTTAAATTTCCTCTTTAATTTCCTGGTTGCTCCATTCATTCTCTAGTAGGATGTTCATAATCTCCAAGTATTTTTGGTCTGTCCAATTTTTTTTTCTTACTGTCGACTTTCGAGTTTCATAGCGTCGTGTTCTGAAAATGTACAGCATGTGATATCAACCTTCTTGTACCTGTTGTACCTGTTGAGGGTTGATTTGTGGGCCATGATATGATCTGTTCTGGAGAATGTCCCATGTGCACTTGAAAGAAATGTGTATTCTGCTTTAGGAGGAAATATTCAGACTATATCTTTTGAGTCCCTGTGGTCCAGTGTGTCAAGGCTATTGTTCACCTGTTGATTTTCTGCATAGACAATTGGTCCATTTCCATAAGTGGGTGTTAAAATCCCCTGTCATTGTATTATTATCAGTGAGTTCCTGTACGTTTGTTGTTAATTGGTTTTTATATTTAGGTACTTCCCATGTTGGCAGTATAAATATTTAGTTGTTGGATCTTTTTTTTAAATAAATTTATTTTTTATTGGTGTTGAATTGACCAACATACTGAATAACACCCAGTGCTCATCCCATCAAGTGTCCCCCTCAGTGCCCATCACCCATTCACCCCACTTCCTGCCCTCCTCCCCTTCTAGCACCCCTAGTTCATTTCCCAGAGTTAGGAGTCTTTATGTTCTGTCTCCCTTTCTGATATTTCCTACACAATTCTTCTCCATTCCCTTGTATTCCCTTTCACTATTATTTATATTCTCCAAATGAATGAGAATATACACTGTTTATCCTTCTCCGATTCACTTACTTCACTCAGCATAATACCTTCCAGTTCCATCCATGTTGAATTAAATGGTGGGTATCTGTCATTTCTAATGGCTGAGTAATATTCCATTGTATACATAAACCACATCTTCTTTATCCATTCAACTTTCTTTTTAAAATTTTTTTTATTTATGATAGGCACGCAGTGAGAGAGAGAGAGAGAGAGGCAGAGACACAGGCAGAGGGAGAAGCAGGCTCCATGCACCTGGGAGCCCGACGTGGGATTCGATCCCGGGTCTCCAGGATCGCGCCCTGGGCCAAAGGCAGGCGCCAAAGCACTGCGCCACCCAGGGATCCCTCCATTCAACTTTCGATGGTACACTGAGGCTCCTTCCACAGTTTGGCTATTGTGGACATTCCTAATATAAACATCGAGGTGCAGGTGTCCCGGCGTTTCATTGCATCTGAATCTTTGGGGTAAATCCCCAACAGTGCAATTTCTGGGTCGTTGTGCAGGTCTATTTTTATCTCATTGAGGAACCTCCACAGAGTTTTCCAGAGTGGCTGCACCAGTTCACATTCCCACCAACAGTGGTTTCTATATTTAGGTACTCCCATGTTGGCAGCATAAATATTTTGTTGTTTGATCATGATAGAGAGTCTTTTTAATTATGAAATAATGCCCTTCTTCATCTCTTCTTACAGTATTTGTTCTTTCTTTTTTGAAATTTAAAATATTTATTTATTTATTCATGAGAATTACACAGAGAAGCAGAGGAAGGAACATAGCAGAGTGAGAGGCAGGCTCCCCAAAGGGAGGCTGATGTGGGACTCGATCCTGAGATCCCAGAATCACACCCTGAGCCAATTGCAGATGCTCAACCACTGAGCCACCATGTGTCCCCCAGGGTTTGGTTTCAAATCTCATTTGTCTGATATAAGTATGGGTCCTCCAGCTTTCTTTTGATATCCATTAGCATCATAGATGATTTTCCATCCCCTGACTTTCAATCTGTCGGTGTCTATGGGTCTAAGGTGAGCATCTTGTAGGCAGCGTACAGATGGATGTTGTTTTTTTAATAATAATTTTATTTATGATAGTGTGAGAGAGAGAGAGAGAGAGAGAGGTAGAAAATTAGGCAGAGATAGAAACAGGCTCCCCACCAGGAGCCCAATATGGGACTCGATCCAAGACTCCAGGATCACACCCTGATTCTAAGGCAGAGGCTCAACCCCTGAGCCACCCAGACATCCTGGATCCTATTTTTTAAGCCACTCTGATATGCTGTATCTTTTTCTTGGAGCATTTAGTCTATCAGCATTCAGAGTGATTATTCAAAGATATGAACTTTGTGCATTTGTGTTACCAGAAGTGTTGGTGTTTCTGGTGACGTTCTCTGAGCCTTTCTTGTCTTTGTTGCTTTTGGTCTCTTTTTTTCCCCCACTAGAAGAGTCCCTCTTAAAATTCCTTACTGGACTGGTTAAGTGGTCATGAACTCCTTTATATGTTGCCTGTCTGGGAAAATCTTTCTTCTCTCCTTCTCTCCTGTATGACACCCTTGCTGAAGAAAGAATTCATACAAATTGGACTCCAATAAAAAGAAATTTAAAAACATAAAATAAATTCTTGCTAATATGATTGAGGGAAATGGCATTTAGGATGAAAACCAGAAGCAGAAAGAGAGGAGGACAGATTTCACCCTCCGTAGCCTTCACAGGGACCTGGTGTCCTTTCCTAGGAGGGCCCCCCCTCCGGAGGATTCTTCCTGCCCCTCTGCCCTCCTTGTTTGAACACAGCAAACACATCTCCGTGCCTCCAACACCTCTGCAGTCATGGCTTATAGCGTTTTCCAAATATCCTATTGGGGACCACAGCGTAGTGTATGTAACCATCTGGCTGCTGTTTGACAACATTGGGGGGATTCTGACTTTTGTTGGTTTTGAGCTGCATGTGTGTGTCTATCACATGCAGCTATCCCATGCAGCTATCAGATCCTCTGGCTGGGTCACCCAAAACCCTGAAATGGTTGGCAGAACATCATTTCTGGTGCTGGCGCTGGGTGGCTAGCAGGGCTCTCCTGGCCACGCCGGGGCTCACTCGTGCAGGAACTTTCAGCTGGAGGGTCATCAGAGCTGGAAGTTCCGGCTCGGCCACATTCCCATGTCCAGCAGTGGGTCCGGCCTCTCCTGAAAGGCACGTGGGGACGTCAGCTGTGTGTGCCTGGTGGCACCCCTGCAGGGGCTGGTTGGGGCCTAGGTGGTGCCCCCTCCTCCTTTCTGGGGTCTCTCCACGAGCCCGTGCACATAGTTCTGGGAGACACAGAAATGGGCTGGCTCTGCATTTTCACACCACAACACTTTATTGACTTCCTACAGCAAACGGGCTCAGAGCCATGAGTGCGTGCCTTCCCCTGGGGAAGGAGACCTTTCTGTCCTTTAAGGGGGGGCAAGAATCACACGGGGTGGGGGGGCGGGTGCTGGAGTCCCCCACCTGGGAGCATGTGTGGACTCTGGGTGGGGGCGAGTGTCCTGAGGTTTCAGCCTGATTGACGGTTCTGAGGACAGCAGAGCTGACCTGGACCTGCAGCTCATGGGCTCCTGCACTGGGTCCCCACAGGGCAGCTGGACCCCGGCCTCGGGCTCTCTGGGGCCGCAGCACCTGGAGGAGCCTGCCTCCTGGTGTGGGTGCGGGTGGGCCCCACCGGCTTACCCCTTCTCTCCCCACACTGGGGTGTCCTGGGATCCCCAGGGCTGCCCTAGATCAGCGACCTGTATCTGTGGGGCACACCCAGGGCCCAGGAGGCCACATCCAGCTGTGAGAAGGCTTGCTCAGCCCGGGGCCAGAATCCAGGGCTGGCCAGGGCCATGGGGGCCTGATTCCATTAGTCTTTGAGTTGGGACTGGTGGGGGCTCAAATCAACCCAGCACCCAAAGAGCCTGGGCCCAAGTCAGCCCAGGTCCCTCTGGGTTAGGGGCTGGTGTCCTGTGCAGGTTGTGCTGCCCTCCAGGAGGAAGAGTGGGAGGAGGCAGGGCACAGTGCTTCCTCTGCTCCACCCACCTGCACCCACCCTGTCATGGGCTCCATGTCTTTCCTCCTCGCGGGCTCCCTGTCTTTCCTCCTCCCTGCAACCCCTGGATGCTCTATGGGACACCGGGCTTCTGATGGTAACAGGCTGTCCAGAGAACCACAGGGAGGCTGAGCATGTCCCACAGGGGACAGCTGCATGCACTGGGTCCTTGCTGGGGGGCGATGGTGTGTGAGTGGATGGTGTGGGGGCAGGGGTGTGATGGTGGTGGATTGAGGGGGATGGTGTAGGGGGGATGGTGTTGGGGTATAGTGTGGGTGGGGTTGGTGTGGGGGTGTGAGCGGAATGTTGTAGGGGGGATGCCATGAGGGATAATGATGTAGGGGGATAGTGTGTGGGTGGGGAATGAGGGGGATGGCGTGGGGGGCCTGTGGACACAGGGCATCCCCTTTCTCTAAGATGCACACCGAGACATCCTAGATAAAGGCGACCACAGTCTGGGGTTTGTTGTGACACCTGCCCCAGGGGCCCCGTGTGGTCAGTGCAGGGCCCTGGCTGGACCAGGCGCATTATCTGGGTGTCATCATACTATGTATGTTTACAAATTGCAAATTGTCTCAAATTAAATGCATAGAATTTAGAAATATATAAAGCACCGAGGGTGGGTGTCACCCTGACCCTTCCGACCCTCATCGGATCGATGTGTGTCCTCCTCCAGTCACAGCCATGCAACCTGCACCCAGGTTCCCTTAATGCCCCCCATGGCCCCCACCCAGGCACCTGGTTTTCAGGGTGCCGTCCATCACCCCTTTGGGGTTCAGCTCACATGGCAACCCCTGGAGGCCCCATCCTAGTGGCCTCCTCATCCCTGAGACACCGGGGGTGGGGGCACGGAGGTCATCCCCAGCACCCTACCATGCCGCTGTGTTTTGTTGGCTGCTGTTCTTCCCCCGGCCTCAGAAGCCCCATGTTCCCTACCCAGATGCCACCAGTCCTCCCCCGGGTCCCAATTCCCCCTGGCCCCTCAGCCTCACCCTACCCCGTAGTAATCCCAAAACATGATGTGACTGCTGAACGTCATGTTGATGTCCAGGTCCACCTGCTTGATGTCCCTGGAGGAGACCAGGGCCTCTTACTTCATTTCCTGCGGGAATACCAGGGTGGAGGAGCCAGCGTCAGGGACTCAGACCCCGACATGTCACCAGGTGCCATCCTGGGCAGGGAGCCCAGGGGCCACCATGGGAGTGTGTCCTGCCTGAATCCTCCTTCCTTCCCCTGGGAGGCCGGGGATGGCAGGAGTGCCCAGCGTGCCCATGGACCTGTGTGAGGGCCTGTGCCCAGCTGTTGTGGGCGGGGAGGTGACTGAGGGTCAGCCTGGGTGGGAGGGGACAGGGGGTCAGTCTAGGTGGGAAGGGGACATGGGGTGTTGTGCACAAGATGGCGAATCCGAGAAACCACTAAGGAACCGACTGATGCAAACAAACAAGGGTTGTTTTACAAACTCGAGCATGGGTCCAAGTATACCCCACAGAGTGGAACAGGGACTTGGACCCCGAGGACGGTTTTAGCTTAGTTTTAAGGGCTGGTCTCGGGGACCTCCAGAAGGGCTGGAACAATTCCTCAAGTTCTGTTCACATTTTGATATGGGGCCTTCAGGGGATTGAGCTCTCTTCTCATTCTAATAGGGGCTTCCAGCTCTTGGCTTTGGCTCAGTTTTTATACTATTGTGGGGCATTCTAGGACATTAAGCTGTAAATTTTTGTTTTTTTCCTGTAACTGAAGTAATGTAAATTTCAGCTCTTCTTCACAGGGGACTGGGATTGCTGGACGTGTGAAAATGCTGAACTTAAAGTGGAATGGCCGTAATGTTCTCGGCCTCCACGCGTACCGTCCCATACTTTTTAGCTCCTGCTGCCCTCCCCGGAGCTCCTAAGAGAGCAATTGCAAATGACCTCAGCGTGGCAGCCTGTGTTGGGGGACAAGCCCAGGGATTTGGGATCAGGAAGACCTGGAGATCGGCGTATTGGCTATGCAGCGAGATTCAATGCTGCAGACTCTTATTCCCTAAGGCTATCTTGACAACTGACTTTGTACATAGAAAAGTTCTCCTTTGCCTTTAAAAGATGAGGAGCAAGTCAAAGCGTTTTTTCTCTGCACATCAGATTGCTCAGATTCCAATCTGAGATGTATTGACTGTTAATATGGATAATGTACTATCCGTAGTAGTATTGTTAAAATATTCTGACACTAGTAATTCAGAGGGATGAGGCTTTCTCAAGTATTTCTTCACAGCTCACTCATCAGAAAATGCATCTTTATGGATTTGGAAATAACTGAGAGACATTATTACCAATGGTCCTATTATTATGTGAAGGATTCTTCCCTGAGATTCTTCCCCTGTTTCAACTGACACTGAAACACTGTGAACTCTTTGGAAGACAAATGTCAAGGAGATAAATGTTATGCCTTGCGAATTTTAAATGCACTTGCAATATGGTGTCTATTATAATAGAAGTATTTTTATCTGATTTTTGCTATTTATTATGCTTTCCTGCTTTTCAGGTTGAGGAGGCATTGTACGTGTTCATAAGTGTTTTCTTTCCTTCTGATATAAAATTTTTACTTTGTTCCCAATGAAGGAACTCTTTAAGAATAAGGCAAAAGTTAATTCAACTATTCTTGAAATGTCTTCACACTGGAGCCTGATTTATTTAACTCAATTTTCAATATAAATCTTATTTATTAGGAAAAAAACAAAGATTTATAGGGAAATTGAGAAGATAGTACAGAGAATTCTCATGCACTTGCACTCAATTTTTCCAATTATTGATATCTTATAATAGTACGGTTCAAATATTAGCTAATGAATCAATATTAAAATATTTGCATTAACCAAGGACAATGCTTTATTCAGATTTCCATAGTTTTTGCTAAGTTACCATTCCTCATATCACACTCCATTTGTCCTCATGTGTTCTTAGGCTCCTCTGGATTGTGACAGTCTTTCAGCCTTTCCTTGTTGTCGTTTACCTGGAATGCTTTGACAAGTAGAGTATTTTGTAAAATTTCCCTCAGTTGGGACATGTCTGTTCTTTATCTCAAGATTGAACTGTTTTTGTGGATTATATACAGAGATATACTGCTATTTTTATTATATTAAGATAGATACTATCAACACAATTTATCAGTCTTGGTATCGATCTGATCATCTTGCTGAGGTAGTGTTTGTCAGCTTTCTCCATAGTAAAGTGATTCTTTATTGTTGTTATTATTATTATTATCATTATTTTTTAAAGTTTTTCATAATATATTTTGTAGAAGGAAGTTACTATGTGTATTGCACACGTAAGAGTGGGAAGCTATGCTCATGAACTTGAGGGTGGAATGTCTGCACAAATTGTTTGAAATTCTTCTACATGGGAGATTTCTCTTCATTCTGGGTTTGTTTGTGTCTTTTTCAAAGACGTTATTTAATTAATTGAGAGAGAGAGGAGAGAAAAACCATGAGCGAGAGGGGCAGAGGGAGAGGGAGAAGCTGGTTCCCTGCTGAACAGGGAGCCTGACTTGGGACCTCTGAGCCTAAGGCAGAAGCTTAACTGACTGAGCCACCCAGGTGCCACTTTTTCTTCCTTCTTTTTTTTTTTCTTAGTAATAAATTTATTTTTTTTGTGTTCAATTTGCCCACAACAGAATAACACCCAGTGCTCATCCCGTCAAGTGCCCCCCTCAGTGCCCATCACCCATTCACCCCCACCCCAGCCCTCCTCCCCTACCATCACCCCTAGTTCGCTTCCCAGAGTTAGGAGTCTTTATGTTCTGTCTCCCTTTCTGATATTTCCCACACATTCCTTTTCCCTTCCCTTATATTCCCTTTCACTATTATTTATATTCCCCAAGTGAATGAGAACATACAATGTTTGTCCTTCTCCGATTGAGTTACTTCACTCAGCATAATACCTTCCAGTTACATCCACCTTGAAGCAAATGGTGGGTATTTGTCATTTATAATGGCTGATCAAGGCCCACCTTTTCTCTCTCTTCATCTTCTGAGTCTCCTATGATATGAATGTTATTGCTTTAATAAGTGGCTGAGTTCCCAAGTCTGCCTCTGTGGTCCATAACCATCCTTGTTTTCAAGGCTTCCACTTGGGACTGCATCTCAGTTATAGCATTTTTAACGTTGGCTTGACTAGATTTTAGTTCTTTTATTTCTACAGTAAGGGATTCTCTAGTTTTCTTCTGTGCTCTTTTTCCAGCCCAGCTGCTATCTTTATAATCATTGTTTTAAACTGTATTTAGACATCATATATGTGAATGGATGAACTTCCTGGCAGTGAGTACTACCTCATGTTATTTTATGAAGGTGAAGTTCTCCATCTCATTATTTTTTCCAAAAAAGAAAAAGGAAGAAAAAGAAAAACCAAGAAAAACAATAAAAACTGCCCTCCTAAAAGAACACCAGGTTATTTTGGCCTGCTTGTTAAAAGATTCTAAATCCCAAAATAAGAAACACAATTAAAGTACCATGAAACTAAAAATAAGAAATATATAAAGTACATACATAAAAATTAAAATAAGGCAATTTATAAAATAGAATCAAAGAAAATACATGAAAATAAAGCACAAAGTACAAAGGAAGCTAGACCCTACTTTCCAGGCAGAGCTGAAGCTCTGCAGCCTCTGTGGTCCAACAACTTGGTGGCAGCAAGTGGTCTGTGCGGGATCAGGGAATGGGCCATGGCGCATGACCCCTCTGCGGGGTCAGATGTGGGGAGGGCTTCAGCACCTCTGGCCTCCAGCGGGTGGCGCTGTGCTGCTCCCTGAGACTCGGCGCTGATGGGAGGGATGCGGGTGGGGACGCTGGGTCCTCTAGCTCTGGGGCTGAGCATCCCGCCCCCCAGTCTGCAGGCCCACCAAAGAAGAGCCGCCAAGCCCCTGGGTCTCTGCTGCTTCTCTCAGAACCCTGCTTTCACTCTGCCCTCGTCCGAATTTCTTTTGGTTTTGTTTTTTATCTCAGACTGTTGTGCCCAAGATTGGGAATCTGAGAAACCACCTAGAAGCCGACATGAATGCAAACACACGAGGGTTTATTTACAAGATCGAGCTAGTGTCCAAGTATACCCGACACAGCAGAGCAGGGACTTGGACCCCGAGGTGGGTTTTTGCTTAGTTTTAAGGGCTAGTCTTGGGGACCTCCAGAAGGGCTGGAGCAATTCCTCAAGTTCTGTTTACATTTTGATATGGGGCCTACAAGGGTATTGAGCTCTGTTCTCATTCTAATAGGGCCTTCCTGTCCTTGTCCTTGGCTCAGTTTTGATTCTATTGTGGTGCTTTCTAGGACATTAAACTGTAAACAGCAAAGGTTCCACACCTGGAAGGGGGACGTGACACTGTCCCTATATGCTGAAGATGCGGTGCTAGAAGCAGGAAACCCGAGAGCCTCCACCAAAACCTGGTAGAACTAAGGAGTGAGTTCAGTAAAGTCAGGGGACACAAACTGACCCTACAGAGCAGTGTAGCCTTGCTGTGTCCTGACAATGAGCACTCAGGAAGGAAATGAAGGACGTGACTCCCTTCTCAGGATCATCAAGGAGAATTAATAATGAGACTGAACCAAAGGAGCACAAGACTTGTGCACTGAGCCATACCAGGCTCTGGGAGGCCGTCCTGGGCTCGTGGGGTGGGAGCCTCATCTTGTGAAAATGTCCGCAGTTCCTGAATCCACCCTCAGATTCAATGTCATTCCTATCAAAATCATGGTGGCAGATCTTCGAAATAGGAAAAAAAAAAAACCCATAACATCCATCCGCCCCCACAAATGACCCCGGACAGCAAATCAGTATTGGAGAAGCAGGAGAGACCGGGACGCAGCACTTTCCTATTTCAAATGATGTCACAGAGACACAGGATAAAGCAGTGTGGTTCTCGGGCCCCTGGCTGGCTCCGTTGGTTAAGCATCCTGACTCCTGACCTCACCTCCGGTCCTGATCTAAGGGGTCGTGAGTTCTAGCCCTGGGCTGGGCCATGGACGAGGCATGGGGCCTATTTAGACAAACCACACCCACGGTGGGTGGTCTCGGTATAAGCTGAATGAGCAAAACTGAGAGTCTAGAAGGAAATGTGCTCTGATACAAATGATTTTTTAATTTAATTAAATTAATTAATTAATGTATAGTGTATTATACTTTCAGAGGAAGAATTCAGGGATTCACCAGTTGGAGATAACAGCAGTGCATGTGACATCACGTGCCCTCCTTCATGCCGGTCCCCTGTTATCCCCAACCTCCAGCGGCCCTCAGTTTGTTTCCTATCATTAAGAGTCTGTATTTCCTGCATCTGTTTTTATCATATTTGTTTTTCCTTCCCTTTACAGTTGTTATCTGCTTTGCTTCTTTAATTCCACCTATGAATGACACCACACGGTCATTCTCTTTCCCGACTGATTTATTTCACTTAACATGATCCCTCTAGTTCTATCCACGTCATTGCAAATAGCAAGATTTCCTTCTCTTTGATATCTGAATACCATTCCTCTCTCTATGACCGTCATCTATCTCCCGTCCTCTTTATCCATCATCTGCCTGAGGGCACCAAGCCTCCTCCCACAGTGTGGCTACTGTGGACCCGGCTGCTGTGGAAATTGGGGGCAGTTGTCTCGAGTCTCACTGCATCTGTATCTTCGGAGTGAGCTCCAGGCATTCACCTGCTGGTCGCAGGGCGGCTCTATTTGTAACTTCCTGAGGAGCCTCCACACTGTCCAGGGCGGCTGCACTAGCCCGCAGTCCCAGCCCACAGTGGAAGAGGGTTGAGTGAGTTTTGCAGGACGTGGTAAAAGTCTGGTCCACATTTCATTTCGTGTCCTGTGGGCTCCAATTCCTTGTCCTTAAGTATTTCTGGGGAAACCGGGTGTTGGGCTCCATTTCAGTGAGATGTTTCTGAAGCTAACAGGCCACAGCTGGAGCCTGGATGAGGCAGGTGTGGCCTCTGGAGCACCCGACTCCTCCTGCATGGCCTCCTACAGTGCCTGAGCGTCCCGCAGGGGGCACCCGAGCCCAGGCCCCACCCAGGGGTGCGCATGCGCAGTAGGCCTCCTCTGCCTTCACTAACAGGAGCCAGCCTGTGTTGGGGAGGCCTGAGGAGGACATGGGGACGTGTCCACGCTGATGAATCCCAGCCTCCTCAGGACCTTGGAAGTCTCAGGGGGAAATTGGGCCGCGTTCATGCTGACAGGATCCCTTGTCTCCTCAGGACCAGCAGTGAGGTTCAGGAAGATGTGGGCCCGCATCCACACTGCCAGGAGCCCTGGGCCGCCTCAGGTCCTGCGGGGAGGCTTCAGGAAATTGTGGGCCCGCATCTACGCTGACAGGAGCCCCTGAGCTGCCTCAGGACCCGTGGGGACACTTCAGGAAGATGTGGCACCGCTTCCACTCTGGCAGGAGCTCCCGGCCCCCTCAGGACATAAGTTGAGGCTTCTGGAAGCTGGGTGCCGCATTCACGGTGACAGGACCCCCATCCTCCTCAGGACCTGCACTTTGGCTTTGGGACGTATGGGGATGTGTCTATGCTGACAGGAGCCCACAGCCTCCTCAGGACTTCGCGGTGAGTTTTCTGGGGGACGTGGGGCCATGCCCAAGCTGACAGGAGCCCCCGGCCTCCTGAGGACCTGCTGTGAGGGTTCCAGAGGATGTGAGGCATAGTCCACAGTGATAGGAGACCCGGTGTCCTCAGGACCTGCTGACTATGACTCAGGAACATGTGGGGCCACGTCCGCACTCACATGAGCCTGGATTATTCAGGACCCCGTGGAGGACTCTGGAGGCGCCATTGGGGGCCACGTCCACATCAGAAGGGACTACTCACAACCATAGGGTAAGTGAATGTGTAGAATAAATGGTAGGGTCAGGGGAGCGGAGGCAGTTGGTGGTTAGGCTTAGGTTAGATGTTAGGAGTTATGATTATGCTTATGGTTACGGATTAGAGGTTAGGTGAGGCATAAGTGTAAGGGTCAGTAGTTAAGAGTTAGGATGGGGGTTAGGGTTAGGGACAGGATTTAGAGTTAGGGTTAGGGTTTAGGCTCTAGGGATTAGGGCAGGAGGTTTGGAGTTGGGGATAGGGTTATGGTTAGAGTTAGGGTTGGGCTTAGGTTTGCATTTAGGGTTAGGGGTTAGGGTGTGAGTTAGGGTTAGGGTTAAGGGTTAGGGGTTAGAGTTAAAGAAGGGCTAGGTTTAGGGTTAGGGCGAGGGTTAGGGTTAGGATAGGGATTAGGGCTAGGGTTAGGGTTAGTGTTTGGTTAGGGGTTAGGTTTAGGATCAGGTCAGGGTACGGATTTGAAAAGGGTAAGAGATACGGTTAGGGAGTGGGTTAGGGGTTAGTTTTAGGGTACGGGTTAGGGTACAGTTTGGGGTATGGGATAGGATTCGTATTAGAGGGTTAGGGTTAGGGTACTGGTTAAGGTTAGGAATAGTATTTGAGTACATTAAGTTAAGGTTAGGGTTAGAGGGTAGGTTAGGGTTAAATTTAAGGTAGGGGTCAGGCTTAAGGGTTTAGAATAGGTTTAGGAGTTAGGGTGAGGGTTGGCAGGAAGGTTCAGTGAATGTGTTTCGGTCTTGGGGTTTGTGTTTGGTTTTCCATTAGTGATGGGTCTTGTTTAAGGGTTAGGTTAACATTAGGATTAAGTGTAGGGTTAGGGTTATGTCTGTGTATGGTTAGAGTTTGGGTCTTGGTATGTGCCTGCACTGGGACTCCTAGCATCTTGGGCAGTTTAGTTTTATGCACTCTATTTAGGTTTTGGTTTCAAAGATAGCCTGACTCCAGCAAGTCAGTGGCCTCCCCAGAGAATCAAAATCCAGGCTTCTGCTGGGGTCAGAATAGACATGGCAGGCTTCTCCCAAGCTGAGCTAAGGAGGGGATTTGTGCCTCTAAATACTCTTTATTTGGATTTTCAGTTGCCTTTCTGATTTTATCTCTTGTGTGCACATGTTTCATCAATCCTACCAATTATCATTTTAAAGTTTTACTTGAATTCCTGTTTGTAAACACAGTATGATATAGTTTCAGGTTTACCACATAGTGATTCAATCCTTGGATACAACGCCTGGTACTGGTCACAGGTGCCCTCCAGTATCCCCATCCCCTGATTCCCCATTCCCCCACCTTCCTTTGGTGTTGATTAGCTTATTCTCTGTGGTTAAGAGTGTGTATCTTGGTTTGCTTCTCTCATCCCCCCTCTGCCCCTTTGCCAGTTTGTTTGTTTTTTAAAATTCACATGTGAATGCCATTGTATGGTATTTGGTATCTGTCTTTCTCTGACTGACTGAGTTCATTTAGCATAAGTCCTTTCCACTTCTCCCACGTCATTTTAAATGGCTTCATTTCATTCCTTCTGATGACCCAGTGATGTCACAGTGTGTATATTTAGCACATCGTCTCTGCCCATTCTTCTGTCGATGGACATCTGGGCTGTATCCACTGATTGGCTTTTGTTGATAACACTGCTAGAAACACTGGGCTGCGTGTCCCTCTTCCAATCTACTAAACTACTTTTGTATCCTCGTGGTAAATACCTAGCTGTGCAATTTTGGAATCGTAGGGTAGCTCTATTTTTAACTTCTTTTTATTTTATTTTTATTTATGATAGTCACAGAGAGAGAGGCAGAGACGCAGGCAGAGGGAGAAGCTGGCTCCATGCACCAGGAGTCCGACGTGCGATTCGAACCTGGGTGTCCAGGATTGTGCATGGGCCAAAGGCAGGTGCCAAACAACTGTGCCACCCAGGGATCCCCGATTTTTAACTTGTCGAGGACCCTCCACACTGTTTTCCACAGTGGCTGCACCTGTTCGCATGCACACCAGGAGTGTAACAGGGCTCCCTCTTCTGCATAGCCTCACCAACACCTGTTGTTTCTTGTGTTGTTAATTTTAGCCATTCTGACGGCTGTCAGGTGACATCTCATTGTGGTTTGCATTTCCCTGATGATGGGTGACGCTGAGTGTCTCTCCGTGTGTCTGGTGGCCATCTGGATGTCTTGTCAGAGACAAAGTCCATTCATCTCTTCTGCCCATCTGTAGTTGGATAATTTGTATTTAGGATGCTGAGATTTATATTTGCTTTATGTATTTTGCATACTAACTGTTTATTGGATGTGTTGTTTACAAATATCTCCTCTCATTTTGTATGTTGCCTTTTAGCTTTGGTTGTTTCCTTCACTTTGCAGAAGCTTTTAAATTTGATGAAGTCCCAATAGTATTTTTGCTTTTGTTTCCCTCACCTCAGAGGCATATCTAGAAAGAAGATCCAATGGCCAATATCAAAGACGTTGCTGCCTATCTTTTCTTCTTTGTATATGGTTTCAGGTCTCACATTTAGGTCTTTCATCCATTTTGAATTTATTTTTTATATATATGGTGTAAGAAAGTGGTCCAGTTTGATTCTTCTGCATTTGGCTGCCTGGTTTTCCCAACACCATTTGTTCTTATCCTGGGGTCAGTGTTAGGGTTTGTTGAAGAGACTGTCTTTGTGCCATTGGATATTCCTTCCTGCCTTGTTGTCGATTAATGCATCATAGAGTTACAGGTTTGTATCTTGTTTCGGCTTTCCATTCTGTTCTATTGATCTAAGCGTCTCCTGTTGGGAGATTCTTGATTGATGATTCAATTTCTTTGCTGGTTATCTGCCTGTTCAAGTTTTTTATTTCTTCTTTTTCATTTTTGCTATGTTATATATTTCTAGGAATTGATCTATTTCTTCCAGGTTCGAGGTTGCTGGCATATAATTTTTCATAATGTTCTCTTATAATCGTTTGTATTTCTCTAGTGTTGGTTGTTATTTCTCTTTTCCCATTTGTGATTTTATTTGGGTCCTTTCTCATTTTTTATATTTTTTCTTTTTTAAATATTTTATTTATGTATTCATGTGAGACACAGAAAGGCAGAGGTAAAGGCAGAGGGAAAATGAGGCTCCAGCTGGCCCTGATGTTGGACATGATTCCCCAGGACCCCGGGATCATGATCTGAGCGAAAGCAGATGCTCAACCCCTGATTCACCCAGGTACCTTGCTGATTCAATTCCTTTGCTCAATTATGGGTCTGCTTCACATTTTCTATTTCTTCCTATTTCAGATTTGCTCATTAGCACATTTCTAGGGATTTGTCCATTTCTTCCAGATCCCCCAGTTTGTTAGCGTATAATCATTCATAGTATTCCCTTATAATTGTCTAATTTTTCTGGTGTTGATTGTGATCTCTCTTCTCTCATTTGTGATTTTATTTATTAAGTCTTTTCTCTTTTCTCGTTGATAAGGCTGGCTAGGGCTTGATCCATTTTCTTAATTATTTTGAAGAACCATCTCTTTGTTTCATTATTCCATTCTACTGCTTTGTTGTTTCTGTATTGTTTATTTCTGCTCTCACCTTTTTTTCCCCTTCTTCTGTAGTCTTTAGGCTTTTTTTGCTATTCCTTTTCCAGACTCTTTAGGTGTAGTGTTAGGTAGTGTATTGGAGACTTCTTGTTTCTTGAGGTAGGCCTGTATTGCTATTCTACTTCCCCCTTAGGACTGCCTTTTCTACATCCTAGAAGTTTGGAGAAACATGTTTTCATTTTCATTTGTTTTAAATTTCCTCTTTAATTTCCTGGTTGCTCCATTCATTCTCTAGTAGGATGTTCATAATCTTCACGTATTTTTGGTCTGTCCAAATTTTTTCTAACTGTCGACTTCGAGTTTCATAGCGTCGTGGTCGAAAATGTACAGGGTGTGATATCAACCTTCTTGTACCTGTTGTACCTGTTGAGGGCTGATTTGTGGCCCATGATATGATCTGTTCTGGAGAATGTCCCATGTGCACTTGAAAGGAATGTGTATTCTGCTTTAGGTTGAAATGTTCAGACTATATCTGTTGAGTCCCTGTGGTCCAGTGTGTCAAGGCTATTGTTCCCCTGTTGATTTAATGCATAGATGATCGGTCCATTGACGTAAGTGGGTGTTAAAATCCCCTGTCATTGTATTATTATCAGTGAGTTCCTGTATGTTTGTTGTTAATTGGTTTGTATATTTAGGTACTCCCATGTTGGCAGCATAAATATTTATTTGTTGGAACTTTTTTTTAAATAAATTTATTTTTTATTGGTGTTCAATTGACCAACATACAGAATAACACCTAGTGCTCATCCCGTCAAGTGTCCCACTCAGTGGCCGTCACCCATTCACCCTCTCTTCCCGCCCTCCTCCCCTTCCAGCACCCCTAGTTCATTTCCCAGAGTTAGGAGTCTTTATGTTCTGTCTCCCTTTCTGATATTTCCCACACGTTTCTTCTCCATTCCCTTATATTCCCTTTCACTATTATTTATATTCCCCAAATGAATGAGAACATACACTGTTTGTCCTTCTCCGATTGACTTACTGCACTCAGCATAATACCCTCCAGTTCTATCCACGTTGAAGCAAATGGTGGGTATTTGTCTTTTCTAATGGCTGATTAATATTCCATTGTATACATAAACCACATCTTCTTTATCCATTCATGTTTCAATGGACACCAGGCTCCTTCCACAGTTTGGCTATTGTGGACATTCCTGCTATAAACATCGGGGTGCAGGTGACCCGGCGTTTCATTGCATCTGAATCTTTGGGTAAATCCCCACCAGTGCAATTGCTTGATTGTAGGGAAGGTCTAGTTTTTTTCTTTTTTTTTCTTTTTTAAATTTATTTATGATAGCCACACTGAGAGAGAGAGATAGAGAGGGGAGGCAGAGACATAGGCAGAGGGAGAAGCAGACTCCATGCACTGGGAGCCCGACATGGGATTCGATCCCGGGTCTCCAGGATCGCGCCCTGGGCCAAAGACAGGCGCCAAACTGCTGCGCCACCCAGGGATACCTTAGTTCTAATTTCAAGGCATTATGGTCTGAGAATATGCAGGGGACGATCCCAATCATTTGGTATCTATTCAGACCTGATTTGTGACCCAGTATGTGGTCTATTCTGGAGAAAGTTCCATGTGCACTTGAGAAGAATGTGTATTCACTTGAGTTTGGATGTAAAGTTCTGTAGATTTCTGTGAAATCCATCTGCTCCAGTGTATGATTTAAAGCTCTCGTTTCTTTGGAGATGTTTTGCTTAGAAAACCTATAGAGTGTAGAAAGAGCTAGATTGAAGTCACCAAGTGTAAGTGTATTATTATCTAAGTATTTCTTCACTTTGGTTATTAATTGGTTTAAATATTTGGCAACTCCCACATTCAGGGCATATATGTAGAGGATTGTTAAGTCCTCTTGTGGATAGATCCCTTAAGTATGATTTAGTGTCCCTCTTCATCTCTCACTACAGTTCGGGGTAAATTTTAGATTATCTGATATAAGGATGGCTACCCCTGCTTTCTTTTGAGGACCATTTGAATGGTAAATGGTTCTCCAACATTTCATTTTCAGGTTGTAGGTGTCCTTCTGTCTAATATGAGTCTCTTGTAGACAGCAAATAGATGGGTCCTGCTTTTTTATCTAGTCTGAAACCCTACGCCTTTTGATGGGGTCATAAGCCATGTCACGTTCAGAGTTACTATCGACAGATATGAGTTTAGTGTCATCATGATATCTATTCAGCTCTTGTTTTGTGGATTGTTCCACTGAACTTCTTCTTAAAGGGGAATTTTAAGAGTCCCCCATAAAATTTCTTGCAGAGCTGGTTTGGAGGTCACATATTCTTTCAGTTCCTGCCTGTCTTGGAAGCTCTTTATCTCTCCTTCCATTTTGAATGAGAGCCTTGCTGGATAAAGTATTCTTGGTTGCATGTTCTTCTCATGGAGGACCCTGAATATATCCTGCCAGCCCTTTCTGGGCTGCCAGGTCACTGTGGAGAGGTCTGCTGTTACCCTAATGCTCCTCCCCATAAAGGTCAGGATTTTCTTGTCTCTTGCTGCTTTAAGGATCTTCTCTTTATCTTTGGAATTTGCAAGCTTCACTATTAAATGTCGAGGTGTTGGACTGTTATTATTGATTTTAGGGGGGATCTCTCTATTTCCTGGATCTGAATGCCTGTTTCCCTTCCCAGATTAGGAAAGTTTTCAGCTATGATTTGTTCAAATACATATTCTGGCCCTCTGTCCATTTTGGCACCCTCGGGAACCCCAATTACACGTAGGTTTTCTTCCTCAGGCTGTCGTTTATTTCCCTTAATCTGTCTTCCTGGTCTTTTAATTGTCTGTCTCCTTTTTCCTCAGTTTCTCTCTTTGCCATCAACTTGTCTTCTATGTCACTCACTCGTTCTTCTACCTCGTTATCCCTCATCATTAGGACTTCTAGTTTGGATTGCATCTCATTCAATTGATTTTTAATTTCGGCCTGATTGGATCAAAATTCTGCAGTCATGAAGTCTCTTGAGTCCTTTATGCTTTTTTCTAGAGCCACCAGTAGCTGTATAACAGTGCTTCTGAATTGGCTTTCTGACATTGAATTGTAATCCAGATTTTGTAACTCTGTGGGAGAAAGGACTGTTTCTGATTCTTTCTTTTGAGGTGAGGTTTTCCTTCTGGTCATTTTCCTGAGTGCAGAGTGGCCAAAAAGAAATTGTATTGGGAGAAGGAGAAAAAGAGAGGAGAGAAAGAAGGAAAGAAGAGAGAAAAACGAAAAAGAATAAAGGAAGAAAGAAGGAAATAGAGAATAAAAAGAGAAAGAAAGGGATCCCTGGATGGCGCGGCGGTTTGGCGCCTGCCTTGGCCCAGGGCACGATCCTGGAGATCCGGGATCGAATCCCACGTCGGGCTCCCGGTGCATGGAGCCTGCTTCTCCCTCTGCCTGTGTCTCTGCCTCTCTCTCTCTCTGTGACTATCATAAATAAATAAATAAATACCTTAAAAAATTGGAAAGAGAAAGATAAAGAAAGAAAGGGGGGAAAAGGGGAGGGTGAAGCAATCAGAAATATAAAAAAAACATGGGGGTATCTTCTGATTCTGTATACTTTAAGTTCCTTGACTTCCCCTGGAACTTGTCCGTCTAGCCGGTCTTCTGGGGTAGGGGCCTGTTGTGCTGATTTTCAGGTGTTAGCACGTGGGGGAGCTGCTCTGTCCCCTGCCTGGTGCAGGGCTCAGTGGGGGTAGTTTACCCCGTGAGGCCCCAGGAGGAACAACCCCAGTGTCAGCGACCAGCTCTGGAATCCTGTATTCAGCCCCTGCAGTAACACAGGAGCAGTCCATCTGCAGGTCCTGGAGGCTCTGGGGCTGGGCCGCTGATCTGCTCAGCTCTGGACAGGAGCGTCCTTGGTGTCCTAGGCCCTCTGGGCCTCTGCCTGTCCCGGGGGAGACCGAATCCTGGGCTGTGTCCCGGCGCCCTGTGCTCCGGGGCCTGCACTGTTGGATTCTCGCTCCCGGCTGTACAGCCACCTCACTGTGGAGCCACCGCCCGAGCTCCTCCAAGTTGCTCCCAGAGCTCCGCATCCCCCTCTGAATGGAGCCTCTTCCTCTGCAGGAGGCGCCGCTGCCAAGCTGCTCCTAGGGCCGTGCAAACCCCTCTGTGCAGAGCCGCCACCTGAGCCCTACAGAGCTGCTCCCCGGTCAATGCATGTGCCCTGCAGCCCTTAGGGAGCTCGCTGCACTCTCCTGGGAGTGCATGTTTCTATTAGTGTCCCAGGGATGCCCTAGGGCATCCCCGCCTTCCTGGGTCCTGCTCTGACTCCTTGAAGGTGCCATTCTGCCCTGGAAGATTGGTGAAGCTCCTCCTTCTCCCAGGACAGAGCTCTTCTGTCCTGTGAGCACTCGCCCCGGCCATAGCCAGGCTCCTCACAGGGCCCCTCACCCTTGTATGCCTTTTGTTTCTTTATTTCTTTTTCCCGTCTTCCTACCTTTATAGAATCACGAACTTTTCCACTGTAGCATTCAGTCTGGTCTCTGTTTAAATCTCAGGCTGAATTAATAGATTTTCAGGATGATTTGAAGGTTATCTAGGTAATTTCGTGGGGACAGGTGATTTGGGGACCCTACACTTCCGCCATCTTGCCCCTCCTCCTGTATGTTGCATTTTAGCTTTGGTTGTTTTCTTCATTTTGCGGAAGCTTTTCAATTTGATGAAGTCCCAATAGTAATTTTGCTTTTGTTTCCCTCACCTCAGAGGCATATCTAGAAAGAAGATCCAATGGACAATGTCAAAGACTTTGCTGCCTATCTTTTCTTCTTTGTATTGTTTCAGGTCTCACATTTAGGTGTTTCATCCATTTTGAATTTATTTTTTATATATATGGTATAAGAAAGTGGTCCAGTTTCATTCTTCTGTATGTGGCTGCCTGGTTTTCCCAACACCATTTGTTCTTATCCTGGGGTCATGGTTAGGGTTTGTTGAAGAGACTGTCTTTGTGCCTTTGGATATTCCTTGCTGCCTTGTTGTCGATTAATGGATCATAGAGTTACAGGTTTGTATCTTGTTTCGGATTTCCATTTTGTTCTATTGATCTAAGCATCTCCTGTTGGGAGATTCTTGATTGCTGATTCAATTTCTTTGCTGGTTATCTGTCTGTTCAAGTTTCTTATTTCTTCCTTTATCATTTTTGTTATGTTATATATTTCCAGGAATTGATCTATTTCTTCCAGGTTCTAGGTTGCTGGCATATAATTTTTCATAATGTTCTCTTATAATCATTTGTATTTCTGTAGTGTTGGTTGTTATTTCTCTTTTCTCATTTGTGATTTTATTTGGGTCCTTTCTCATCTTTTTATCTTTTTTCTTTTTTAAAGATTTTATTTATGGATTCATGCGAGACATAGGGAGACAGAGGGATAGGCCTAGGGAAAATGAGGCTCAATGCGGGGACCCTTGATCCCCCAGGTCCCCGGGATCATGACCTGAGCCAAAGCAGATGCTCAACCACTGAGGTACCCAGGTTCCTTGCTGATTCAATTCTTTTGCTAGTTATGGGTCTGTTCACATTTTCTATTTCTTCCTATTTCAGGTTTGCTCGTTTGCACATTTCTAGGGATTTGTCCATTTCTTCCAGTTCTCCCAGTTTGTTAGCGTATAATTTCATAGTATTCCCTTATAATTGTCTAATTTTTCTGGTGTTGATTGTGATCTCTCTTCTCTCATTTGTGATTTTATTTATATAGGTCTTTTCTCTTTTCTCATTGATAAAGCTGGCTATGGCTTGATCCATTTTATTTATTATTTTGAAGATCCAGCTCTTAGTTTCGTTATTCCATTCTACTGTTTTGTTGTTTCTGTATTTTTTATCTCTGCTCTCATCTTTATTTTTTCCCTTCTTCTGTAGGCTTTAGGCTTTGTTTGCTATTTCTTTTCCAGCTCCTTTAGGTGTAGGGTTAGGTTGTGTATTGGAGACTTCTTGTTTCTTGAGGTAGGCCTGTATTGCTATGTACTTCCCTCTTAGGACTGCCTTTGCTACATCCCAGAGGTTTGGAGAAACATATTTTCATTTTCATTTGTTTTAAATTTCCTCTTTAATTTCCTGGTTGATCCATTCATTCTCTAGTAGGATGTTCATAATCTCCACGTGTTTTTTGTCTGTCCAATTTTTTTTCTTACTGTCGACTTCGAGTTTCATAGCATCGTGTTCCGAAAATGTACAGTGTGTGATATCAACCTTCTTGTACCTGTTGTACCTGTTGAGGGCTGATTTGTGGCCCATGATATGATCTGTTCTGGAGAATATCCCATGTGCACTTGAAAGGAATGTGTATTCTGCTTTAGGAAGAAATATACAGACTATATCTGTTGAGTCCCTGTGGTCCAGTGTGTCAAGGCTATTGTTCCCCTGTTGATTTTCTGCATAGACAATCGGTCCATTGCCATAAGTGGGTGTTAAAATCCCCTGTCATTGTATTATTATCAGTGAGTTCCTGTACATTTGTTGTTAATTCATTTCTATATTTAGGTACCCATGTTGCAGCATAAATATTTAGTTGTTGGATCTTTTTTTTTAAATAAATTTATTTTGTATTGGTGTTGAATTGACCAACATTCCGAATAACACCCAGTGCTCATCCCGTCAAGTGTCCCCCTCAGTGCCCATCACCCATTCACACACACTTCTGCCCTCCTCCCCTCCCAGCACCCCTAGTTCATTTCGCAGAGTTAGGAGTCTTTATGTTCTGTCTCCCTTTCTGATATTTCCTATACAATTCTTCTCCATTCCCTTATATTCCCTTTCAGTATTATTTATATTCCACAAATGAATGAGAACATACACTGTTTGTCCTTCTCCGTTTGACTTACTTCACTCAGCATAATACCTTCCAGTTCCATCCACGTTGAAGCAAATGGTGGGTATCTGTCATTTCTAATGACTGAGTAATATTCCATTGTATATATAAACCACATCTTCTTTATCCATTCAACTTTGATGGACAGCGAGGCTCCTTCCACAGTTTGGCTATTGTGGACATTCCTAATATAAACATCAGGGTGCAGGTGTCCCGGCGCTTTCATTGCATCTGAATCTTTGAGGTTAATCCCCAACAGTGCAATTTCTGGGTCGTTGTACAGGTCTATTTTTATCTCATTGTGGAACCTCCACAGAGTTTTCCAGAGTGGCTGCACCAGTTCACATTCCCACCAACAGTGGTTTCTATATTTAGGTACTCCCATGTTGGCAGCATAAATATTTAGTTGTTTGATCTTGATAGAGAGTCTTTTTAATTATGAAATATTGCCCTTCTTCATTTCTTCTTACAGTATTTGTTCTTTCTTTTTGAAATTTTAATTACTTATTTATATATTCATGAGAGATACACAGAGAAGCAGAAGAAGGAACATAGCAGAGTGAGAGGCAGGCTCCCCAAAGGGAGGCTGATGTGGGACTCGATCCTGGGATCCCAGGATCACACCCTGAGCCGAAGGCAGATGCTCAACCACTGAGCCACCATGTGTCCCCCAGGGTTTGGTTTCAAATCTCGTTTGTCTGATATAAGTATGGGTCCTCCAGCTTTCTTTTGATATCCATTAGCGTGATATATGATTTTCCATCCCCTGACTTTCAATCTGTTGGTGTCTATAGGTCTAAGGTGAGCATCCTTTAGGCAGCGTACAGATGGATGTTGTTTTTTAATAATAATATTATTTATGATAGTGAGAGAGAGAGAGAGAGGCAGAAAATTAGGCAGAGAGAGAAACAGGCTCCCCACCAGGAGCCCAATATGGGACTCGATCCCAGACTCCAGGATCACACCCTGAGTCAAAGGCAGAGGCTCAACCCCTGAGTCACCCAGGCATCCCGGATCCTGCTTTTTAAGCCACTCTGATACCCTATATGTTTTGATTGAAGCATTTAGTCTATCAGCATTCAGAGTGATTATTCAAAGATATGAACTTTGTGCATTTGTGTTACCGGAAGAGTTGGTGTTTCTGGTGACGTTCTCTGGGCCTTTCTAGTCTTTGTTGCTTTTGATCTCTTTTTTTTCCCCCACTAGAAGAGTCCCTCTTAAAATTCCTTACTGGACTGGTTAAGTGGTCCTGAACTCCTTTATATGTTGCCTGTCTGGGAAAATCTTTATCTCTCTTTCTCTCCTGAATGACACACTTGCTGAAGAAAGAATTCATACAAATTGGACTCCAATAAAAAGAAATTTAAAAACAAAAAATAAATTCTTGCTAATATGATTGAGGAAAATGGCATTTAGGAGGAAAACCAGAAGCAGAAAGAGAGGAGGACAGATTTCACTCTCCGTAGCCTTCACAGGGACCTGGTATCCTTTCCTAGGAGGGCCCCCCCTCCGAAGGATGCTTCCTGCCCCTCTGCCCTCTTTGTTGGAACACAGCAGGCACATCTCCATGCCTCCAGCACCTCTGCAGTCATGGCTTATAGCGTTTTCCATGTATCCTATTGGGGACCACAGCGTAGTGTATGTAACCATCTGGCTGCTGTTTGACAACATTGGGGGGATTCCTACTTTTGTTGGTTTTGAGGTGCATGTGTGTCTATCACATGCAGCTATCCCGTGCAGCTGTCGGATCCTCTGGCTGGGTCACCCAAAACCCCAAAATCGTTGGCAGAATATCATTTCTGGTGCTGGCGCTGGGCGGCTAGCTGGGCTCTCCTGGCTATGCCGGGGCTCACTCGTGCAGGACTTTCAGCTGGAGGGTCAGCTGAGCTGGAAGTTCCTGCTCGGCCACATTCCCATATCCAGCAGTGGGTCCGGCCTCCCCTGGAAGGCACGTGGGGACATCAGCTGTGTTTGCCTGGCGGCGCCCCTGCAGGGGCTGGTTGGGGCCTAGGTGGTGCCCGCTCCTCCTCTCTGGGGGTCTCTCCACGCCCCATGCAAAGAGTTCTGGGAGACACAGAAATGGGCTGGCTGTGCATTTTCGCACCACATCACTTTATTGACTTTCTACAGCAATCGGGCCCAGAGCCGTGGGTGCGTGCCTTCCCCTGGGAAGGAGACCTTTCTGTCCTTTAAGTGGGGGCAAGAATCAAACGGGGTGGGTGGGCTGGTGCTGGAGTTCCCCACCTGGGAGCATGTGTGGACTCCGGGTGGGGGCGTGTGTCCTGAGGTTTCAGCCTGAGTGACGATTCTGAGGACAGCAGAGCTGACCTGGACCTGCAGCTCATGGGCTCCTGTGCTGGGTCCCCGCAGGGCAGCTGGACCCCGGCCTCGGGCCCTCTGGGGCCCCAGCACCTGGAGGAGCCTGCCTCATGGTGTGGGTGCGGGTGTGGCCCACCGGCTTACCCCTCCACTCCCCACACTGGTGTGTCCCGGGATCCCCAGGGCTGCCCTAGATAAGCGACCTGTATCTGTGGGGCATGCCCAGGGCCCAGGAGGCCACATCCAGCTTTGAGAGGGCTCGCTCAGCCCGGGGCCAGAATCCAGGGTTGGCCAGGGCCATGGGGGCCTGATTCCATTAGTCTTTGAGCTGGGACTGGTGGGGCCTCAAATCAACCCAGCCCCCACAGAGCCTGGGCCCAAGTCAGCCCAGGTCCCTCTGGGTTAGGGGCTGCTGTCCTGTGCAGGGTGTCCCACCCTCCAGGAGGGACCGTGGGTGGAGGCAGGGCACAGTGTGTCCTCTGCACCACTCTCCTGTACACAAACTGTCCGGGGCTCCCTGCCTTCCCTCCTCCCTGCAACCCCTGGGTACTCAATGGGACACCCGGGCTTCTGATGGGAGCAGGGTATCCAGAGAACCCCAGGGAGTCTGAGCATGTCCCACAGGGTGCAGCTGCACTGGGTCCTTGTTAGGGGCCAACGGTGTGGGGGTGGATGGTGTGTGGGCATGGGTATGACGGTGGTGGGGTGTGGGGGATGGTGTAGGGGGGATGGTGTTGGGGTATAGTGTGGGTGGGGATTGTGTGAGGCTGTGTGTGTGTAAGGGGGATGGTGTAGGGGCTATGCCACGGGGGATGATGATGTTAGGGGATGGTGTGGGTCTGGGGAATGGGAGGATGGTGTGGGGGGCCGGCGAACACAGGGCATCCCCTTTCTCTAAGATGCACACGGAGACGTCTACAGATAAAGGCGACCCCAGTCTGGGGTATGCTGTGTCACCTGCCCCTGGGGCCCCGTGTGGTGAGTGCAGGGCCCTGGCTGGACCAGGGGCATTATCTGGGGGTCATCATACTATGTATGTTTACAAATTGCAAATTGTCTCAAATTGAATGCATAGAATTTAGAAATATATAAAGTGCTGATGGTGGGTATCACCCTGACCCTTCCGACCCTCATCAGATCGATGTGTGTCCTCCTCCAGTCACGGCCATGCACCCTGCCCCCAGGTCCCCTTACTTGCCCCATGGCCCCCACCCCAGCCCCCTGCTTTTCAGGGGCCGTCCCTCACCCCTTTGGGGTTCAGCTCACATGGCAATCCCTGGAGGTCCCGTCCTAGTGGCCTCCTCATCCCTGAGACCCCGAGGGTGGGGGCACGGTGTTCATCCCAAACAACCTACAATGCAGCCGTGTGTTGTTGGCTGCTGTTCTTCCCCTGGGCTCTGAAGCCCGGTGTTCCCTACCCAGAAGCCCCTGGTCCTCCTGGGTCCCGATCCCCCTGGCCCCTCAGCCTCACCCTACCCCATAGTAGTCCCAAAACATGACGTGACTGCTGAACATCCTGTTGACGTCCAGGTCCCCCAGCGTGATGTCCCTAGAGGAGACCAGGGCTTCCTCCTTCATTTCCTGTGGGAAAACCGGGGAGGAGGAGCTGACGTCAGGGACACAGACCCCAACCTGTCTGTCCTGGGCAGGGAGCCCTGGGGCCACCATGGGAGTGTGTACTGCCAAAACCTCCTTCCTTCCTCTGGGAGGCCAGGGATGGCAGGAGTGCCCACCGTGCCCATGGGACCTGTGTGACGGCCTGTGCCCAGCTGTTGTAGGCAGGGAGGTGACTGTCACCCTGGGTGGGAGGGGATAGAGGTTCAGCCAAGGTGGGAGGGGACATGGGGATGTTGTGCTCAAGATTGCGAATCCGAGAAACCACTAAGGAGCTGACACCAATGCAAACACACAAGGGTTGATTTCCAAACTCGAGCTTGCGTCCAAGTACACCCAACACAGCGGAGCAGGGACTTGGACCCCGAGGTGGGTTTTAGCTTAGTTTTAAGGGCTTGTCTCGGGGTCCTCCAGAAGGGCTGGAGCAATTCCTCAAGTTCTGTTTACATTTTGATATGGGGCCTTCAAGGGTATTGAGCTCTGCTCTCATTCTAATAGGCGCTTCCAGCCCTTGGCATGGGCTCAGTTTCATTCTATTGTGGGGAATTCTAGGACATTAAGCTGTAAAGTTTTGTTTTTTTTTCCTGTAACTGAAGTAATGTAAATTTCAGCTCTTCTTCACAGGGGCCTGGGATGGCTGGACTTGTTCGAACACTGAACTTAAAGTAGAAAGGCCTTCATTTTCTCGGCCTCCTTGCATCCAGTACCATCCTATCTAGCTCTTTCCCCTTCCCTGGAGCTCCTAAGAGAGCAATTGCAAATGACCTCAGCTTGGCAGCATGTGTTGGGAGAAAGGCCCAGGGATTTGGGATCAGGAAGACCTGGGTTGTGGGCGTCCCAGCTGTGCAGCAGGGATTCCATGCTGCAGACTCTTATTCCATAAGGCTATCTTGACAACTGACTTTGTACATAGAAAAGCTCTCCTTTATCTTTAAAAGATAAGGAGCGAGTCAAAGTTTTTTTCTCTGCCCATCTAATTGCTCAGATTCCAATCTGAGACATATTTCCTGTTAATAAGGATAATTTACTATCCGTAGTACTATGTTAAAATATTCTGACACAAGTAATTCAGAGGGATGAGGGTTTCTCATCTCTTTCTTCACAGCTCAGTCACTCATCAGGAAATGCATCTTTATGGATTTGGAAAGAACTGAGAGACATTATTACAATGGTCCTATTATTATGTGAAGGATTCTTCCCTGAGATTCTTCCCCTATTTCAACTGACACTGAAACACTGTGAACTCTTTGGAAGACAAATGTCAAGGAAATAAATGTTATGCATTGCTAATTTTAAATGCACTTGCAATATGGTGTCTATTATAATAGAAGTA